>NC_071292.1:36108750-36418125 GCF_943737925.1 Anopheles nili
TTGTGTATGCTGCAGTGGTGTTGCTATTTTGTTTGCTTATTTTCCTGGTGCGCATTTACAGACCTGATGTAAGACTTGTTGCCGGTCTACGGATGAAAGCCAAGCTGTGTCTGGTTTCCATTGCTTGCTAACTGCGAACGCTTACTGTCATGGGTTAGTAATGTTTGTGTTATTATGCAAATGATACCTAAGGCTAGATGATTGATAAAATCTAAACGTTGCAAGTGCAGGTTAGTTTGCAAATGAATTACTTTAAATTAAAATGTATATACAACACAGCTACTATGGCCATTAGCATAGTATCTGCTTCTGACGACATTTAACGCCCCCTGCTATCTTTCTCTCTATATTTTCGCTAAATAATCTTCACTCTTTGCATGATTTACTAGATTCTTGTCCTAATCATCTACACACAATGTAAAACAACGAAGCGAATTTAACACACATTCAAACATGTTTCCGTAAAATGTATAATTTACTATCTATACATGAAGCTTATGAAGCTACTCATAAGAAGGGATTATTCGAGTTGCCCGCCGTAGTACCAGCAGCCTGAAAAAGCAAAAAAAAAAAGAGAAAACAAAACAAAAAATTATTTTCAACATTTGCTCTGCTAGAATGACTATATCTCATTGCATACCATGAATGGGTTGCCAAAGTTCCCAAAATGATGCACCGGATTAGACACACCGGGAACGCCGTTCAACAGCGTTGCACTGCCGTTTGTTGTCACATTGAACTGGCCGCCCATCATACCACCGTTCGCTCCGGTTACTCCCGGATATCCATTACCGTTCGGGTGGTAACCTGCCGCAGGAAGATAACTCACACCTCCGTTGGTGACGTTACCGTTGAAGGGATGCGGACTAGCTCCCTGCACAAAACCGCCGCCCTGGTACGGTGACGTAGCATAGAATCCAGTTCCATTCACTGCCACAGAGGCCGTTTGGTGTCGTACATCCGCTGTCGTGCCGTTGATGGCACTGATTGGCCAAGCCATCGATTGTTGTTGCGTTTGCTGTTGCGAATGCTGCTGGAACGGGTTAGCCGTTTTGAACGGGTTTGCCGATGATACTGAATTGGGGGGAAAAAGATGTGATAATTTATTAAAAGATGGACCACGAAATCCTTGACAAGCCTTACCTTGAGTAACTGTGTCGTTTGTGCTGGATGCATTCGCCAAGCCATTAGTCGTTATTGTGTTATTGTTTGCTTCAGCTTGCTGTTCTAGCTTGATCTCTCGAAATTGGTCGTCCAAATCTTTCAATGCTGCGTATCGATCAACGGACGGTGTTGAATTAATTGACGAATTATTGTTCTTGCCATTGATAACGTTGCTTTCTGGATTGTTCCCACCAAACGCCATCGGAAGACCTGTTTGATAGTTTGACGACAACAGAAAGCAGAATAATAATTACCATAGGCTTATGGGAGATACATAATTACATTCTAAAGCATACAGAAATGATGTGATTAATGTGTGATTTAACTGAAACACGCGTAAAGTATAGAACGTAACTTAACGGCTAAAAATATGACGTACGATATCAATTAATCAACCAATAGGTCAGCTATCTAGTTTCGGCAAGCATTGTAATTGCAATAAACCATGAGAGTGGGCTGCAAACTGTAACAAACCGTTATCAACAAAAGACTCATACATGAAACATAGACTTAACAGTGGCACAGTGGTTGGAAAATATAAATAAATGAAAAATTAGCTACGGTTGGCAAAGCTGCTCATGATTCGATATCAAGCAAATCGTGCTGGAGGCACGAGCAAACGAAAGCCAAACAAAAATAAACACCATGCCGATACTTATTGGCATCAGTTACTCAGCTAATTTATCACCCAAACCACTTACTCCATCGGTTTTGATCTGAGCAAAAATTAACATGGCCAGTTGTGTGGTGCTGAGGGCTTAACATCTGCACAGCACTACTCTGCCGGAACTGTTGCTGCTGCCGATGTAGTTGCTGCTGACGTTCATCAGTTGGCCAACAGTTGTTCCCGAACTGTTGCCAAAAATTCCATTGCACGTTGTCGTGATGGGCGTACTCGTTGCCTGCATTATTATTGAAGTGATTTATTCTCGCGGTGTTCCCCACGGTGCTGAAATCCGCCTTCTTCAAGCTACCATTTCCTCCCCATGGCTGGGTGTAATTAAAGTGAGCGTAACCTGCAACGGTGCCATTGCTACCGTCCATGCAGTACTCGTCACTCGGATAACGAGGCTCACCGGTGAAAGTGCCACCAAATCCAAAGCTGGTATGATTCTTTCCGTGCGCATTTTCATCCGGGGACATACATGTATAACCAACGCCATGCACGGACATTGCCGTGGATGCCGAGCCAGATGAGGCTGTGGGAGTGCCAGCGTTGGATTCCGTCGCGTTGCCTAAGACAGTGGTGTTTGAGTAAAAGTTCGCGAATGGATCAGACCCGTTCAGGCTTTGCACACTGGCCGCACTGCTGACGCTGTTAGTAGTGCTACTGTCGATACTGTTGCAACTGAAGTAGGTTTTCATGTTTTCTAATTTTGTGGCATCTAATAAACACGCGATGGCAGCAAGAAGAGGAAGAAAAACAATAAAAATATACACATTCACATGATTTATGACCGGCTATCGCCATATCGTGATTTTCTATCTCTAGTACGAAGAGGTATGAGGAACCTCAAACTACAAATGGTAACGAAGAACCTACTTCAAGGGTGTGTGATAGATGCCTCATGACTGCGTGTGTGTGTGTGTGTGTGTGTGTGTACAACCCAATATTGTACCATATTTCACATTTCCGCCAAGCTTAAATGCATTCGTCTACACAACCTATAAATGGCAGGCGCCGAAAACTCTCTCCCGGATCTGCTACACTGTGGGCTAACTTTAACATGGCTTAATAGTTTTACCTGCTGAATTGAAGATCGGATTGTGGTCGAAATCTGCGAAATTTTCCATCTCCCTATTGGATGCCTTCCCGTTAGTTCCGTTGTGCTGTGCATAAAACCCGTTCTCACTACTAGTGCCATTGTTGCCATTCTTAAGACTGCTCGTGCTACCGTAATGGCTTCCCCCGTTGCTGACGTTGTTGACGATGGTTGCGCTGCCAAAGTCGGCCACAAAGTCGGCATCTGGTGTAAACTTATTGGCATTAATGTCGCCACTGCTTCCCGTTAGACTGCCAGCTGTACTGCGATTGCTCAGCAAACCGTTCTTCTGGTTGCGCTCGTACGTCGGTGGCAACCCATTGGACGGATGCTTGATCTTAATGCCATTCTTTCGCTGAAGCACGTGGTTTTTCTGCGGTGTCGGGGGCAGAATTTTGGGCGGATCCGAACCGAAAAAGCCACTATCGTCCGGTGTAAACTGCTGTTGAAATTGGGTCCCAACACCCGACGCACTGGTCAACGATGACGTCGATGAGTTGACATTGTTCAGTCCGTTACACGAGCCGGAATTGGTTCGATTTAATCGTAGCGTGGCCGGAGGCGTCAGCGTAGGCGTTTTAAGAGGAACTGAACTTTCATTGGCATTCTTATTGCTTCCACCCGAGAGTGACGTCAGCGAGCTCGACGTGTTGGTGGGCAACGACTTCAGTGGACTAGCTGGCTCCAAATAGTATCTGCAAGGGAACATTCACACCAAACCAATTGAATACCGAAGGACGTTAGATAACATATCCTAATCTAATCGATTAGCTGCATCGTGTATCGATCGTGCTGCATGTGGAAATTAAATATATCGGACCCGTACCTTTTTCTTTCGTATTTGTCTATCATAAAATCACGATGTTCCTGCTTGATCGCACGCTTCGGATCCCAAAGGCCCAACCAAGTGCGACTGCAGTTGTCGTTGCCGTTCTGTTTCAGGAATTCGATTTCGTCTTGGGTGAACGTGGCCATAGATATCGATTTCACACGGTGCGGTGGCGTAATTCCTCTTCTGCAAGCAAAAAGCAAAGTGAACAGAAAAAAATAATTATTACTACAGATCGAGAGTGCTGAGGAGGAGATACAAATTCTGTTGAGTTGGCCGAATAGTTAAAGTTTTTTTTACATCGGCGATAATTTTTAATATTATATATAAATCTGATAAAATTGAAGAACAGATAATTTGGCACCATTGTGATAACATCAAATTATAAAGAAACAAGCGATCAATCAGTAACCAGCAAACAAATCTGGGGATGTGATGTACTCCCTCAGTTATTAGCATATTGCATATTTATCCTGCGCTCAACAAGTCTAGACAGAGAGCTTGAGGAATTATATTTAATCACACTTCTCACGTACCCCACTCATGAAATGCCCTTGACCGATTTGTATGGGATTTGTTTGAAACGGTACTGCGCATTAATCTCATCTTAAATCTACTGATAGCAGCAGCAAGGAATTCCCGTCAAAACGATCATCTCCTGTGGCTATAGCGCGGCGGATTAGAAATTGTTGTCGGTTCGCAATACGAAACAAAACTACTCCGGTAATCGGGCCGATTTCACTGATTAGTGTGTACTGTTTATAAAAGTTACAGACGCAATAAAAAATGCATATTTCAAAGCAGCCGCAAACACGATTTACTCTCTTACAGGAACAATAACGAGGAAGTCTACATGGTTTAAACAATTTCATTAAGACGTAAATTAATCAGATAACATTGATAATCGGCATGATATCATGTCAGATACGTATGTAAACATGAAACAGATTGTCGAAAAAAGACAAATACAATTGAGAATTGGTAATGCAATGAAATTGCGAATAACAGTTTTGGTAGAGAGGGTGCTCTTTAAAAGAGTTTCAGCACATAATTTTACTTTAAGAAACATGAACAAGCACGCTAGTATATTAACACCAGCATTTAACTAGTCTGCTAAATGATTGACCGTAGCATCCACCAATAAAATGGTTCAATTGACAAACTTTTGGAATGGCTCACAAACAAAAGAACCCCACTGAATAGATGGAATAAATTCCACTTCTCTAGTTACGAAATGAACTGGTTGGAAAAACGTGATTTGTTTTCGTTTATTGTCGCTCCTCCAGGGAACAGTAACTTGGATTGAGTTTAATCTGCGCTACATCAGCTGTACGGAGGTACCCTAGTTAAATGTCAACCGTTATAGGTCTCACGGTAAACCATCCCTCTTAACACGGGTCCGTGGTGAATGCAGACAGGCAAATCAAACTAGAATGGAATGCTGGCGTGTCGATGAGTAGAATTGCTTTATGAATGAATGATGAGAAGCCTTCCTGACACGATACAAGCAGCAGTTAGCGATTGCTGTTGATCTGTCTAGCACACGAGAGAATACTACAGAAATTAGTATGCATAGGGAGGACTGCACGGTTCTCACAGCATTCCTGCTAGTAAAAGCGAACACAACACCTGGGAGAAGCAATGAGCGAGCCAAGTAGTGTGAAATTTAGATTGTACTCACGAGATGCATCAACATTTTGCAACACATTCCGATCTTATCAGTCACTGGTTTGAGCGATAACATCGCTCGGCTATATTTAGTAACATTAGTAACGGTGGCAATAAAACGTCGTTCAATGGACGAATACAGATTTTAGCATTCGATGCTACTTTTAAAAGCATAAACAGCGGAAAAAATAAACCACTCCCTTAGGAGTGACACGCATATAATCACTGCAAAGCAGAATCAAGAGCCAAGAAAAAAAATGGTGTATTAACTAGAAACGGTCGCGCGCAGTAAAACTAAACTAGTAGACGGGATCAATAATCTTGCTTTATTTCTCTATCACGGCACAGCCGCGTATCACGACTTTTGCGTCGTAATTACTTAAAACGTTATATCGAGCGCTTGATTTCACCGCAAACAGCACGGCAGGCACACGAACGGCAAAACTACGTCAGACGCGCTGCTGTCTGACGCCCAATAAATTATCAGCTAAGCGGTTGGAGTCCTGTTTGGTAGGATACTTTTTGATCATATAATAATGCTACCGCACCCATTACTTCCGCAACGTGGGGTCAGTTTTCTAATTCGAAACTGGTCGTTTCGATGCTACTAGAGGGCATCATAGAAGACAGCACGGTTGCGCGTATCAACAATGAAAGGGCGGCAGTCGTGCTAAATCTAAAAACGATCCCATAACCTGCACACCTTTTACCGACGCGAACGTCAGCCGTTTAGTGTGCAATGGCGGGTGGCAATAAGGGAGCTATTTTTAAATTTTTGTTTACAGCCGTGTCACATTTCGTCCAGAGAGATCAGCAGCTAGGTCGATGGAGATCGTTCGCGTATAAGCGAATCCAACGGAATTTATACACCTCATCATACTACCACCAGGCCATAATGGGTGTGGAAATGTAACGAGATACTTTTAATATTTAATCTCTTCATTACAGAAGCACTCAGCACCCATAGATTATACGCAGAAATAATTCGACACATTGTACACGACGGCGTCATTTCACGTTTGAAAACAACACGAATCACAGAAATCCATCAGATCAGCGGCGTCAACATCAGCTCTTTCTTAAGCATCCACGGTAGTATGGTCGAATGCCAGCGCTTCCGAACCCCACACACAGAGCAAAAGGCCGTATTTTTATGGCTGCCTGCAGCGTCGGTACTGCACACTAGAGTGCTTGTGTGATTTTCTCTCCGGATCGGTTTTGGCGGTCGTCTCCAAGCGGAACACACGCGGATGTCGCGACACGGTCTGTGGGACGCTTTGACGCCTTCTTGCGAAAGACAAAGCATTGTCCATGACAGAGATCGTGTCTCCTCGCGTACTCGAGTGCATCCCAACCATCAAGGAAAACATAGCAGAAACCCGCCTTTAGACGGAGAAAACCCCCAAAAGCTCCGTCTCTCTAGACCAGTGACGATCGGGGAAATCATCGGTACACGATGGCCTGGCCTGGTCTGGCCGGCTAAAAAAGCGAAATGGCGCATTCACGCCACAATACAACGCAACTTATAGGCCCCGAATGATTTGAATTCAAATCGAGCCACCATCTCCACACAAGGCATTGTGAGTCCCATCCCTATCCAACGAGCCACGAGGTATGACTCATTTTGCTTCTCCTTGGCCTGGCCAGTGTCTATACGCCCTCCTGCCGCCGTAAAGCGGCAATGCTGGTGCCAGCGTTTATGCCAATGTGGAAAACTTTTACTTTTGCAGACCGTTTCTCCGTTTTGGTGCATTCAACACACCGCAAAAGCAAGAAGAAATAAATAAGCTAAGCGTACACACGACGCCACACGGGATGGATATCGTCGCTGTTGTTTTTTTTTCTTTCCTTTTCATCGTTAACCTCTATACCACTTTCCACTAGCAATGCAAACGAAATGTCTCGCGGCTTCAATGCGTTGCATTTCAACGCTACCGTGTTTGTATTTCACACCATTTCTACGGCATTTACTTTCATTGTTTTCTCGTATGAGTTATGTCTGCTACAAACGAACAGACGAGGACATGGTGCATTTTTGCTAAATGTACGCCATTGACTGCTGACTGCGAAGGTATTCTAATACCCTTTGGGCTGTGATTTTGTTACAAAACTGTGTAAAGTGTATGAGAGAATATGATAAAAGAATGGCTAAAACTATTGACGTGCTTAATTAAAAAAAAAATGACCACCTAAGGCTTCCGATATAATAGCACACTGTTCAAAATCAAGCCTATTGCCATCCAGTAAATCCCGCCGCACGCATCACGGACGACGTGGTTTTTTTCCGACCATTTAATGGCTCAGGATCATTATTCCTAGTCAGAGGAGTGCCGCCGATACGGGCCGGTAATAACAATGTATGGTTTTACTCTTTTCAAACCAGCCTACACCTGCCTATGATCGCAGAAGAATTGAACACGATAATTACCCCCGCGAATGCTTAACAAACGCGACGAAGTTCCCTTCTAACCTTGGATGGTGGTGGCCGCTCAACGCTAGTTAAACACAGTTTAGAGCCGACCGCACGGTACTTAGTTGTTGCTGTTATTTTTGTTGGTATTCCTCCCATCTCTCCCCGTTGGTAGCAGTTGTCATTTCAACCGAAGCGGAAAATTTACCTTCGTAGTCAACGTACGATTCAATTCACCGTGAAAGCATCCTTCGGGCAGAAGTTGAGTGACTTTGACCGTTCAAACTTGCCAGGTGCCATTGTGTGGTTTCTTACTGGTCTCATTCATTCTGTGTCTGTGGTGGAACCGGAAACTGAAGCGGAGAAGTTCACAAAAAAATGAACGAGCTTTGGAAAGACGTTAACCTGCTGCGTGTTCACAACACTCATGTAGACAAATGCAATTACTTTATGATTTCAAAATAGCTTTATGTCTAATAGGACATAAAACAAGAAAAGAATATATCGAGTCAATGTTTCCAGTTCCGACTGTTTGCTTACACAGCCCCCTTCTTCTTTCCATTGCATGCCGCAGCAAGTTAAACGTCGAAATTCGCCGCAATTGACTGGAGTTCTGATATGTCTACTACTCGGCGAAACCTGTGGTTGGGGTTTTCTTTCTTATCAGGCATTTGCGGACTTTATTTGCCGATTCGTTCGAATTTCAAGATACGAAAGAACGTGCAAGACAGCTTGTAGCTGATAATCGTATGCGTTAAAAGCGAACACAATTGCCGTCAACTTCCGGGAACATAAAATCCAAGACACCAGTGCAAGATAAAAATAAAGCAAACACATCGCAAACCATTGATAAATGATCCAGCTGTTGCCGGCTTGTTGCACGCGTTAATACGAACTAGCTTCTATTTGCGCGCTCTATTCGAAAGGAGGGGTGGAATATAGTTACTCTGTTTGCCATCGTTTAACACATCGACTCTTTAAAGTGGATGCATAAAAATGCAGATTAAATGTAGACCCAATGGCAGACGCGACGAGATCCATCCAACGTCTGCCCACGTCTAGGCGGTATTAACACTGTTGTAAATCGTGTACTACAAAAATGAACTAGCACGAACCAAAGCAAAACGATCACCGCTATGGAAATGCCGGCGTTGATTTACGTTCAGCTAACAGGTGCCCATGGTTAACGCTTTAAAGCTCGCCATCCAACAGCCTACGAGGGCCTATGGCATTGCTGCCTTGAGGAAGAAGGAAAAAAAGCACCAACACCCGCGCGCAATCATCTGTAACAGCTGTAGGGGGTACGGCATTACTGCATCAGATAGTACTGCAGCACGAATCAAACCTTTTTGATTGATTCATCACACGCAAAGTTGCGAAGGTGACGGAAACGCTGGTTAACAGGTGAAGTTCAGCTATTCTACTACCTCAGGCATTACTGCTCGACGAGACTTGTTTTACCGAAGCTTGGAATGGATGTTTTGCTTCGAAAGGTGATGGTAATCTTTTTAATCGGATGAAAACTTTAACAACTTGCCATCAATAGCCGTCGAGCTGCTTCAACTTAACACCGACCGGCATATGAAGGTGTTGTCCAATTTAAAACAATTATCAACATCGGGACAAAGACACACATTTGTTTTAATTGGCGTACAGTAGATAGAGCATATACTAATATTATTCATCCTAGTTAAAAGAAAATAACAAGATGCTTTTGTTAAGTATACAACCCGACTCCATCTAAAGAAAAGATTTTAAGAATAATATCCCAATGAAAAACAAACGATTATCTGTCGATTATTATCGGCAACAGCCTACAATCTTTTTGCAAAAGCAGTTGTTTAAAAATTTTGATGAAAAATACATAAATAAAATATAAAGAAATGAAATGAAAGAATGAATTTATAAATGAATGACATATGAGAAAAATAAAAATAAAGTAAATTAAAAAATATATCAATAAAAAATGTATATTTCTGCCATGAAAAAAAAAAACAAATTAGTTGGACGTTTTCAATAGAAACTATTTTTCTAGATTCGATGGACATATGACAATTGTAAATAAATAAAATAAATAAATTTTAATGTACTAACAAGCCTAGCTTCATTGTAAAAAAAAAACAACCATGAAACAAACCAAACAAAAAATAGCAAAAAACCAAACTGTCGAATTTTACCTACTACTGATTTGTAATTGTTCTAATATAATGTATAATGTATATATAATCAAACTATGAATTATTATTACATAAATCTTTTTTGCTACAATCTTCCGATGGTTCTTGAACAGCAAAATAAATTGATCTTTGCCATGTTTCACGGGCTTTGACTCACACATTCACTCTTGTGTACCACGTTTCTATGTGCCTGAGTGCCACATACCGGCGGTCAGCTGCACGATGCAGAAACCTATCCTTCCGTCCCTACAGAAGAAGGTAGACTCAATCAATACCGACACCCGTCCCCCTGTCTGATCGGATGAAGACAAAAAGGAGAGAGAAGCACGACATGTGCCAGGCGAAATACGTCGACACTCCGTCGAGTCTGTTCGAAGATCTGTGCGCCTGTTACATCGGCACCATCATCAAACGATGCCGACACCTTCTGAGCATCACATGTTTGCGTTAGATTTTCGATTCATTTTAATGCGATAATAATTGTTTGGCATGGACGCCTGAAGCGATATAGCGGGTTTGAATGGAGCGAAGGAAATTTGCGGGGTTTTGCGGGCGCACTAAAAGTAGACCACTGGGAATGATCGGTATGCGGAGGAATGGGTGCTAAAGGACAAGCCAAGAGCAACGATCCCGCAGACTAGGAAGAAATACAGTTGAGGGTTTTCCCTGTTCGTAATAATCTGGTCTTCTTCATTTTGTATATGTATCCGTTAATTCTGCTTTTATTTTTTTTTGTAGCTATATTTTGGTAGTTGTTATCCCATTTCAGGTGACGTGAATGAAATCGTGATTTTCCATTGTGGAAAGCATCCGTTCCCGGAAGCATGAAGTTTTGCAAACAAACACTTTAACCACGAATACAATCGTCGCAGTACCGTAAATGAAATACGGATTCGTATAGTTGACGCAAGATAATTCGCATTGTGCTCTTCTGCATGTGAAGAATACTCAGCGACAGTATCACGGAGCAAAATATGCATCAGTATTAGGATTAGTCTTTATGGTGGTTCACATCATAAAATAGACCACAGCCAAACGAAAAAAATACGTGGTTAATGTTGAACTAGCGCACTGCTGTAGGTTGGTGCACAAAAGGTACGTCACAGCTCGCTTTCTCAAAGCGCTTTCACAAGCCTCGACAATGATTTGGCATGCAAATTAGATAGTTAATTTCCTACCCGAAGGGCAAACCTTTCTTTGCATCCACCCTATTACCATTGACGGATGATGAAGCGTACTCTTTCGTTTTAAAATGCCTCCTCGTAGTTGTTCTGAATCGTTTTCTTTATTGTTTTCGTTGCATTTTGCTTGCCAGAGATACTTCCAGCATTCAGTAGCTTGCTTGCATAGAACAGGAAATTTGAAAATAGGCCATGGGGACACCTTCCCTCTGCTTTCCGCCTTTCATTAGGCTTCGAATAATGCTCATGTATATCAGTAACATACCTCAACAGAAGCCAACTGGGCGTAAATGAAACTGGACATTTCTTAGGCTTCGCGCCATTGTGCTGATACTTTCATTCATGCAAGTTGTTCAGTTGTTGTGCTTCGTAATGAAAAAGATCTCATGACTCAACACATCAACATTGTCGCCAATTTGGACTGTCGACTGAAGATTTGCACACAGTCCTAACCATAGCCGGCATTACATTAGCAAGAGACAGTGTAAACCGTGTTACTATGGGTTCTTTAAAGATAAAACCCCCAACTTTCCATGAAACGCTGATCTCTCCGAACGTTAACTTTTGGTCAACATTTATAAGAAGCGTTAACACATGAGTTTCAAATTGGACTTGCATACATATTTGATATGTTTTGCTCGCTATATTGCGTTTACACGGGATGAGTTCACGGCACGAAGAGGCGAGAAACTAAAAAAAATAACATGCAGCGGCGATTTTGATGTTTAAAGCAATCAATAAAGCAAAAAAAAATAGAATTGTATTGGAAATCTATATCGAAGTGTATTGTATTGTAAAATTATCAACCTTAATTAGACAAAATCATAAAATGAAAAGAAACCAGAGGGAACTCTGGTCGGCCGCGTCAAGAAGTAGTTTGTATCAAATTCGTTTCATTTCATGTATCATTTACGATGAAAGCAAAACCCCACATAGCGGAAGCCATGGCCGTTCGGCGAGTTTAGCGCAACCGAGTTGAGGTTTCTGTTATGCGGAACGCGAAAAAGGAAAGTAAAACCTATGTGTATAACATTCATTGACCGGTTTGTCGGCCAAGCATCTCTTTTTACCCGATTCACGCAAATCATGTTCAACTGGAGCGATCGGGCGGAGAGATGGAGGAAAAAAGGAAGTTCGTGGAAAGATGAGGAGAAATTTTTATAATTCGATACCGGCAGCGTGGCTAATCTCCAAAGAGTTCAGCATAATAATCACGACCGTCGTGTGCTGTGTGGTCAATTCCGAGCGCCATGAAGAACATGCCTAGCAATTAAACGTTGATTGGCTGGGGCTCTTTTGTTCCGAATTTTACCTGTTAAAATTATGATATGAAAAACATCTGGAACTTGTCTCACCTAAAACCGATCGAAATCGCTCCATCACTTTTCATTTGCGACATGTTTCAAACCCTCATCGGGTGAATTGATAATACGGATATCTATATTTGTAGCGATAGAGATGCAACTTTTTTTAACATAATCGTTGCTTATGGCGAATTGCCAACACCCAACGTATCAAGAAAGAAACAACAAAATACAAGCCGCCCGCTTTGTGGGCATATATATGCGGGTTTTAGGTGGGAAAAGAGCCAAAGCGAATAGCGATCTCAGTTGTTGTCAATCGATAATATAATCGACCTTTGTTATACCGCTTCAACAACGTACTCATACTCATACCTTACCCATCTTTCTGACTGTTTCTCCATCTTGCTTTTTTGTCGATGTATAAATATTTTTTTTAAATTTTAAACACCAAACCACTATTTGCCTACCACTTCAAAATGAACTTCGCAAGCTACCATATGCCGTTGGCTCATCGTGAACCTTTTCGGGCTGGTATTTTGCACAACGAAACTACGACCGTGCACCATCATGTCAATCAAACTAATGGAAGTTCCGCTTCCCACCTACGACGGTTGGGTGTTGGGTGTCTACCGCGCCCTACATTTTCGCCACGTGCTCAACAACCACCGACGCCCGTGCGTCCCAATGATTCCATCGGCATTTTATCGGCAAACGATCGAAACGAACAGCGCAACGAATTGGCAGCTGTTATGGTCGATGGAACTGCCAACAACAAAAATTCGGCCAATAAAGATTTGTGGGGCGATCATAAGAAATACGAGCCAAACAAATCAACTACACACATCCTTTTTCTCGCAACGAATCCGTGATGTCGGTGTTACATAATTCCACGAAAAGGCTGTTGCTTAACTTTCCTTCTAGCAGCTACCGTATATTTTGTATACACAGCCGAAAAACTATTTGTTTCTCAGAATCAACTATTTATTTACAATATGCATTCTGAGGCGCACATTGATGCCGTTGTATGATAGAAGAAATCGTAAGGCAAACATGTTACGTGTAACACAAAACAAACGTAACGTATAGTCGGCATATGAAATATTTTACTGTATTTACGTAGCCATAATCTCTTGATAACGAATGGACTGCTAAATTTTAAAGCGCATTTGGTGGACCCCACATTTTCATACCTGTATTGGGCAGAACTTTGGAACAAAAAATTAGAGAGCATACTCATCTGGGCCATGGATCTGGCAGATGGGTTTTGCTGACGTGCGTAAATGAGCTAAGATATACAACGATATAGTATAGATCATGTAACGCTAGTACCAAACACACATGCTGTGTGTCCAAGTTATCAAAAAATCAAGCTACACGATCACTAAATATACGGCATTGAGGGAACTGCTATGTGCTGGTGCAACAGATGAGTCATAGGGAGTTTTGAAGGTGATTACGATTACGAATGCGAACGAACACTTCAAGGTCTGAGGGAGCCTGCTTCCGCAGAAGGGAGTAGTAGGTTGTTCGTTTTCTTTTGGTGTTTATGTGTTTTTCGCCATGAGAAACAATTTGCCAAAAAAGATTCCAATAAAATGCACACCTCTCATCATGGAATCGCACACACCGTTTTTGGGGGTGAAAAAGCGACAAGCATAAAGGGTTATCCTATTCTCCCATTCTACCAGGGAATGAGTCAACGAAGGCGTCATCGAATCAGCACAATATGCAAGCATCAAAAGCGATATCGCGCGCATTTAGCAACGCGACAGGCTGCACTAGGCCTACTACCAAGCAGCAAGCGCGCCGAGAGAGCTTGGAATTTCATAAATGGAAACCAAAAACCGGTTTTGCCGATGTCGGACCGAATCACGAGCAGTTTCAGGCGTAGCAAATCAGACACAAAAACGCAACTGGAATGCGCGCATAGCAATGACGAGGAGTGAAGAAGCACCAGCAGCACCACCAAAAGCTGGTAGCCTCGACGTCCAGTCGGAGTTTCTTTTTTTCCGTTTGTTTGTTTCAGATTGCTCATGATCGATGAGAAGGGTTTCACTCACTTGTAACAGAATGCCGGGCACCGAGAACACAACGGAGTTTGTTTTGATTGCTTGCGATCTTACTTGCTGACCTAAGCAAACGCCAATGGAGCTGGAAATGAAAGCAAAGTAGCAGAGCAGCACACATTTTCGTTTCCTCTGTAACTGTAAACACAAGTTGCGGAACCCGCAACTTGCGAAACATTGCGCCGTAATCAAGATGAATAAAAAACAAATTCTACCACTGCGAAAGCGACCCACTGTGAACGAGATGAGCCATCCAAAGACACAGATTAGCGCCAACAAAGGGTGCACATTTTCTAACTAATTTATAACAGTGCAAAAGCTTAATGGTGCCAATGGTACACTGGTGAAAAATAGAACACTCAAAAGGGGCATTTGTTTACTGCCGTTGGCCATCGTAATTACATATACAATGTTCTACTTTACCGAGGGTACTTGCAAATCCAAATAATTGCGCAACAAATCAGAAATGCATTCTATTGCCACGGCCATAATGCAAAGCTAGCATCATGGTCAAAGGAACCCCGTTTCGCACGGCATTAATCTACAAACGGTAACGGTTAACTACATGTCGTTGTGTGTGGTGATTGTTAACGGTGCAACGCACTTAATGCAATGCGCGATCATCGAAAAATCGAAGAAACATCTCTAGCCGTATAATTCAGGTGTCAGACTTTACCATATTCAGATGGTAACTTCATACCACATACAACCCTCTAACCACCAGAAGAAAGGTGTACCTGTCCTGTCCTGTAGGTACCGTGGCTCTTCCGATCTCTTCGCGTGCCAACCCATTGGGCCCATATGACACCATTGGACATCCCAAACGGCCATCCTTTCTACCTGTGAACGATTTCAGCCACTTCGTTCGCACGATGCAGTTATTTGCACTCGTTTTGAACCAGAAATGCAGGTTTTAAGCCACCCAATCAACACTAACCACTTCCAGGCGGAGCAAAATGAACGTGAGGATCACATCAAGCACGAGACGATGGCAAAGGCCAGCGATGGCGAGCAGCAGTTCCGTGACATCAGCACCGAGAGTCCAGTTCAAACCAAACAAGTGAAGTGGGAAAAATATGTCGATGTATTGCCGCGTTCCAGCATCACGGACGGGGAGGACACACGGTGTCGGAAACGTGCCATTGAGCCCAGAAATCACCCTCCGGAAGGGACGGATCGAAGTGTGCAAGCGAGACACAGCTTGCTCAACCAAACCAAACCGGGGCACAAAGGAGACGGAATGTCGGCGCGAAGCGTTGATGACTAAACGACGTGAAGAGCCTTCACAAACGGAATTGATGTCGTCTCGGACGTCCGTCGACGTCGGCGCGTCGTTGTTTTAGCGGCTTCATGTGTGTGCATCGCACTGTAACGAATTGACAATTACGGGCGAACGACCTCCGACATAATCTTTTCTCCATTCGCAGGAATGCGCCGTAATCATGATGGGGTCCCCGCTACAAACATAGACATGGGCAAGCCAAGTGGAAATAGCTCGATCTTCGGTCCGTGGTATATATCGTCGTTTGAAGCGGGGAGGACCGTCACGGCAATGCTTAAATAGTCCTACCCCCTAGATGGTGATTTCCGGAGGCCTTATCCAAAGCTGGCTATTGCGAAAAGCTACACGACTTTCGAGAAACAATCCCCTATTCGTCCACAAATTCGAAGGGCGCTCATACACAACGAACACAGAAAAAAAGGAAAAGATAATACTATTACAATAAATATTTAAAATCTAATACAACATTGGCAATGTGCAATCACTCCCTACAAATGCGATAGATGCCATCCGATTAAAATATAAGTCAGCCATGCTAACTATTAAAATAAAAATAGCCTACAGTTAAATATGTATAAGCTGTATATTTGACAGAAATAAAATCTCAGATATATTTACATATACACATCTCTTCTCAGAAAAAGCTGTTCAATAAGCATTAAGGCTGTTTTTGAAAGAACTTATCTCTTTTTTGTAGTCATCAAAGGAATGATCATCTTATTATTTCTGGAAAAACCATTTGTTTTGTATGAAATGTAAAGGCTGTCTAACCGCATGCGATGCTATAACGTATTCCCATCTCATTGCACTATCAATCGCTCCAACGTATCAAGGTTAAGTCAATGTATAAAACTAATAATACCCCCAAAGCCGTCTATAACGGTTCCTTTTCTTTGAATCTTTGCAACACTTGTATCGCGGCACTCGCCACGTCACGATTCATATTCAGAAAAAAGAAAGGATCATCAGATCAACGCATTAGTTACTTATCTAACGCACGTTTCGGCTGTAACTTGCTTTTCTAAGCTACGCACGTCGGATAGTTGTGATGGCCGCAGTTCCTAACAGCCCGGATGGAAACGCAAGAACAAATAAATGTTTGTCTTCTGCTCTTTTTAGAATCGTTATCTTCAGCGGCATCTTGGCGGCTGCAATTATTACGAGCCATCGTACAAAGCAATGTCTCGTTAGTTTCTGAAGCTTCATAAAGAACTCATTTCGCGATAAGGAGCGCTGGTAAAACCCAGCCACAGCCACGAGTATAGGGTTCGTACTTCCCGCCTTTTGTGAATGTGACGCATTTGCTGCGCAAGAACGTGTCTAATCGTCTGTTTCGGGTAAAACAAGTCAAAGTGATGACACAGGCGTAAATCAAATTACTGGCCAGCGGTAATTTACTGGAAATGAGAAGTGTGCCGGCTGGCGAATACTCACAGTATTCCGGAGCAGCTGGTGCATACGAAGGAACCGATGGTCATGTTGATGTAGGTTGGCCCTTTCTGGCCACAATCGAAGCATTCTTTGTTTCCACCAACGCCAACCAGCTCCCGCAACGTTTTCAGTATTTTGTCATCGAGTTTCTTCCGCACCAGGGCCATCGTTGGTTTGCTTTTCTCTCGGTTAACGCTGGCTGCGCCTTTTATTTGTGTTTACTGCTGTGGAATAAAGCTCCGTCGCGTTCCTCTCACTACTCGGCCTATCGCTCGCAGCAGTGACTTGACCACTTCCGGCTGATGGGGAAGATGATGATAGCGGCCTGATTTCACCTCCGCCTTTTGCTAAGGGGGATGGAGTGTATTTTTTCCCCTCTAACAGAGCTCACCGAGAGGACGCTTAGCACACGGAAACCAATTCCAATATATTCCAATAAATATATGTGTATGTATACTTCTTTTTTTTCTCTCTGGCACAAACGATGATCACTTGGGACCGCTTAGAAACACTGCATTTATGTATGCGCTTTTATCACACTATCGCTTCAGGCTTCTAGGCTTGCTATGGCATACAAACCAGCGCATATAACATAACAGAGAATGAACGCAAAATTTTATCACACGCTCCTATTGATTCTACTCGGAATTTTGCACTTTGGTCACGGACGGCCACAGGGTGCTATCTTTCAGGGCAACAACGAAAACTTCTTCCACTCCACGATGGTGGCTTTCTCTTTTTTCACCCTGCACTGCACTGCACTAAGGTCGGTCCAACAAACAGCAGCACTCAGCAGCAGGTCGAGGGAAAACTCTTCATCCGCTGCACCACCTTTGAATTTTGCCACTTGACAGCTCGAACCGAACAACACCGAGCCGAACGCACTGAAAGTGAAGCGAACGAACGAACGAGTGAGTGAAGCAAAATACACCGAGACTCAACGCACACGTTGTTGCATCCACACTCGCGGTTACGCACACCAACGAAGCTACGCATAAAAATCCTGCCAGAGAGAAAGAGAAATGACGAACATAAGCAGATGAGCAAAAAAAAATAAGCGCACTGAAAAGGATGGATTAAAATAAAAACACTGAACACTGATTCGCGAAACATAGATGAAACGGGAAAAAAATCTCACGAACACTCTTCAAAGGTCCATTAATTTTCACTTATTTTGTGTACATTACACGTCGTTACCAGGGGAACAAGTTGGAACAGCGCGTCGAAGAAGACACGATTGGGGGCAACGCGTACGGGGACGAAGCACACGAAAATATAATTCAATTTGTGTTACGTAGAACGAATGGCGTAGCGGGTTTGGATACCACCCACCCCCATTCCAACCCTATTACATATGATTTCTGGCCATTGGCGATTCACGCGGCTTCTGTGGTCTTTTTTTTAAACCAGCGATGATTTTCAGTGTGATATCGATGAATGTTCAAGGGACTTTAAGTGTTTAAACTAGCCCCACAGTTGAGAGAATCGGGATACCTACTTGATCACAATACTTCCGGAACACTCTTTCAAACGTATTTATTGAACCACACTTCCTACAAACGAATACTTACGTCAGACACTATCCTGAATCATATTTCCTTTTACGCTCGTCTGCTGGTAAAACTGTGGCTAACGGATGGGTAAAGTTTTGCAGAGTACAACAAATGTCGGGTTTGAACGGAGAGAAGTGGCACTTTTGCTACCCGTTAGCAAACACTTGCTACAAACTCTTCAATGCATTACAAAACAGCACGAAATATATTAATGAATTGAGGATTCCTTTAAACTCGTGCTAGTGGACTAAAGCTACCTCGAATGCACAGACCGGTTGCTAACAGTTAATTGCTAGCGAATTTTTTCCAGACGACTCTCTTCACGTAATTGTTTAGTTTCTTGTGAACGTATTTGTGTATTGTTTTTGAATAGTGAACTAACCGAGAACTGTGAGCGCAAGGTGACACAAAAGTAACGATCGGTAATGCCAAGGGACACTTGGAGGATGACAATCATCAGAGCACAAGTTTCTCCAATGAAATAAACTGAAAAACTTTAGCAGAATAATCCGTTTCAAAATATAAAAGAAAGTAAATTAATTATTTTGTAACGAGTTTATCTTTAGTCAAGCAAGTTATTCAACATTACATTATAAACAACACTTGAAAATGATATAATAATTGTTGAGCCAGATGTCAAAAGAAAATTTTCGTGCATGACGTCTTACTGACCTGGCTATCTACATAGATAGTAGATGCATTGGCAATATTTGTTTGAATGTGTGCGTGTTTAGCTACAATATCAGATTGAATTCTGCGTTGAAAACTTACGATCGCTGAGATGATTTAAAATTTTTTTCGGTTTTTATTTTCGACGTTAAATTAAAGTCGTCGTGAATGCATGAAAAGAACAACATCATAACAAACATGCAAATGGATGCACAAATGTACATCTAGATGTACACCAATTTCAAATACTCATACGAAATTTATTTTTCATTTCTTATCGCCTTGCTTGAAGTAAATGCTTCTCCGACTATTTCATCAATGAATGTTTCTATAAAACCGTGATCTAATCAATACCATAAACACATATTGTCATTGATTTGGAGTGAAAATTTCTTTGTTAGGATTTTCACTATTCCAGCTAACTTCTCTTGCTGTAGGTTACCATAGTAACCATTTTAACAACTTATCCTAACAATTGACAAGTTGAATCTGGGTTCAAACATATTTCGAAGAGTTAGTGCTACGCCTTTTACAATGAAATTCAAGACCTATAGTACAAAAGATTCAAAATTAAATGAATCTGTTTCAGCCCTGGGATGGAGTAACAATGAGGATGTGTACACGTGCAGTGACGATCAGCAAGTGTACAAATGGAGTGCGACGAATCGGGAAATGGTTCAAGTTGCTAAATTACCCGAAGGATTCATTCCTACCGATTTACACTGGCTTGTCGCAAGGGGCTCTATCATAGGTACCCCTGGGGTCACTGCGCCCGGCGGTGGCAAAGGAGGCGAATCCTTGCTAGTAGCCGGTGCCGATGGTCGGTTTGTAATAATGAACAAAAGTGCACGTATTGAGCGAAACATTTTGGCTCATTCTGGCACTATTGTGACATCACGCTGGAGTCCTGATGGTACCAGTCTGTTAACCGCCGGTGAGGATGGGATCATTAAGATATGGTCGCGTTCTGGAATGCTTCGCTCAACCGTTGTGCAGAATGAAGGGCAAATTCGTTGTGCAAGATGGTCTCCAAGCGCAACAGCTATCGTTTATTGTCAAGGATCGTTTGTGGCGATCAAACCGCTGGCAGCAAACAGTAAACTGACGAAATGGAGGGCACATGATGGGATGGTCCTATGTCTGGCTTGGTCGAACAACACCGGTATGATCGCGACGGGGGGCGAGGACTGCCGGTACAAGATTTGGGACACAATGGGTACGAATGTGTACACGAGCGTAGCTGATGATCATGCTGTAACGTCGATTGATTTCTGCCCGGATGGAGAACTGTTAGCCATTGGTGGTTTCAATATGCTGAAGCTGTGCCATTATACAGGGGTAACTGAAACAATAGTAGTTGATTGGGTACATATAACTTTGTGTTTTTTGCTACATCTTGTACTGTGCTATATTTGTTATCATCTTTAGTGGAGCCACAGCATCGTGCGGTTCAATCAACAGGTGACTGGATCGCTGTTTAATATAGCATGGTCCGCCGACAGCACCCAAATAGCATCGTCTACCAGCACTGGAACCTTACTCTTTGGACACATCATAGAACGGGAGCTAAGAAATCGCAATTTGAAGGCAATCACCACCGGCCGCAAAACGATCCAGTTGCAAGACATCGTAGCACGGACTACCGACACGTTGGACTTTTCGGAACGTATTATCAAATGGCAACTAGGATACGGACACTTGGTGGTGGCCACGGTCCATCAAGTACATATCTTCAACGAACATTACATCAACACCCCGATCATTATTGATGGGAAAGGTGATGTTCGCATCATTATGCTTGGAAAAAAGTACGCAAACGATAAAATATGTTCTTGAGCGATGCCATTTTGGCTTACGTATTTTTTTGTGTTATTTTTCACAGACATTTTATCCTGGTTGATAATAACTCGATCTGGATTTATACATACACTGGGCGTTTACATTTGAACCCTAGATTCCCCGGTTCCCAGGCCCAAATCCCTCAGCTGAATGGGCGCTGCATATCGCTCGGAATGGATTCATTGGCTGTGCGCGATCACTCCGATCAAACGGTAGTGCATGTGTTTGACTTACTGCCTGGTGCAACGCGGCAAGAAGAACCCTACACCATCCACAGCAAAGCGTCCGTCGTAGAAGTCGCCGTATGTCGCTTTGGAAACCCCGATGACCAGTACCTGGCTTATATCGACGCCAATCAAGATCTGTACATTACCGGCGTGCATAGTGGCCCAGAATACGTTGCTCATAAAATCGGCACTCAGGTTACGACGATTGCGTGGTCATCTGATACAAATATCCTAGTCGGACTGCACGATCTTAGTTACAGCGTATGGTACTGTCCCGGAGAGGCTTGTACGGATCCGACGTTAATCGCACTCACAACTTTCACGTATGATACCAGTGAATTTGGAAAAAATATTACGCTGGAAAACTTCGAAGGAGCAAATATTACGTTTCGAAGCTCCGGTGCCATTTTCACCGTGTCCGTGAAAACCTACTGCGTAATACTGCACAAACTGTTTGCGGAGAATCAGTGGGAAAGAGCGCTTAAGTTATGCCGGTTAGTACAGAACCATCTGCTATGGGCTACGTTGGCGGCGATGGCCTCGAAGCGAAATCAACTTGAGATTAGCGAAGAAGCATATTCCGCATCTCTTCAAATTGACAAAGTTAACTATCTAAACTACATCAAATCTCTACCTCCTTCGAACCCTGAACATATGGCGGAAAACTCGATTATGAACGGGCGCATACAGGAGGCAGAAATCATTCTAATGCATAACAAACGCATCCCCGAAGCAATTCGATTTTGCCTGCGCATGCACCGTTGGAACAAAGCTTTAGAGATAGCTCTCAAACATGAAACCGACGTAGAGCTCGTATTGGAAGAACGAAGAAAGTATCTTCAGGCACTGGAGCGAGAAGAAAATGATGCACAATTTCTGGCACTAGACGAACGGCTAGACTAGCAGAGCGTGGTCATAGCAAAATTTCCAACAAATTTGGCCGAAATTTAACATCCAGTGCACCATGAAAATCAACTAAAATTTTAAACGTTCATGAACATTTCATTATTTTTGGAAACGAATAATTATGACACTTATTAGATTTTCTTCGGGACTTGTAAAAAAAAACTACGTTTGCTAGTTTCCCTACGTTTGAAAATTTGTTGCAGAAAAAATAATCTAGTACTAAGAAAAAAAGAAGGGAAATAACGACCAACGTAGCCCATAACTAGGCTGTCCGTTAATTTTTAAAATAAATAGCATGAGTACGCAATTTTTGATTACAGACTCTCCTTTCCTTTCGCTCTACTTAGATTTCCTATAAAGAAGGTACAATTTATCGCTTACGTTTATTTAGTTAGCATTTTGTTCGAACGATTTTGAAAGGTCAATAATTCACGCTCAACCTAACACCTTTGTGTTACAAGTGCGTACTAATCTTTTGTAGAAATAATTATCATTTGAAGAATGAAATAACATAACGGATCGTAAAAATACTGCAAAATGATGCACATACATAAATATACTTTTAAAAAACGTTTCGGTAGATTGTATGTTTCTTTTAATAAGCCATTTTAATTAGTTCGCAAGCGATATTTTTATTTCTGACGCAGATTGCATTTCTGGTAGAAGATCCCTGCATTTGTCCTCGTCCAATATCACTTCAAAACGTCAAAACCAGCACCAGGAACAAGCGAGTAATGTCACTAACAAGAAAATATTACTAACTATGCATTGAAAAAGTGCATAAAAGCGCTGTACTATAAGCGCTGTACAAGTAAATCCGGACCTAAAGAGCAAAATAATAGGCAGCTGTATGCAGTGCATAGCATAAAGCTGCCGGTTTGCATATAAGTTGCAAAAGTACTTCACTTCCAAGACGGCTCATGGTTATAGGACATAACAAATGAGAATCGTAAGATAGATTTCCGTTTATGTTCAACATATCAGTGTATGCGGTGCGTTTGTTGTGTCACCAGTCGAACCGATTTAACCGACTCAGGGGAAAATTGATTTATGTATTTTGTTTTCTTATTTCTCATTCAGAAAAACTAAATCCTTCGTGTTCCATCTGTTTCTATTTTCTTAATCCAAGTACCTGTTTTATTGATAGTATTAAAACCATCTGCTTCAATAACCAACTTATCTTGTTTAAAAAAAAACAAACAGTTCACCATGTCTGTGAAAATATGGTTACCAGCGCTGTATCTAATTCTTATTGTCGGTTGCGTACAATGTGCAACTACGCATAAGCATGTCCATACGCACACTAAAGAACGCACGGATGATGGTGCGTATGCTCCTCGGGATGCCCATCATATGGAAGGTGGGGAACATTACTCCGAATTCGATCATGAAGCAATTCTGGGAAGCGTAAAAGAAGCCGAGGAGTTTGATAATTTGTCACCTGAAGAATCCAAGAAACGACTAGCGGTGTTGGTTACAAAGATGGACCAGAATTCGGACGGATACGTGGATCGCCACGAGCTCAAAGTCTGGATTCTACGCTCGTTCATAAGTCTCGCTGAGGAAGAAGCCTCCGAGCGGTTCGAAGATGTTGATTTGAACAATGACGAATCGGTAACATGGGAGGAATATCTGCAGGAAACGTATGGCATGGATAGCGAGGATGAGGAAGGAGTTCGATTGCCTTTCGAAGAGCCTCGGAACGAGGAGGAACGCAAGCTCATACTGGACGACAAAGAAATGTTTGAAGCGGCGGACAGCAATCACGACAACAAGTTAGATTCAACCGAATTCGTGCAATTCATCTCCCCGGAGGAGTTCCCTCAAATGTTACCGATTATTCTGCGACAAACGCTGCGTGTGAAAGACAAGAACAATGATGGACGCATTGATTTCCAGGAGTTTGTTGGAGAAAATGCAAAGGACCAAGACAAGGAGTGGTTGATTGTTGAGATGGATAAGTTTAAAAAAGACTTTGATAAAGATAATGATGGGTTTTTGAACGGAAACGAAATCCTTTCGTGGGTAGTACCAAGCAATGAGTACGTGTTGCAATCCAGTCACAGTTATGCGTATAGAATCCTGTCTTAAACGTTTTTTTTTTGTTCAAATTTCATATTTTAGTGAGGTAGCTAGCGATGAAGTGGATCATCTGTTCGCGGCTAGCGATGACGATCACGACGACAGACTATCGCATGAGGAAATCATAGATAATTACGACACCTTCGTAGGTAGTGAAGCAACGGATTATGGAGTTCATTTGCAAAACATTCATCACCTTGATGATGAATTGTAAAATCGATAGAGGCTTAAGCCATTGAATGAGCGAAGCATATTAAAATGAAGCGATTTTGCCGTAACCCAAAAATGGGTGACATGGTATTCTAGCAAATTTTCCGTCAGTCACTCTGACTGACATGGCACGCAAGGTGTTGAGCCAATCATTTCAATCGAATGTTTTTAAAAATCATGCGCTCTCTGTATTAGCTCCTATTTAATTTATTTCTATTCAAATGTAACACTTTTTATATTTCATTAACCCTTTCATTTTTTAAATATTTAACAACGGATGCCATAAAGATAGTCAGCGGATAGTCGAGTACCTAATGTGTGTTTGCCAAATAACTTGTGTTCTGTTTATTTGAGATAATCGAAATATATTGGAATCTCTTAAACTGTCTATAGGATTGTATCTTTGCCCAACTGAATTTTGTCATATTTATTTCAATATGACCTCTAGCAAGGCAGTCCTTAACCCTTTTTTGCATGATTTAAAATCTTTTTCTTTTCTTCCAATCCCAATAAAAAGCGGTATGACTAGTTCTAGGCCTGGTAATTCACAGAGACGTTTGTTATTTTGTGATAACTATAGTTGCTTAAGGAGTTGTCAGCAACAACAAATTTACAGTACAAGGGTTTTAGTACCTTTTTTTGTTAACTTAATATTATCATGGATATGTCTATCACCATGCAAAGAAGGGTTAATCACCACAATTTATTTGCATCCTCAGAGTGATTTCGCGATGAAATGATGTCATTTGGTAAATGTATTTTTTATTGAAGATAAGACTGCTAGTCGATAGCGAAAAGATCATGAAAGTATGTATTTACGATAGCAGGTAATTTTTTGGAGCCATCAGTAATCTTTCGGATGAAAAAAAAATATCACACTATCTTTCCGTATCATATCGAAATTTAATGCCAACGAACTTATCATGAAAGTTCGCTATTTACTTATTTATATCGTATAGAAGAGAAAATATTTTGATCCTAATAAGTATCATGCTAAGGTGTAAAATATTGCCGTAGATAAACAATATGTAAATTATTATTTTTTTGTGGATCATCATCAACACATTCACACTGATATAAAGAAAAGGACATACATGGGCACGATACTATATTACCCATTTGAAGAGGTATTTCATATTGTGCTTAATGTCATACTTACATCAAACAATAAATGTGCGCTCATATAAATGCCAGTAGTGCCATATTACGTTAATGCAGATACAGATATAGAGAGCATAACGCTTAAGCTCAAGTAATTTTAAAATCTTTGGCACTTTCTAATTCAAAACAGAACGAAACAAGAGTGGAAAGTTTAAGAACAAAATATTCTGCATTCTATAATGCGTATACCTAGGCTTTCATAAAATAGAGAGCATTTGTTGTCTATGATTGATGTTCCTCATTTTTGTGTTTATGACCAGTCTTGAATATTCACCTTAATTGCTTTTGAGACAAAGTGCTGTATACGCAATTTTTTAAACACCACCAGGGCGTTCAGAACGGAATAAGCAGACACTTTTAAGGTGGCTTATTCAGGACGTAACTTACAATCGACTTACAATAATAATGATATAATTTTTGGTTACATTTCGGTGTTGACAAATAATTCGTAGTAATTAATAAACATGCGAAGAGAGCATCGTGCTGCTAGAGTAAATATGCAGAGAGCAAACGTTTGTTGAGGCCTTTTAAAAACGCAGTGAACACGTTAGGCGATTGGTGCTATTAATATCATTTTTAATTGCTACCAGCCCTTGTACCTGCGATGGACTGATGGTTATCAGCGGAGCAAGCTTCTCGGTAAATACCTGATAATTTCGTTCCAATTCCTTTTGGTAATCTTTTTGATCGGGAAGAATTAGGTTGCGATTTTTCTTCAGCGCATCAGCACACCTTTGATAAACAAAACAAAAAAAATTAGTATCTATATGCTGCAATTGCAAGCTTTGATAGTTAGCAAAATACTTACTTTTTGGAAAAGTCTTTAAAACAAAGCCGTAGCTTATTTTGGTGCTTCGTAGGTATCGTGTTTCCATTTGCAATGCTGGAAAGGAATACGAGAGCCATTTCCATTGGACCCTGGTTAACGGTAGTACCAATGCATCCTTGAAGCACCATTTGTAATATTTTTGGATCTGCCGGTTCTTGCGTGGTAGCCGCTGCTAGCTCTGCGGTCTTTTTTTGTATGTCCTCTATAGCCACTTCAATGGGTTCAAGAACGATTTGCTGCCGATGCACTACCTGGATGCGGGTTTTTACGTAAGGGAAATGGTTGGCCGTAGTTACGATAGTTTTTCGCTTGCACTGCTCGTGCAACTCGCCATGTGCCTTTCCAGTTTTAGTGAAGGGTGTTGCAAATATGAAGCGCTCTAGAAGAAAGTAAAGGAATTTGTACAACTACGGAAAACCTCCAATCACACATAGTCACTTACTGATGTTGAAATTTCGTTCAAAATAGGTCTCCCGATAGCGTAATTCGTACGTCTCAAAGTAAGGTTCGACGTATGTGATCTGTATGTAAGCTTTCTCCGGATCTAGGGTGGTAACTTCAACCGCATTTGAATCTTTTATAATCTGAACCACATCTGGACCAAATCTATCTGCATAGAAGTTTTGCAGCCGGCTGAAAATTTCTGGCAGTTTTGTAAGCGTCGGTTCCTTATAGATGAACTCCTGCTGATCAAGATCTCCGAACTTCGCGCCGTAGAAGCCAACGCGAAAATACGTCCCAAAAACACGTTTACCCTGTAGCTGAGCAATTCGATTGAACGCTTCCAGCAGTTTGCCGTGAATTTGGGCAAGTTTTCGAAAGTCGCGGTTTGCCTCACATATGGGAATGAGCACTTTGTACACATCGTTCATGGCTTCGTACATACCAGCTGCTTGGAATGCACTAGCCGCATGATCGAGCAGCTGCTTTAAGCCGCCCTCGGTGAAACTGTTTCCAAGACATATACCATCTTCACCGGGACTCACCACATCATCCGAGACGGCCGATTCTATGAGAGCATTCGGTGAAATATGCTTGAACGAAACAGCCCCCACTGGTAAATGAGTTTGTGATTCCAGCATGCTAAGATACTCGGCTACAAGGGCCGCACTATGAACGTAACACATTGCAGCTTCGGTGTGATTGGAACGCTCAGTGTGTTTTTTGGCCATGTTTTCTAACCAAGTTAATCGGAGATCCGGTGAGTTCTGATACCCCTTTGCAATGCGGTTCATGAGATCAAGTAACATTTCGGGATCTTCTTGATATTCCTTCATTTTTACGGTGTCAGAGAGAATCATGTGCAGATTGAACAGCAGGTCTTGCACCTGCTCAGGAAATGATGTTTCCTGCAGATCGGTATCGGATTCAGCGTAAACAAGAATCGTTTTTAACGCCCGGCGAAGTGATTGTTCACTAAACGATGAGCTGGTGCCCACTAACGAACTAAGTGACATCGTAACCTGCATTTTGACGCGCGCAAAATTCTAAAATGAAAAATAGAATTTTAACCGAAATTCTTTTACATCAATCACCAACCCCGACCGTATACTTACATTCCCAATTTCAAAGTTTTGCCTCATCAGTAAATACAACGAAGCCGCTGCTTGGGACCTCACGTTGGGCAGCTGTGAACCGCAATGTTTCAGCAGCAGCAAACATAGATCGGCACAGTTGTCCGTTTCTTCGTCGAAGAGCAGATTATGATACTTGAACACCAGCGAGCGTTGTGACGCAAACAAATTTTGTAACGCCAGTGTGCTCTGATTACGCGATAAAGCATGCAACAAAACCTTCAAGACGGTTCCAAGCAGATTGTGATGAACTTCGGAAGATGAAGCCACCTGAACAATCATCTCTAGTGTGTCCAAGACGATCAAACACACTTCGGTAGCAAGTGAACCTTCTATGAAATTGCTCATTTCCAGCTCTGCTTCGTTTTTAATATTGCTATCATAAAACTGCGTCCGTATTTGATCTTTTTTCCAGCGAAGTTTTTCCGTCGAGTTACGGCCATCCTTGCGCCGGTTGATGAGGTCATTTCTTGCCGAACCGGTGCCACGGATGTACTCTTCTAATTTTTCCCGCATATCTGGGGTTTTGCGGAAGCTCGACGTATTTCGCTTTGATGTACTGGGAGGTTGCTTTTTGCCACGGTATTCGAAATTCGGTATGCAGATATTTAATACTTGCAGCATTTGGTGTACACGATGCGGACTTAGTCCCATTGTGTACTTTACCAACGTGCTTGGCTCAAGATTTTTCAACACCCACAGAAAGCATGCCAACAGGTTTCGGCTGTCGTTTGTTAGTGCGGTTTTTGGTTTCGGTGTTTCAGAGACGTAGCTATAACGACGTATTCCTGAAATAGCAAAAGCCACTTCAGGACTTATGGTGCTGGAAGCGGGAACTGAGGTGGCTGGACCCTGGTAATCATCTAGATGACCGATAGTATTCAATCGATCATGTGACTGCGACACAGGTGTGTGTAGTTGTGGTATCACGTCCATAACGATTCCCAGCAAGGGAATATAGAGAGCTGCGACGCGTGCCCTCGCATCCACATCACTGTAACGTGGATCCAGATCATGCGAAGTAAGTAAATTCCGAAGGCAACGAATAGCTTTTCCATGAAGCTGTGTGTTCGAAATATCCAACACGTTTGATAGTTCCTGCAGAACCAGACCCACGAGGAAATGTTGCTGACGGAATTCCACGCTCAGATCCGCGTACAAGGCACGATCGTTACCTGTCATGACGCTTACGTACGAGTTTTGACTGTTATTCGAAGTGACGCTTGGAGTTGGACTACAGGGTGCAGACAGAACGGTGTACGGTGTTCCAAACGGGAGATTCAATGCGACAAAATGCTCATGGCTGCACACTATGCGCAAAAAGTCGAGCTTATAGTGTATCATATCCGGGGTTGAAGAGCTCTTGGTCATGATCACCTTGTAGTACGTTCTGATCAATCCGTATACAAATCCTCGATCCATAATGCTGAGCAGATCAAAAATGAAGAAGGCCAAGCTGGAATTTATCGATTGGGCAAGCTTGGGATCGCTGCTATTATATCCAACCACTTTAGTAGTAACCAGGTGCACTAACGTGGCTATGTCATCTGTGTACTGATGGGGAAAGCGGTTTTTGCGGGGTGACGTTAGCGCATTTGTTAGCTCCAAATGCTCGATCATGCTTTTGACGATCAGTTCAAACAACATCCATGAGTTAGTCATCGACAGTTCAGCTGCGGAGCTACTGGCAACTACCCAGTTTAGGGCGATTTCTTCGTGCAGTAGTCTCACTAGTCCATCTTTAGTTCCCGATCCAGGAGAACATCCATCGGATCGCATACTTAGAGCGCGGTCAACTGTACGACTCGTGTTCAGGGCCTCCATAAGATCGGGATTGCTTGTGCTGCGGTTCATGCCCTCGGCCGACGCTGGTCGTCTGTTAGGAATTTGAAGCGATCCCAATTTACATTTTGGATCCATTGGATGCGGTATCTTACATTGATATTGAATGTAAGTACTAAGTATATTTTGTCGCCCATACCGCTCCTCTGGCTGAAGGAACTAAAAGTCCAAACAAAAACGAATGAAAATTAGTTATAACGAATGCGTCAATGCGATAGATAGCAGGGCATACAAAGTGAGTACAAGTGAATATGATAAATCGATTCAATCAATACTTACAAAAATTTTATCCGATATCTGGCAAATAGTCTCAAACACCGTTTGCCCGATTGACAGTATTTCTCCACCAATTTTATAGCTCGTAACCAACAGCTCTATCAGCTTGTCCAGAATTACTTGCAAATTTTTTACTAGCTGTTCTTGATCAGCACTCTGCAATTCACGAAGCGTTTTTCTGAACTCCTTCTCCATATTGCCCTCACCTATACGTGGCGGCACTTTGCGCATTTCAAGACACTCGCACAGATAAATAAATTTATCTAAAAAGTCATCTATTGCGTGTACCGAGGTAACGGCATCAATTGTTACAGAAAACACCTGACGGTGGTTGTCCAACCACTTGGTTCCGGGTAGCTGTACGTCCGGTGGAATAAATGAATAGTTACTCGGAGGTTCTTCGACCATTACGGGAAGATTGAATTCGCCGACATTAAGATGACCACCGTCTTTCAGTACCGGTAGCCAAGTGTAACCAACAGGCGTTTCCACTGTGGTCTGCATTTCTTGCTTTTCCTTTTTCTGGCAGGAAACGTGAAATAATGTGAAAAGGATGTGATGATTTTGCTTCAAATTAGCTGGCAATTCGAGTTTGATCTCATCGTAAAACGTTGGCTGTTTATTGTGATAGTTGACGGCACTGTACGCCTCCGTACTGAACTCGGAACAGGAGCTCTTACCGAATATAGCAGGGAGAGCATCGTTTTGATTTTCGCCAGCCATTAGCTGTACACGTACCGCTATATTCCGAGCCGACCCTGCACGGGTAGAGAAATTAAGCTCTTTAGGTGATACGAAGAGTAAATTCCGGTATGCGTAATGTGGATTTAGTATCGGTGTCGATGGAAACTCCAAAATTTCCTTCACTGGTCGCGAATGATCATCAGGATAAGCGTCAATTTTGGCTAGTTCCGGTGTCAACGCATATTTGAGCTCTTCCGGAGCAGGGGATATCTCTACCTTTATCGACCCTGGTATGCATTTGTGTTTTTTCATTAGTGCCGCTGGTCGTTTCAATTCCGGTAGGAACTTAAACAACTCTTCATCCTTCATTTTATCAGACTCTTGTTTGAAAAAGCTAGCTACCGTAATGGTGATCGGCCGGAACGTTTCAATGCTGTTGGCAAAATCATCCGGCGACCATGATCGACGTTTTTCCATCTTTCTCTCCAGCGAGCCACGACGCGTGAGAGTTCCCATATCGGTCGCTCTCTTACGGAATTGATCAAAGCTACTGGTGGAAGATTTGCGATCTAAACTGTTTGAGCTTGAAGCCGAGCCGATGCTTTCGCGATCATCTTTTTCCATGCTGTCGCCGTTAAAGATACTGGTTAAGCATATTCCCGTCCATGCAAAGGGCATACGATACTTTCCGAGACGTTCACAGTAATCTGACGCATTCGACTTCGCTTTATCTTTATACTTGTCCTTGTCGTCCTTGAGGTACGGCTCTACCGAATCTTTAATATCTCCTTGTAGCACTTTTTCTAGCCTTATCACTAGGTAGAGTTCGTTGCTCGGATTTGTGATGTCAAAGATGGCTTCTCGAGCTTGCGTGCTAATATCGGCGAATGGCACATGGTTCACTAGCATCCGCCGCAATGATTCAGAGTTCATATCAAAATAGAAATTTTCCGATAGTTTCTTCTTTTCCTTAGCGTCATATATAGCCATTGAAGCGAAAATAGGCTCAACTTCAAGTTCTAATTTTAGATGTAGACATTTTACATGGATCCGGTTACCCAAATGTTCCACCGGCATTTCGGCCGGTAAACGTTTCTCAACGGCCTCCTCCAGTTCGCCATCCGCATACAAACCGAACAGCGCTGGTTGGCGTTCTTCTTGCCGTTTGGTTTCATTACTTTGATCTACGCTTTCCGGTGGTACTCTTTCTAAAACACCCGTAATGAGAGGGTCATTTACTGAGCTTCTAAGATCGAACGATGCCCAAGAACCGCGCGGAGTGAGAGTATCTGTACAAGTAGACACTGAAGAGAGACTTGCAATGGACTGGCGGCTACTCGGGGTGCAACTTTCGCTGGCATAGAGAGTAGTAGAGGTAACTGATTCATCCAATGATATCAATGTACTGAAATCTCGATCAATTTCAAATTCTTGTTGGAACGTTGTGGGACTTAGGGCATCTTTATCCTTGCGTTCACGTGCATTACACGAGCTAGAATGGTGTCGAGCGGAAAATTCCACTACTTTCCATGGGCGAGTAAAACAGTCTACACAGTGTTGCACATAGAGAGGCAATTCGTCTAAGGGTTCCTTAGGAATCACATGTTCGACGGTGCGTATTTTTCGTTGCACTATCTTCACCTGCACATCTCCGGGAGGAAAATCCAGAATGGATCTAAGATGGTCTTTTTGCAACAGGTTGCTATGTTGAGATAAAAACTCCTCATAGTCGATCGGTTCCACGAGATCGCACAACGAAATCTGAGAAACAAATCAAAAAAGTAAACAGCGTGTTTTTGGTGATGTATAAATAAACACTTACAGACGAAGAACAAACGGAACTGCTATCACTTTTGGATAATAGTTGGTAATTTGCTACGTTCTTCCGTATATCCGAGGAATTGTGCCTATGAGAGAAGCAGTTTATTGATTTTATGGAATCACCAAGCAAACAACAATGGCTAGGGTTTAGGTCGTAGGGCGTCACCGTCACCGTGAAGCGAATGCAGACATATGAATACTTACTTCGTTAATTTCGAGGCGAATGCACGCTGGGTGGACGACATCGCTACAGGCTGACCCGTTACCTGTAATGTATGGTTGGATTCTCGGAGTATCACTATATTTGCAGCTCGTAGTCTTTGAAGAGTGTGAAAAAGTGACTTTGTTATTGCTTCTTAATTTTGTTATTGTATCCCATGTCAAAATGGCTTGACACAAAGCTTTTGGTGCGTGAAAGTAGCCCAGCTTTTCCTGATTCTTCCAAACATAAACACTGATAGTATTCGTAAATCTAAATATGTCATATCATATATGTCATATGATATCATCAGATTGTCATACTAGCGTCAAACCACTAACCTATGTGGTTTCGTTCGAAATAGCCGTGACCTTTACGAAGAAAAACGTCAGTAAAATGTCAAAATACATTAATTTGAAAACAAATCTGGTGCTTGTTTACAAAACTTGTAGCAAAAACTGAACATTGCATTTACCACAGAACAGGAGGAACAACAAGCGGTCTTCGAAGTGAGCCAAGAGCGAAACGAAATTGTGCACGAGCTATATCATACCATTTGGTCGCATTGAACCAAACTTTCTGCACATGAAAAAGAAGAAGAAAAAGAAATTATTTTTCTACCAGATGTGCTTGTAAACTAAAACTTGTTGCAAAGTGATATATGAGTTCTGCGTGAAGGCGGAAAAGGGTTCAAAGTCATGCTCACAAGGTTAAAAGACACTAAATATTGTTGAACAAGTTTGCAATATTCCAAGCGGTCAAACTACAGTACCATATCAGGATTTGAAAGTAACGCAGGAAAATGAATACTCAACATTTGGTTTAGCTCGTACGAAAAAAGTTACAGCAAACGATGCCTACATGCGCACAGAAACCAGCAAATCATGAAAATCTACAGATATTTGGTATTGCTTGCGGCAGCTTCGTTTTTACTACTCTTGTACTACATTTACCGGGTTGGCGAAAGGTACAATTTTGGCGAAGAGGATTTAGTTGATCAGATTACAAATGGTGTAACGAATGGCGCCAGTGCAAGGTTTGTAACATTTAAAATTCGTTGTTTTTTTGTCCGAAAATTTAATCTAAATATATTTCAACTCATTCCAGAAAATTCACAACAAATTTTTCCAATAGCACAGAGATATCTGTCGTGGTGGTGGCATGTAACGAACGGCACAACGAAGCACTCAACATGATTAAATCAGCAATTATATTCAACCGAAACCTATCACCATTGCGATTTATTATAATCTCAGAGGAAAAATTGAAAATTAATTTCATGGAGAAGCTGAATGACTGGCAGGAGATCACCAACAGTGTATTTACGTACGAGATACATTCGTTGACTTTTCCTCGAAACAACCAAGACGAATGGAGGAAATTGTTTAAGCCATGTGCTGCACAACGGCTGTTTTTACCGGTAGAATTAAACCGTAGCGTGTTGGATTGAATTAAATTGATTTTAATGATTGCATTGAATATTTTTAGTCCCTACTTCATCATCTCGACTCGGTCCTGTATGTTGATTCCGACACTGTATTTCTATCTCCTGTACAAGAAATATGGGCAATGTTTCAAAACTTCAACACATCACAGTTTGCCGGAATGGCACCTGAGCACGAGGACACGAACGCAGGATGGTATAACCGTTTTGCGCGCCACCCGTATTATGGGGAGCTGGGAGTTAACTCTGGCGTTATGCTAATGAATCTTACTCGAATGAGGGAATTTCATTGGGAAGAACACATACTGCCAATTTATCGGGAGTACCGTTTGCAGTTGGTTTGGGGTGATCAGGATATACTAAACGTACTGTTTCACTACAATCCGGATCGGTTATTTGTGTTTCCTTGCTATTGGAATTATCGCGCAGATCATTGTATGTACATGAGCGTTTGCGAAGCTCCTGATGGAGTAAAGATTATTCATGGTAACAGGGGGTACTTTCATTCCCAAGCGCAGCCTATTTTTAACCTCATTTACACGGCTATTGAAGAGTACACGTTTCGAACAGATGTCCATAGCAATTTTATACGCAATATCGAAGAATCCCTGGTGCTACCAAGCAACTCGAACTGTGATAAACTATTGGACAAATTCTTACAAGATCCTCGAAAATACTTCAAAGAAAGCCAGTATGAAGTGATGCCCTAGCTGGTAGCAATTTAATTCTACCGGTGGTGCTGTTTCAACTTTTAAAATTATGCTAGTAACGTACATTCCACGACATTTCTACTAGGAGATTTACTTCACATACTCGCCTAGAGGATTTCATTTCATATAGTTCGAATCATTGTAATGTAAAGAAAAATGTGTATCTATTGTGTGCGTGTCTAACTTTTTGTAAATAAATTGAAAATATTTTTAAAATTGATGGCAGTAGTGTTTCTAAATAAAAAGAAATATAATTTTGAACAGCTGATGAATAAAATAAAGTAGCTGTAATTTGATAGTCTTAATGTTTGACTTGTTCGTAAACGTTTGAAAGTTTATGTTGATTAAATATTCAAATGATAACCTTGCCGGTTAATGCCCTCAGCTAAACCTAAGGTTCTTTACTATATAAAAAAATGGAAGCTCAACCAACAAAAGTTTCAAGTAACATTAAAAGCTGCACAATTGAAAACTGTTAAAAGTGAAACACAAATGTTTGAATTGAATTGAAGAATTCTTATTCCGACCATCGATCGGTTTTTTACTTTGCAAGAAAAAGTTAGTTGTGCACGATCGACAGCAAGTTAAAAAAACTGAGCTATAATGATAGTTCGTGTTATTATTGTTGTATCATTTCTAAGATGAATTTTCGATCATTTGACGATGACCGCAAACGTTTCCTGCTCGAAACTAGTTTCCTGTTCAACTGCAATTGTTGTTTTTGTCTCTTGAAAATGATTATTTCAATAAAATATTTGCACATATTGCTTGTATAAAACATCAAAAACAAGTTCCTTCAAGGAAGTCACACCGTTAAGACAATGATCAGTGTTTTTTGCAAATCGGAAAATAAATCTCCCTGCTTCGCACAGCCTAAAAGTGGGGACCTGTTTTTTGCAGGATGAATCCGAAAGTACCTCCGGCGGCAGTGAAATCGGGACAGGGCGTATGGAAGAGGTAAAGTTCAAACCAAATGACGATATGGGCACAGAGGTTACATCTTTGCCTCGAAAAGCCGGTAATCGTCGCATCGCCATCGCCATTAGCATCTCGTTGGTCGCCGTAAAGGTCGCATCTTCTGCCAATGAATTGGGTAGCGAGCGACGTGTAGTGTAGCGGTTTTTGCTAAATGCACTTGGCGGACAGTTTCATTAATAATAAAAACGTAAGGCCCCTTTCCTTACCCGCAATGGCAATGGCGTCCGTGCATAGCAAATGGTGAAAACTTAGCAGGCTCGCGGCCAATACCACTCACACGGCTCAGGGCGCGTTTTTTTACATTGTTCTCACAGCATTGGCTTTTCACGGTTCGTTTGTAAATGTTGTTAAACTTTGCAGTCAATATCAGCTGGCAAGTGCAGGCTGGCGTTGGACACCCGAAGAAGCACCGGAACGTCTTTCAGTAGTGGGTGTGCTGGCTCATACATGTTTGTGTAATGAGGATTGCATCCCTTGCCTTGCGATTCGCTGGACGGGTGGAAAAGTGGTAAAACTTCTTTTAAGTTGACATTCGACATTCGATACAGTCCGTCCACGTTGTGGCTGTGTTTCGTGCATCGTGTCGAACGATTTGTATTCCACTGGCGAAACGTGCCATCGACAAGCATAATAAGCCGGCGACTATTTATGTCCGCTACGGTTATAGCACACAATCTTCATCTTGCATCTCCATTCCTCCCATTGGCGCATGTTTACGTCGACGACCTGTCGCCTGACGGACCCGCGGGTTGAGTTGTTTGGGAGACTGAGCCCTACCCAACTCCACCCGAAATCGGGCCTCTCGGACAGGACGATGCTTAAGCTATGCGTTGTATATAAATATGTATTCATAGTCAAGCACCCTTAGCAAGTCGTTACGGTCATCGTCTCGAGATGCATTGTTATGCTGAAGATGGCTCTCATCTTCCCGCGGCTTGGCCGAAGTGTGACTTGTTTATCATGCGTTTCAGCGTTGGCCCGTGTTGGGTGGGGACAGCATCATCGCAATCATGATCACCTGCGATCATACGTAAGAGACGCAGTCGCGACGTTGTTAGTACCGAAAATGAGTCAAGGTTAGGCCCGTACCCTCGGTGTGGTGGTCCGTTGGATGCTGCGGCAGGCGATTGGTGTGCATTGGGCCGAAAGGTTTCAGTCCTAACTAGTGGCATCATCGAAGCTAGCAAGAGGCACGAGGCGGCTCCTTTTGGCAGCAGGCCTATGGGACACAGGCGATCGGTTATGTTACCCGTGCATTTCCATCACAAAGAGACCCTTTACACACAGACCTTTAAACCTCATTCGGATGTTCCCTTTTCTCGGCCCTTGCGTATTCCCTCCTGGGATCGACCGAGATACCGAAAAGTCGTTTCAGCTGGATACATCTGGTTTGATGAATGAGTTTCGATATCATTTCGTGGCCATTGGAGGCGAATGTATGGTTCCCGCGAGTGAAGATAACAAAAATGCCGTGTATTTCGACATCCCATCTAACCATACGGTTTACATGCGTTGAACGCCGCCAAAACGGTTTACGCAGCTCAGCCGCAATGTAACGTAGACCAACTTAGCTTAGCTAAAACAAATTTGCAGAAGAACAAAATAGTGCAAAAATCATAAAAATGCGTAAAACATAGGTGACTATTATTGCACAAACCGATCGTAGATTTTGCGATCATGTGAATTGCCATTGACAAACGTAGTCAATTGATGTCGCGATATTATATATCATAATGTTGATGGCGAGGGTTTTCGGATGATACATAGGATGTGTTCAACTATCACCAAGCGAACATTGCTTTTATCAATAGTGGAAGCAGCCGGATTGATCGTGTGGCTGTTTTTTTGGGTTGCGTAACGATTGTTTGTCGATTTGCAAGCAAAAGGAAGACACGAGCCTCTGGCAACACAAACAGCTCAAGTGTTTATTGATTGTTTGATTGTTACACCATCGAGGCTCTGGTCTGGTCAGGGTGGTTTGGTTATTTTCCGAGAGTTGTATCTCACCTCAGCGCTTGCGGTTCCTGTTGTAAATCATATCAGCCTCAGTTCAAACACTTGCTCTCCTAGAAACCATCTGGGCAATTGGCGTGAATGCACTAAACAGCTGTCTTGAAAGGTGGTATTTCTGGCGGGGAATGCATTGACGGATATTTTACGACTGCTGGTGAATAAATCATGTTGATTTAATGGATTGCCGGGCTCCATTATATCATTGTAGCCGATACTTTTGACGAAAGATAGTACAACGTCATAACTGGTAACTTAAATTGTGAAATCTCACATAACTGAAATTTAATGCTTTTAATTAAGGTAAGCTATTCTACTTCTGGTTTGGAACTATTTGGAATGCTGAAATTGCGATGCTTTATTTGATTTTGTATTGTAATTAACATTGAATGAAAGGATACAAAACATGTATGGCAAACGAAAGTCACGATAGAACGATGTAAAAATACTTTATTTATTGGCTCAAAATATTGCAACCTTTAACAAAATTTGCGATAAAAATGTAATAATGGTGCGATGTTGGGATGTGGGGAGGAGGGACAATAAATCGCAAACTTTCGTGGCGTCTCCAGCTGCTTATCGTGGTGATCGTATTCAAATTCGCTACTTGGAGATATGCACTTTCTCTTCCAATCTGTCACGATACTGGTGAGCAGTCAATTTCATGAAGAAAGCTTTTGACGCAAATCATCAATCATGAAATCATGTGATTATTGATATTATTTTTCATAATCCCACATCTAAATATTGTCAGATATGTTCGTCTGGCTAAACCTGTAAGCGTGTAAGCTGAGGGCAAAAGAATGTTACTCACGTGCTTAAAAACTGAAAAAATGTGTGTTAAGACCTGTTCCTAAAATTGGGTGTTCAATTAAAAGAGAAAAAAAATATCAGCCGTACGCGAAGCTGTGTGATCCATACTGAAAGCAAATGTAACCGGTTGCTAATGCCTTAAATTCAATGGATCCGGTTTTGCAAGTTCTATAAAGTATGACAGAGAGGATTATTTTTATTGTTGATGTATTTTGCCGCCTCTTTCTTGATTACGTTTACGTTTTTTTTAAATTTTGGTATCGGAGCTTCTCCCGAATGCTTCATGAATCATATTATCTGACCTTTCCGGAAACGTATTGTGCACTTTCAGCAAAAATGAGCAAAAAATGCTCAAAATTATCAAAGATTGGAGGTAATTTATCGGCGTCCTGCTGGGTGATGAGAATGAGCCCGAAAACAAGGACAAACCATGGCTACAGGCATGAGGGTTGTGGGAAGCACAGCGGTGCGAAAATAGTGCGAACTGTTAAGAGACGATAAAGATTCTACACCGTTTCGAGCTTGAGAAACAACCACGAAACCTCCTTCGACCGTCGGGCACAAGCATTGACATTGACCTCGAAGATAATTGATGACACATTACTACAATTAAGCGTTGCTTACAGCTGGAAATGGCCAAGGTAGCAAGTTCATCTTCGTCAGCTATACGCCTAGTGTCGGCGACGTTAAGGATTTGACGAGCGTGTATTGATTGAATTTTTTTTTCAATCACCTCACTCATATGATACCGTCTTATGGGATTTTCATTCTCCGAAATGCATGGATTTACTACTATTTATACCACGTAAGTGACTAGCAATTTGCTAGCAAGGTCTCAACGGTTCGTGACGATCTCTCGAATGTCACCAAGATTCTCACCAAAACATCTTCGAGAGGGAGTGTGTAAGATGCTGCAACGTACTTGAAATGTAGAAAAACCTTCACTCAAAAATGTTCATCTTTCGTCAAAATTAATCTACACATCGTGCATGAACATACCCAAGAATAAAGAGATGAGATTATGTTTCATGACTATGATGCCAATAATAGTATATTAATAAATTGTGAGTTAATGAAAAATTAAGTATCTTGCGAGGGATTCTAATACATAAAATGGCGTAACACGACATCGTGATGAAGAAAGCTTATAAACATATTCTTCTGACCTTGTACCCGTTTGATAATCGATGACACCTTCTTGCAAAGGGTTTGCATCAGATAAACAGCTCAAGCTTTTAGAGAGGTTTTAAGTTTCCAGCGTTTATGGATTTGAAGTCGCGCCGAATGATGACCATTTCTAGTGGCGCCAGTCCAGTTCCAGGGGAATTCCAGCCAATGGCGTGAGGTTTCGCATGAAGGAGTACGCGTAAGAAATTGGTTTGTTTGTGTGGTGGTTAGCTAGACGAACTGTCCCATGTGGCTGAGTGTGCGATAATGTGTACTATGGTTCTAAACTCCATTACGCATGATAGGCATGAAATGTCGACGCTTGACATTGGATCCGGCGTGATGAGCGGTGGCTCGATATAGCTAGCAGATGCTCTCTTACTTTCAGCGGATGTGTCAGGGATTTTTTGCCAACCAATCAATGCGCCCGGAGTGTTTTTTCATTCGCCAGTTGGACGTTTTAGTATCGACGACGCAATGTCGGTAATTCGAGATCAACCCTGACTTTCAAAAAACCCCCATAATGTAACTCTCCCAGCTCAGCTAGATGAGTGGATGATGAACTAGCTTATATTTCGTGTTTGTACTGAAGCGCTTCGTACCGTTCATAATTCGCCAAACATATCGATGAGATAATACGCACGATGCATGGCATGATCGTGGCCGTCCAAAGGTGTTCACAATGGCTACAGCACAGCCACGTGATGCATTCCAATCAGTCAGTGCACAATGAGCGCGAGTCGAATCAAATCGATCACATCGAGCGGTTCTGTGCGTTTAGTAACACCGTCACGATGACACCATTTTGAGCAGATTCGCCTATCGCACTCACACCGCCGTAACTGCACGAAAATGCGATCGATCGACCATTCAATTGATCGATCGCATTTGTCTACGCGCCTCTCGCGTGTGATTGAGTAGGTATAAAATTACATGCACCGGGCCCGATCAAGTGCTGCATTATTAGTTGAAATGCCTACCGAGGTTGCGCACTGCCTTCGGTAACGGATCCAAAGATGAGTAATGAATGCTTCGTAAAGATCACATACGCCACGGGGCTCGGATAGGGTGCCCGGATCATCCGGATCACACGCGAACGGCAGAGGATTGCAAATAATTGGTCGACATTGAATGCACAGCATGCGCATGCTCGTGTATAATTAGCAACCAGTGCTAACCGTGGAATTGAAACCATTCCCTGTTTTAAAAGTCTAATACAATGCACATTCGATTTGATGCTGCTGGATGACATCTCAAATTATTCTCTTTGCACGTGATGAGATCGACCGATCGCATTGCTTGCTGGGTTCAACCCGCTTCGTGGCAATGAAGTGATCACATGTGCACAGGATGATGCATCCGTTTAGTTGCGAGTGGAGCAACCACCCATCGATGAGCCATAATAAATGTTGATAAAAATTACAAACAATGAAGAATCGTGAGCTTGATGACGTTTTACAAAAAAAAAGACATCCTCCACACTCATGCCACGAGCATCGAACATGAAAGTCCGCTCGTGGTGCATGCGAAACGTGAATTAGCAGCAACTCGAGGAATGTGGAGACGCCACCACTCGGGCGAATCCGCTGATAGTGACACGCGGCAGATCGCGCATCCAAATTTGCATGCACCAATTCGAGAGCTAGCGAAAGCGTTGATTGCACGATTCAATTCTTGATGGTGCGCAACACTTCCGGGTTGGTGTGTCAAAAAAGAAATCGTAACCATTAGCTTCCAGGCCCCGCGCGAGGTTTGTTGAATAATGACTGCAAATGAAAGATAGATGATGCGCAAACCAGCAATTAAATCAAAATGGAGAAGTGGCTTCCAGGATATCAGAACCTGTCCGGGTTCAAAACCTTGTAACGCACAAAAAGCGGCTTAAGCGGGTGCTTGTTTGCCTGGCACTTGAAGTGTACGCGTAAGATCAGGTTAGCTTAACCAACACACCAGCAAAGTGGAGTGCTAAAGCGAAATTCGTCGAGTAGAATGGCAAACCGTGCTCGAAGAAACCGGTGGGCGAAGGGTCGAAGATTCACCAGCAAGCATCTTGTTGCACGATTCGAGGCAACGGTCTCCATGTCGATAGGGTTATTCTGAAGCCATCGCGTCGGCAGCGTCCGAGAGATCTTGCCTGGTGGAGGTGGGACTGTTGCACACGTGGTAGATCGTTGCGCATACAATACATGCAGACATCGAATGGTGATCGTTTGGCTTCGGCGGTTTGCGGAGACATCCCAGCGATATTCACGCGTTGATGGCAGTGTAACACCTCAAGTCCCTAGTGGGGCTCCACGATTGCTCCCCACTATATTTTTTTTCGCACACTCCAAGCGCAGCCGGAGCTGTAAGGCATCCCGCCGGAGTGGGACCACGGCAGCCGGGCAGTGGTTCCAACGGTGCACAACTACACACCGAATTATCCCGGGTGGATCGCGATCCCCGGCGATTTGGGCGTGCTTGTGTGTGGGTAAAGCTCTCCACCGATGAGCGTTGGCACTGTGTTGGTCCAGCGATTTGCGATGGGCGTTTAGCTATAAAATCACAACACCCTGGTGAATTCACTTTTGTTTTCGTTCGAGGCTCTACCGGTCTAGATAAACGGCGGAGTCGCTTAGCATAGCCGTGCAAAGCGCTGAGCAGGGAGCAGTCTACAGGTATCTTCGGTTGAAGTCTTCACAAGGAACAACTAGACAGTGCGCAAAGGTAAGGATGTGATCCTCTTGTGATACAGTGAGCTAGCACGCGCAACAGTGGTGGGTGTGCAGAAAGTGCTCGAGATCAGAATAAGTGCAGTATGAGTCCCAAAAGACCTGAACGTTATATCCGGGTTCACAACCTGCGCAAATAATTGGCCATCATTTGGATAAGAATCTGCGCTAGTGACGAATCGAACATAATCATGAGTCGACACGGTATACTTCAGGACCTGCCTGGAGTGCAGGTGGAAATAGAGTTCAGGTGATAATGGACTGTAACTTTGTGAAAGTTAGTGAGCTGTAACATTCTCCAGGTCTCGCGGCAGTGTTGGCTCCTTTTTTTTAGCAGCAGGAGCTGTTGGTGGTGCTAACATAGATGCTGTCGTAACATATCTCCTGATCTTCATTATTTGCCTTAATCGTCACGATGACTTGGACCTGACTAGGAGTCAAAGTAGAAAGGATGTTGAACGTCCATGACTAAGAGAATGGCCTACTCAGTTCGGTCCAAGCGATCCGAATGTAGGGATGAAATGATAGTGAACGGCTTAGTTATTTTAAACATTTTTGTCGCTTTGCAGCACTCTGCATTAATAATTTATGAATGCTTCATAATTTATGAAAGCTCGCAAAGTTACGTAATAGCAAAGGATTTTGCAAGACAATTTTGTGGTGGTGAAGCAAGACAATTTTAAGAAGACGATGAGTGACGCTTTGTATCTTCATGTCACTGGAACATGCAAAAATTAATTTTATCTCAATTCTGCATAGGATTGATGTAGCTGGACGGCTCGAGGGAGCTTCTTCTTACTGTAGTGCTATTGCACAATATGAGCAATGGCTAGTTTTCGTTTTGCTGGCACACTGGAATGCCATCAATTTTGTGCTGGCAAAGATTAATGATGCTGTTTTTCACCAACGGCTTTATGCAAAAGAAGAATCGACTGAAAACCTGCTTGCGTCTTTTTATGTAAGAGTTTCAATACGGTGGAACTTAGTTTAAATGAAACAATTCTTTTGAAAAAGTTTAGCAATGTGTAGATAATTGTTTGCCTGACAACAAACTACATGATCTTTAATTGCGAATCTTCAATCAAAGACAATTGTAAGATTACAAAAATGGGTAAATTCTTGGAGTGAAAGACATGGTGAAAGGAAATTTGAATGAGCTTATGCTGTTTATAGAGAGCGTCGCATTGTTGTTTGAAATTTTTTGCTTCACCATGGATCTATCACAAATTCAGTTTGTGCAACGTTTGTCTGCCGATTGCAGCTTCTGGTTGTTATGCTGTGTGTTACCTTTCTTCTTCGACATTGTCGTTCATTGTACTGGTAGTATGGTAATTCGATTGCGATGAAGCCACGATTCAATAATGAACACGAAACTACGGCGGTTGCGATGGTTCAAGATTGCTTTATCTGGCCAGGTGGCTGTTAAGCTACTTTGCTGAAAATAAAACAGCCGGCAATCTGATAGGGTACATATTAAACCCCAAAAATCAATCAACTTTTTATGAAACAATGTCATAAATCAAAAAAGGTTGTATTTATTGGTAATTTAATTTTATTAGCTTACATCATGCTTAAACAAGATATTTGTTGATAAACACGTCTGTCTTAATAAGCAAACGAAAGTATTTGGAGCTAAGATTGGATCGTATTTATTCTAGGTGTTATATGTAAGATATGACTTTTCTTTTTCGAATAATTTTTTTGCTATAATGGTTCAATCAAATAAAAATATTCATAATATAATAAACGATTATCGTCTGATAAATAGTCCTACCACTAACACTGTTTCACATCCAAACACGTAAGCTTATTAAATTAAGAATGCTGTTTCCGGATGCGACTTAAGTGGAAGGAGTGCAAAATCTCGCTGAAAATCAACCTCCTGAGATGACGCATGCGAGATTACCAGGTTAATTTGGATTCATGCGGTGGCAACGATAATGAAGCAGTCATCATCATTAGCTTGGAAACAATAGTGCTTTATTGGTCTTTGCTGACGTTCTGGAAACAATCGTTTCGATAAAACACCCAGTTTGATCGAGGGTTGCTTGAGTGGAGCTGTTCACTTTAATGCAAGCAAGTGGAATCATGTCTTCGAGCAAAGATCATACATTTCAAACCCCAACGTTTATTTCTGCACTCCGAATCGGGCGAAGAATGAACAAGCTCAGCCACCACGAGAAGACGACAAAGACATAAGAAGCATAGCACAACAATGATCGATCCAAGCAGCAGAATGATCGTTTGTAAAGTGAGAACTGATCACCATTGTGCCTCCACCAGAAATATCCACTAACACCAGCGATTCGAGTTGAGGGGCCTACACATTTTCTGTTTACGCTATGCTTTTGTCCATGTTTCGTTGTTTTACAATTCTATTAGCTTATCTGTCGGCAGTGAACCTTCCAGGCTTGGCCTCGGTAGAGTGTTTCAATGGAATGGAAGAACAATTTTACTACCATTTGCTATTCAACAACGTGCAAAGAGTCGTCGACTGTGGCTGATTGAAACAACGATACGGTGTGTCTTTCGCTGGAAAGATATCTCTCTACTTGCGGGATGGCAGGGAAGTTTTAGCGCATGCAAAAGTTGTTGCGTTGCTTTTCTCAAACCCATTGTTTGCAGAGCTACGCAATGGGCTGAACTGGAAGCTATCAGTTACCAGGCTGGTTTGTTGTGTATGGATGGAAAGATCAAGATTGAATTTGCTATGGCTATGGCCTAATCGAACGGTAGCAATGCAGACAACCTCCTAGTTGTCTTCTTTTTGTGCAGCGATGTATGAAAGCATTCTTATGCTTACGTTGTAAAATAGGGCGAAAGCGACGGTTGCTTTTGTAACTCAAAATGAGCTAATGTTGTATATCAGTTTTTAGCTACATACGTTTTGACACTTGATAAGTATTCTTTAGATATGGAAGGGGAAAACTGCACAATAGTGCCCTTCAAATCATTTAGCAGGGACAAGGACGTGTGGAACAAACAACATGCGTCACATTACTGAAAAAAATCCAATCACGATCGATGGCTCACGTACAGCGAACCACATTGGCTCACATTGTCCCTTACTTAGCTAGTTACTTATGTACTTACTTACTTACTTAGATCGTGCTTGGCCGTGGGGGAATTAGTGTCTAGAAACAAATGAAGGTAACTCCATTCACAGACTACCGTAGGCCGCCACCAGATTGTTCTTGTCAATTGTGGTAGTCTTCTTCGCGGGCCATTAGTTATTTTGTGTTTCGTGCACGCTGGCCCGATTGAATGCATCTAAAAATCGTGTTTGTTGTTTAATTTCAATCCATAGATGAAGCTGTTGCTGTTAGTGGTGGCGTCCTTGATCGCCGTATGCCTTGCCGAGCCAAAGCCTGCCATCAATGAGGTCAAATCGAATCAACCGCTGCAGAAACCGGGTCGATTCTTGTCCCTGCCAGTACCGGAGAAATGCGCATCACGTAAGTGCACTATTTTTCATATATATTTGTTTAAATCTTGTCTAACATATTGACAGATCAAACTTTCTACTTTGCTAAACGTTTAAAAATAATTCAGTATTAGATAACGTTACAATTAGGTAATCGAATAAAAAGTTCCAAAAACGTTTCAAATGACAAAGTATAAGCTGTCACAATCGTTCGTTCACGAGGTTCGTCGCTTAATTAATGCAGTGCGGTCGATGAAGTCTTTTGTTTTCAATTGATGTCGACCATTCCAAGTTCAACGAACCGATCGATCAAAGAAGAAACTCTCGAAACATCTCCAGCTAATTTGAATTTTTGATACAAGCTCTTCAAAAGAAGCCATACGCGTTGGTCACACCCAGTCGAGAGAATTACGGCACCGGTTCAGGAGACCTTGAGTTTTAGCCGTGCTTGTTGGCCAAAACCCGTTGTACAAGATTACCACGACATGTGAAACGAAAATGAAGCAACGAGAGAAAGATAAAGAAAGAGGCATGCTTGGGGCCGAAAGGATGAACGCTGAGAAAGATCACGTTGCACAGCCAGTTCGATTACGCTAATTTGTTGACTTTTAGGGTGTTCCTTTCTACTGGCGCCCCTCGACTCTGGGTCTTTAGGTGGAGGTGGAGACTGCCTAAGTTTTTACATATCGGGATGCTCTGCCAGCTCGGCCTGCTCGGGTCAAATGTTTACTGTTATGACAGTAAACGTAAGCGACGTAAGCTAAGGTATTTCATAATAAATTGGCACCATCATGGTCACCAGCATCGAAGGGACGTGAGTGGGAAGGGATAATGGGGATGAAGGAAAGGGAGCATCATCCATACTCACAGCCCGGCGTGGGCCCAATGATTTCTAAGTATGTGTTTGACATGAGCGAACCGCAAACCGTCACCCTGTGCGGTGAAGCTGCGAGATGATTTCGAACCATTCGTCGCTATTGCCCGGGGGCTGTTTTCATCTCGCAGATCGCGAACGTGTCCACGAGATTCCAATGGTACCTTTCGACCTTTATTTATCGGTGTTAATAAGCACGATTTCTTCATGCCGTAGCTGCAGCAGTGACCTGTGATGAACGTTGTGGCCACTTTTCTTCTCGCCCTAGCGAGCTCCGGTGCCTGCCGGTTTCCGTTGGCGTTGTGCTCGTCCCCGCCACAAGCTGGAGGATGTCGGTGAGGCAATTTCTTGCACTGTGAACTACATTAGCAACTGGCGCAGGACGGCACTCATGACGGGGTGTGTCGTGATAACCGGACCACAGCGCACGCAGAAAAGCCGATCGTGGCGATTGGCTCAGGGGAATAAGACGTTGGCTTAATAAAGTTACAGGTACCGAGTTATCGCCGTTGGCCTACTTACGTTGGCGCTTGCTTTTGGACGGGAGCTAATGGAAAAGGAAAGTGCTCCCGTTTGTGGGGCGCACCATTGAGGTGAGAGTAAAAGTGCTCCCCGATCGTGATTGATTCGGAAAGAGGCCATGCCACTTGGAGCCTCCCATCGGTTGCAGCACCATGGTGTGGCCGGGGGGGGGACAGAAATTATCGTCTTCCAAAGAGAATGCAAAGCATGGAATGGAGTGGCACATTTTAGCCGGAGAATGATTCGTGTATAAATAGCTTCGATATATTTGAAAATGCTTTAGCTTTGCTTCTCATGGTCGCCGTTACGACGCCGTTCAAAGTGTGAAAACGGGACGGCTTCGCGAACGCGAGATTGCGCAACGAAAAATCAGTGGGTTGGTGAACGGATTTCCGGGGGTTCGCGTGCAGGGAGCGTGATGATATTGGGACAATAATAATTCCAGCCAACCAGCCAACCAGGCATCCCACATGCCGGCCAACCAATCAACTGGTATACTACCTCTGTCGCGCTGTGCACAGATGGATACTCGTGCCACAAAAAATAAACCTGAAATGGTGCTTCATTAATAATTAATGAAGCACTTGAACTTTGCATCTTCATATATGAGAGAAGAAAAAAAAAATAACGCAGCATGGAGAAGATGAAACGGGCACAAAGACAATGATGGTGATCCAGCGAAAGATTGTGGAAAGCGAGAAGGTAAAGGAGGGAAACGCGTTCCTCTCAACGCCGTGTCACCAATAAGATTTGGCGTAGGAATTTGTGTTGCGATGCGTGCACGATCGTATCTTAAATGGCGATTACAAAGATTAGAAACAGGCACACTCCTGCTCACGACTACTGGCACAGTCGCCGGTAGTCGAACACTACACGAAAGAAACTCCTGCTACCGCTGACATTTAGATGGGCGACGTACGATTACGTGTCGTATGGCAGTGATCTTTAGCTATTGGGGATAACCGTCTTCCTGTATTGTGCTCTAAGGATTGTCGCGATTAATAACGATTTCTCTTTTTGTTTGTCTTTTTTTTCCTCACTTTTGCTCATGGCGTGTTTTGTAGGTCCGAAGCAGTTTAGCTACCGTGGACATAATTACTTCTACAGCGCCCATGTTCCGGCTCTGGCCGACAAGCGAGTGGACTGGCTCGATGGCCGTAATATTTGCCGCGAATACTGCATGGACCTGGTGTCGCTAGAAACGCAGGAAGAGAACAATCTCATCTTCCGACTGATCCAGCAAAATGACGTACCGTACATCTGGACAGCTGGTCGTCTGTGCGACTTCAAGGGCTGCGAGGGTCGTCCGGATCTGGAACCAAAGAACGTCTACGGCTGGTTCTGGTCGAACAACCGCGAGAAGATTCACGCCACCAACCAGATCCCGAACGGATGGGGCTACAACCCGTGGAGCAAGTCAGGCCACAAGAAGATCCCGCAGCCGGACAACGCTGAGTTCGACATCAACCAGACGACCGAGTCTTGCCTGTCGATCCTCAACAACGTGTACAACGATGGTATCGGTTGGCATGATGTGGCCTGCTACCATGAGAAGCCGGTAGTTTGCGAGGATTCTGAGGAGCTGCTGAACTACGTTCTTGCAACCAACCCAGGCATTCGTTTGTAAGCGAATCGGAAAAGTGAAAGTGCTCACCGCAGGGGATTGCAATAGAACTGCCCAGCATTGAATGAAAACTGCCCTTAAGCACTGCTTCACATTTTCAAACTCGAGGACTCAATCTCGCTCCTCCTTTCTCCTCTGTATTATTTCCACGATATACTGCTCATCTGATAAAAAAGCTTAGTTTGCTTCCTCATGTAGTAGTTGAAGGTTGCAGAAAAATATGTAGTACTGTTCGTGTAGTGCGTCAGTACAAAAAGTAAATTTGGTAAAATATGCATTAAAGTGAAAACGAACCAAACCGTCAATTAGTAGACTCGATTTACAAGCCGTTTCTTTCTGCATCTTTCAGTTTTACGCGCCTGGGTTATCATTTTTTTAGACAAACAGATTTTGAAAGCTCAGTTTCATGTTTTTTTTTTTCCAAAATCCTGTCCGTTTAAGCCAATGCAAAATCAATATCCACCTCCATCACACAATGGAACGCATGTAAAATGTTTTCTGAATGTATATTTATTAAATAAATAGACTTTTTAAGAAATAATCTTCGACTCAACCATTTTCATTTCATTATCGTGTATGAAATTTCACCGAATGTTGTTCCTTATTGGTGAGTTTAATCTAAAGCTTATGTGAGGTAAACAAATTTGAGAAGCTGAATTTAAAATCATGCCAAAAATTGTCAGCAAGTGTGTATTTTGTGTGTTCTAGTTGATTAGTCTGATTTATCCGACAACACTACTTGAGGTAATCAATTTTAACTTATCATGAATAGAATGGATGAGAAGTAAAAAGCCAGTGTATAAAACATTGTAAGGCACTAATTCATTGTCTAAAAGTTTACCATATGTTTTTTTCTTTTTCCAAATTCCTTTTTTCTTTATTTAAATTGTTCTTATCCTGCTGTATATCCTATGCTCAATACCAATAAATTTGCTTCTTACCTCTACGAATTCTTCCGTCAGTTTACACATGATCCTTTCCTATCCGTCTTTTCATTCCATACAATCTCTCTCATTCTCTCTCTTTCTATCTCTCTCTCTCTCTCTCTCTCTCTCTCTCTCTCTCTCTCTTTCTCTTTCTCTTTCTCTTTCTCTCTCTCTCTCTTTCTCTCTCTCTCTCTCTCACACACACACACACACACACACACACACACTTTTCCACTCTTTGTTCCTTAATTTTTTTTCATACATTTCCTTTTTTTCTTGTTCTCTCCATTCTATATTTTTTTACATCTGCCTTATTCTATTTACTATTAGAATTTGTATTATTTTTTATCCGAAACTTAGTGGACATCGTTTACATCCGTAGAAACCGGAACCGCTCACGGACAAACGACATGGTCTGCCTATCATTCATCCTGGGCAATCCATCTATACACGCGATACATTTCCTCTACATTAGCTAACTTCTATACTTGGTGCATATAAATCTATTAATTAATAATACCTCTTCACTTACTGGGTTGACTACTGAGTGAAGGTTTTGTTTTTTATTTCGATTTGAATTTTTGTTACTCCATTAAATCGATTTGTTTCTATTTTTTCGATGTTCGATGTTTCGATGAAACAGTTTGTAATTATGAAACATGGACATAATTAATTTTTGAATGAAATTATTGCAATTTTATAACAAATAATTTGATATTTTAAAATTATTAAAATTTATTAAAAAAAATGTTCTCCGTTTAATTCCATATGAACTCAATTGAGCTTAATAAGCTAGATAGAAGAAGTATGCACATGATGAACATCATTTCAATCAGGTATCTTTTAAAGTTTTCGATTCATTTTTTAAAAACCACAATTTTTTTTCCAAAAGTTTGCAATTCATTTTCAATACAAGAAGAAGTTATTTACGCAATGGTATGTAATGAATATAATAAACTAAATAATAAACTAAAAAACTAAATTTAAAATTTTTGAAAATAAAAATCGGACCTGCTCAATAATAAGTTTGTGCGTATTCTTCCTCGATACAAAAAAGTTAGGAAATGCGGACAAGCATCGAGGCATACGCACTTAAATATAATATTTCTGATGTACATCCATCTATAGTTGTACAGTAATGCATCACATTGTTGTGCAAATGCTAACTATTTGGCTGTTCAGTCAAAAGTAAACTAAAATTGATTATTCTGTTAGGTGGGTTTTTATATTTATGATTTGTGAAGTTAGATACGTCAATTGAAATGTCAAAGCAGAAAAGGATACAAAACAAAGCAGGTTTTGTGAACATTTTTACGGCCAAATTTGCGATAGTGTTCGCTAGCCGGGCAGAGCGGAAACAGTAATGTAGATTCCACTGTTTTATTGTGGCATGAAGTCGGCTAATCAAATACAATAATGTTATTAAAAACATTAGTACATAAGTATCTTAAGTAAGTGTATTGCTTTGCATGTTGAAAACTTTAATCGTTGATAAAAGAGAAAACAAATTGAGAAATAAAACTGCGAAGTCGTGCTACAACTAGTGGTTCTACCATGGTTTTTACGAATAGAAAAATAAGGTAAATTATTTGAAAATTTCTTATTCTGTTACTAATTTACATCTTTCGATAGGAGAAAAGAATGGCGAAAACTTGTTAAGAAAAAACGACGTAAATTAATTAGACAAAAGAAGGCCCAACAACGCGATAGCTTGGAAACTGCTCTGGAAGAGCAAAGGTGTGCATGTCCTGAGTATCAACAGCAGTTAGTTGAAAAGAATCGGCAAGAGCAGATTGCAGCTGACCGAGAAGAGTTGGAGCGGGCTCTCCGAAATGCAGTTTGGCTAGAGAAGGAACATAAACTGCAGCAAAAGTTCGAGCAAGCACGTCAAGAACAGCAGGCAAAAGAACGTGATAATGTTGAAAAAAGGGAAAAAATTCGTCAGGAGTTTGAGGAACGTGAACGGCAGCTTCTTCAAGCAAAGACTGAGCGTTTGCAACAAGAAGAGCAAGTGCGTAAGGTGGTGCTAGAACGACAAGTTAAACTGCAGGAGTTTGCGTCAGCCGGGATTGGTGACTATTTGAAAGAGCTCCAAACAATATACAATACACGTGAAAACGTGGAGAATTGTAAGTTTTTCGTGAAAACGGGAGCTTGTCGACATGGATTTCGATGTAGTTTAAATCATCCCACGCCTGGCTTGAGCAAGGTATGTTGGCAAATATGCTGCCCTATGCTGACAAATTTCATGAAAAAATATTACAACCTGAATATAACCTGGCTTTTCGCAGCTCATTTTGATTCCAAACTTCTTCAACCACCCGGCACTGGAACATATGGTACACGCTGAATACGGGCACGATTCTCGGCTTGAGTTCGATGAGGATGACTTGAAGAGTAGTTTTGCTGAGTTTTTTCGTGATATAGTCGTCGAGTTTGAAGTGTTTGGTAATATACAACACATTTTTGTGTGTCAAAATTCTGTTTGTCACCTCAGAGGAAATGTCTACATACAGTATGAAACCTTGCGGTAAGTAATGACGTGCGCTTGCGAAGGTATTATATCAATTTAAATTTTACTTCATCAGAAATTCTGCGGCTGCTTACTTGCGAATGAATGGAAGATTCTACGCCAAAAAACAACTGCTTGTGGAATTTAGAAGCCCCATTGTATGGCCAATGGCAGTGTGCGGTAAATGATGATAGCCAATTGTATCCTTTTTGAAAGCGTGAAATCATACTTGCCTTTTTTCTAATGAAGCATGCATTTTGACCTTAACCTTTAAGATACGTAGACTGTGTGCTTCTGATTGGTTTTGGGCAGAATTTGCTTCATCAAGTAACTGTCGAATCAAAATTGCAGGACTTTTTGAGCTGAAACGATGCACCAAAGGTTCGGGATGTAACTTTCTACATATCCTAAGAAATCCAATCAACCGGTACGTGTACAATCATTTCCAGGAATGCAGATCGTTGCAAAGAAAAACGATTAAATCGGGTGCCACACCGCTGACGCAAAAGTATGTATCTGCATCAACATCAGCAGAATAATTTTAATTGCGATCAATTATGTATGTGGGTTTTTATTTTTAATTCAAGAAGTTGGGATGAAATCACACTGAACGAACAGCAGACTGCTAGTAATGCGACCCAATGTCGTTGGTCGGAGTCGCCTGAGCAGGATAATGCGGTAATAAATCACAAACTCTCGGATAGATCAAAAGACCAACGATGTGATCAAAAACGGAGGGATAAAACTGAGACTAAAGGTAGTCGCAGTCGACGAAGCCGGAGCAGAGATCGAAGTTTATCTGGTAGTCGAAGTCGTAATCGGTCTGTGCGCAAACGCAATCGAAGTCGTCGTAGTCGAAGTCGTAGTCGTAGTCATAGTCATAGTCGACGCAAAAGCGGAAAAAGTAAAAGAGGTCATGACTCTAATCGAAGACACGACAAGGACACTCATGAACGAACGACAAAAGAACAATGCCGGAAGAAAAAATCTAACAAGAGCTGTGATTAATGACAAATAAAACAGCACCGTAAAACTGTGTAATAGTTTCAGTTTTATATCAATCATTGACTGTACAGCATGAATATGTTATTGTAAGTTTGTTTTTAATTAATTTAATTGATAGTCAACATTAAAAACACAACCAATGCTATCTACAGAAGAAGTACGAATGTTGTTGTTATAAGCCCATTTGTTCTGAAAGTAATGATATATTTTGCCGAATTAGAAATCCATCTGTAGTTATATATAATACTGCTTTTACGCAAGGAAATGATTAGGAAACATTATTATATCCCAACAATAACGTGAATTGTTATTCGCAATGTAAATGTTACATTACTTGTTAAATATAGTTAAGGTACGAAAACAATAATCTGGCTCATCACTTCGAGCAGAGCTATATTTTTTTCGTATTGGGCTACTTGTTATATACACAAGGGTTAACCACTTCTTCATCGGCTCGACTATTAATAGTCATAAGCCGTATTGTAAATTGAATCGTCCGTACGGTAGGGTATGATATTTCATATTTTATGAGTTTAAGCATTCACTTGATGTTAAGCACAGGTTAGTTTATATGAACTCGGAAGCGTGTGCTGTCACATATGCTAAAAAGTAAGAAAAAAAACTATTAGTCCTGCAGGTACAACAAACAACGATTTCAAATTCCTCTACCAGTAGTGGTGTGGCCGTTTAATGATCGGTTGACATGTGTAATTGCTCTATATGCACTGCACTTGGGTTTTACATACATGGGGAGTGATCAATTTTCAAATGACACCAATTAGTGGTAATAGTGTTTGCAACTCATACGACCAGCATATGCACTTATAATTACACAAACATTATGTGGGACCATAAAGCCACAAAGAAGAATGTTCATTCTCATCGTCCATTACCACGTTTCGTTTCCTAAAAAAGCTCTTGCAATAGTTTCGTGTTTGCTCTCGTCCATGCTCAGCTCGTATTGGATCAGTATCACCAGGTAGGTGGTAGCCGCTCCTACCAACTAGAGAAGAAAATATTGCTGCATAAATCCCAACTCCCATCACAGGGTGAATCCTATCGCTAGGTCACGTACGTACCGTGAATATGAGTGTGAAGTCAAGATTGAACAATCCGCAAGCCGAAAAGCGCACCTTCCGATGGACCATCTGCTGGGACAGCTGCATCAGTTTAGTCGCCAGCTCGCTGTCCGCTCCTGCCGCCGCATTGAGCAGCTTATGCACGTTGGCACCGATGTTGTCGTTTTCCCGCACCAACGAACAGCTACCGTACACGATGTTAAACACCCCAAAACCGTAAACCATGGCCTGGCAAAGAAAAAACATAGCAAACTGCCCTTTCGAGAACGGAGTATCTTGCGAGGTGGAGCCCAGCAGGGCGTCCAGCACGTAGTACGAGTTGAAGACGATGATCAGGAAAACGATCGTCACGATCGTGAGCATCTGGATGGTGAAATAATCCTCGGCGTAACTACATGCCTCACACAACGCGTCCTGAATCTCGGCCACCGTGGACACAACGTCCGGCATCGACTTGTCGTTGTTCGAGTACACCGATGCGATTCCAAGCGGACGTTGGATCTTGATCGCGTGCCAGTAGCTTTGCCGGCGTTGCGGAGAGAGCCGTTTTTCCAGTGCCGCCTGCTTCAGATGCTTCAGCACCTTGTTCAGCAGGTGGAAGCGATGCTTGGTCTGATGAACAAAGCACAGAAAAACGACGATCACCATCGACATCATGAAGTACGGCAGCAGGAAAGCCATCCACGTGGTCACACTCGGGTAGGTGTTGGAGGAGATGAACACGGTAAGACACACGAGCAGGTAGAGCAAGGTGATGGTCACCTTGGCGCTCATCACCAGCAGGTTGTAGTGCAGCGTGCTCTTGTAGTTCGTTTCCATGCCGATTTCCCGGAAGCGTCGATCAATGCTCGCCAGCGCGTGGAACGCTTTGATCAGCTTGTTGCGCTGGAAGACGCTGCAGAAGAACGTCATGATAAGCGCCGTAATGCCGATTGTGAACTGCAGCACATCACCCAATGTGCTGATGTCTGTTCGGAAGAAGAACCGCGTGATGGTTTCTCCCTTGAGGAGCGCGTTCACGTAGCAGCTGCAGAACAGAATCACGTGCACGCTGGAGTTGATGTACCCGAACGGGGTGCACCGTAACATCATGAGCTCCGTTGGGCCTTTCACGACCGTGAACGGCGTCATGCCGGCGAGAAAGGACACGCGCAACACCGGTCGCTGAGCGGCATAGAAGTCCTTCGGATTGAGAAACGTTTGCAAACACTTTCGCACCATGGTAGGTCGGGATGTGCTTTGGTTGGAGTAGTTGGCCGAACTGAGCCGTTTAGCACAGCTCACGACGCCTGAGCGCCACTAATTTTCGTCTATTACCGTCCCAGCCCCGTAAATGTCGTGATGCTCCCGACATCATGCCTTGTTCCATTTGCATCGTAAAACGTGTCACTTGGAGAAGCATGTGTCCTGTGGAAAACCGCTACACTGATACCCTCTATCATGAGCTGCACCCAGGTGAGCAATCTGTCCATCACAGTGTTCAAACGGAAGCGATGGAGTTGGGGTTTTCTGTTGCGTCTTTCATCGCTACACGGCTACACAGCGAGGGATTTGACATGCGTGGTTAGCTGTTTTTTCTTCTTTATTGCGGGCATTTAGTTAGGTGGGGCTAGGTTCGCACCGAGACACCGTTTGAAAGGTATCGTTTCCCTTAATGCTTGCTGGGGTGAAGTGTCATCCAATGGCCATTTATGGAATTGGTTGTAATTAAGCCGGGCGACAGGACACCCACCGACAGCCATCAATTCAACATGGTTGTGTGTGAAATTTGCTTTATAGCTCCATCGCGTCAATGCAAACAGTGGATGGATAAACATCGACACTATCTGATGGGTATCTTTCGATGAGCCGTTCGATGTTTCAACACGAAAAGCGCAGTCCGAAACATGCTCTCTTATCGCACGCATCGCTCTTGGATGGATGTGAAAATCCATTAGCTCCGAAGGATGGCATGGCATATAAGCAGCAGTGTGGTTGTAGCGTCTGGAGTTTGATTTGTCGAAGCGCCATTACCGGTGAAACACATTGAACGTTACATGTGTTCATGTGAGGATAATAGATGCACGGGTCAATGTATCCTTTTAGGTGGAATTAAAAGCACGTTTGATGGGCGTTTAAAATCATGCAACAATAAGTTGTCTTATCGAAATAGAGGTTACAGATACAGTAGCTTTAGACGGTTGCCTTTTTTTTTGCAAACCGTAACAGTGATAGTTGAAAATAACGAGGCTCCATGGTCGAAAGCGTTGGCGTGTGGTACAAACATCCGAGCGGTTTCGGGTTCAAATCTCGACTGAGTGTTCCTCCGTTCGCATGACCAAAAATTCCAATCCATTAAAATCCTTAACAAGGTAAGACAAACACCTTGATCGTACATCGGTTGTTGAGCCATTTCAGAAGAACATTGGGTACTGAAAAATTATGTGATTGTGGATTATTGGTAAGGTAACGTAAATTCTCCCGGAAAACGCGGTAGTACATTCTCTTCGCGATCATGTGCATACCCGTGTGTGTAAAGGCTGCAAAAAGTGATAACGCAGCTGCAGTTCCTATCTTGGTGGCGATCTCTCTGCTTGATCTAAGCCATGGTCATCCCGGAAGGACACCAGAGAGTAGCGCCAGTGAACGGCAATGAGACGCGTGAGCAAACGCAATTGCCGATGCCCAAAAATTCATCAAGTTCTAGTATCCCCAACCCAGCCAAGCCGATTTGTTTCGATCTTCTCCTCCGTGTGGGTAACGACGCCGAGGTAAAGTGGCCTGTTCGCGCGAACAACTCGGCCCCCGGAACGCAACCACGCGGAGTGGCCTTGCTGTAATGAATGGGCAAAATATCAACGATTCGACGAGAGGCTCTGCTGTGGGTCATCTCACTGCCACCGCCGCCAAAGGCAGATGGCCCATTTTGTCGATGCCTCGGTTGTCATTGACGAAGGAAGCATCCAGAGTCGGAATCCGCTCACCGATCACTCCACGATCGTGTACGGTGCCGCCGTTGAAGGGATGGCTCGATGGTTTGGTGTACGATCGAGATCAGAGCCATCGCGGGTTGTGTTCGGCCGTGAACCACTTCAGTCACGCCGCGGTTGTCCTTGAACCATCGCAGCATCTTATTTGGACAACCCCATTAGTGCGGTACTTGAGGTAGAAACAAAACGAATCAACTACACCACGGAAGCGGCACTCATTAGGTCGTGTGCCAAAATGTGATATCCTCGGTCTTATCGTTGGTACATGTAATTTCCATACGAGGAAGCCACGAGCGATCGAATTACAGAAGAAAAATTCAGTGCATTTTTCTAACGGCCAGTGATGTCACGTGGTTTAAACGATGCTTTACCCGCAGTAAAGAGTGAGAGTCCGATCGATGCTTAGACGATCATGCCTTGCCAATTGGCCAGTTTTTTGGTGATCTTATCCTTGAGAGCGAGTGAAGGATGGTAGGCACGTAACCGGAACCGGTTAGAGTATCGTGCGCGACTGCACCATGGTGTTTGTCTGCTTTCCGTACGTCGGCGATCACTTCAACTTGAACTTCACACTGCCGTTTAGACAGGGACACTTTGCAACCAGTTTACCCCGCACGTGCATCGGGACCAGGATGACTTTCATTTTCATCGTCTACCATCGATCCTACCCGGCATCATCGTCCGGTTTGTGGAGGCCAGTTTTGGAAGGTGCGATCAATGATCAACGAACAACGATCTTCTGCTTCTGCTGCTGCTGCGGCTGCTCGAAAATGCAAGTGGTTCGTTAGAAAAATGTGTTTACTTTGACGCTTCTGAATACATGCAAACGTGCGGTGACGCAGAGGCTCACAGAGGCCTATTTGTTCACACGAGCTGCTGGAGATCGCTCAGAATCACGGGACAATATCACACCTCATTTATCAACGTTTTCTAGTCAACGACCCGCTTTTTGTCCGGGGCGTACAAATAAATAAAATAAATAATCACATTACACCCTTGGGCGGGCAATTATCCGCACTCCGAGCGTAATGCCGCATGAAATATGGTGGAAAACGCGCGCAATGTTTATTGTTCGGCATGCAAAGCATTATCGCAAGGAAAATCATCTAAAACCGCGGCTTCCCACATCCATTACGTAGCGTTCGTAACGTGCGTGAAGCGAATGGGGTTGTTGATTTGCAATTCGTACGCAGATGAGAGGCTTACATCGATCCCAGGTGTGGGGGGCTGCATCAGTTTTTCGCCGTCAAAGTCGAAATACCGCCTCTAGCTTTAGCGAAACAGCGGTGCAATTTGTAGCAATGCAGCTTTATCTGTTCCCCGGTATCTGCCTTTTCTTTAGCGGTAAAAATGCACAAAGTAGCTTAAATACTAAGGATTAGGTGTTCGTGGTGATGGCGGGAAAATGATAGTGGGTGGAAAATCACTCCACCAGAGTGTCAGTTACCATGGTAACTACGCAAGTTGTGCCAGCCACTTGAGGAGATTCCGCAGCTCATCAGCTCCTTTCGCTGTCAATAATTGATATTTTATAGATTACGCACGCAAGACCATGATCCTCGTTTATCGGCCTTGACAGGGTGGGAAAACAATCGACGTGCATGGAAAACAATCGTAGTTTACCGACGTTTAACAGCGGGCCTTTTTTTTTACTTCATGCAGTGCGGAACTTATGTAACCGCTTCCCGGCCCATGTAACGATGGTTTTTGGGTGACGGTATTTTATTTGGTGGGTAAAAGCAAAGAAAAAAAAAGAAAAAGGGTAAGTGCAAGCATGTGGCGTAACGTTAATCTGCTCATTACAAACCAGAGCATCACGATCGTCCGGGGAGGTGCCACTGAGCTGCGGGCTGTAGGCTACCATTAGACTTACGTGCTTGGCTGCTCCCCGCTATCATAAGAAACCTCGCAGCTAGTGTACAGTGTGGTACTAGAGCATCAGATCCGTGCCCATTTGCAATCGATGTAAGCCGCTGTGTGCTGCGGGTTCGATCAATCGATTGGAAAGTTTGCGGAGGTGAAAGGCGAGAAACAAATTGCTCGATTATTACGCGTACCGTGTGCTAGCTACGCAATCGCTACTCGCACGAGTGTTAGAATTGGTGAGCAAATTTGGGAACATACTTCTGTTGGTGGTACTCGTATCGAACGCTTCCCACGCCGTCACAAAATGTCGTTAAATTAAAACTCCATCATCAGCAGCGCTTCGCAGGCTGCTTAGATCGTTCCAGATCGTTCGAGCAATTTCGAGGTTTCAGCCGAAGATAATTAGGCGATTGGAAGGTATCGAGCTTCAGCGAGGTTCTGCATAGCGGCTTCTAAAAGCACCATTTTGCTTGATTATTGATATTTATGTCACTGCCGTGCCAATCGGCACGCATTTTAATAGTGAAATCATGATCTCAATGCCAAATCCGAGCACTTAACGCTCCACCGTTTCGAGCTGTCCGCCCAACCACCATCTAATATCGCTCGAAGCTGCTCGAATGTCGTTTGCATTGCGAATTTCGATTGCGAGCGCTTCTCCTCGGCCAGGCGTCGTAAAGAATAAAGATGCTCCAAGACAAAATGGAAAGTTGTTTTCCGTCAACCCAGCGGGTTCCGTGGACGATCCGTGCTCTGGTGTGCATGTGTGCGATGATGGATCGTTGAGCAGCATGCCAGAGAGATATGCTGCCCAGGTCGGGCAGCATTGGGCCTTCGCTGTGCGGCTATTGATGGTATTGCTCAACGCGCTCGCAATCGCTAGCAGCACCGATTCCCTTGAGCCGTTGCCGTAATGAAGTGCCATAATTATGATTCCTTCCTTCGACCCAGCAAAGGTTGCAGCAACCGGCATCGCGCTGCACTTGAGACTGCGTTTTGTTTTAATCAACATCGCGATGAGCGCCATTCAAATGCGCAGTGCGCGTGCTGCAGCATCCCTTCACTCGAATCCCTTCCATGCGGAAGCACTGGCAGCACGGAACTCGATTAGCTGTGCTCGCGCACTCAGACTGGCAACACTGACCCACATATTAGTCGGCGCGAAATTCGTTCGGGCGGATGCTCCCTGAATCTCCACAGATGTTCACACGCTCCTAGTGACCCCTCGTAGAGAGATCGGAAGCGACCATCTCCATCTGGGGGCTGTATAAACGAAAGTGGTTACGCAACAACCATCAGGCTTCGAATTCCGGCGCAATCGCGAGCCCTACGACCTGAGCGGCTCTCTCATGGATTCGGATAGGTTCAGAAACGGTTCCCTTTCGGCGATTTAGGTCGGTCAGCGAAAATTCCCGACACCTGGGACGTGAAAAAGAAAGCAGTGGGTTGGGGCCGTGCTCGAAAATAATAACAATAAAGCAGTCACCATCTTCGCTTGGGGGCAGCCCATGGGCGGATTGCGATGAGCGTGTGGTTTTCGGATGGATGGATAGATAGGACCCGGTTCCGAAGACAGTTGATGCCATTTTCACCCCAATGCCAGGGGACGGCTCGAGCAGAAGTACCATCGTCACCGTTGGCGCGATGATGGCGATGACGCAACTTCCTTCAAACACTTTCGAGCACTCCGTCGCGTTTATCGGTCGCGCATGTCGTGCCAGAGAAAATATCAATTCTGACCCTTCGTGAGGTGCGATTGGCCTCATCATCCCAGCCCCACTGCCAAGGGTCACTTGTGGGTTGCATCATGGGCTTGGTCAAAAATCAGCTCCCATTGCTTGTCTCGGGACGCGTCGGAATGCTCGATGAGCGGAGCATTATTCAACGCACTTGAAGTGATCGTGCCGATCCGTGCGCCAGCAACCTCCACTCGATCGTCCGCAATGTTGGTCCAGATGGAATGGCACGGGACCGCCTGGCGCACGGGACGGTGAGCAATTATTAAATGAGCTTTTATGCAACCCAGTGCGCAGTGAGTAAAGCTAAACAACGAGCAGGGGAAAATTAATATCAACCACATTGTCTCCACGCGAGGCTTTTGGTGGGAAGATGCGACCAGAGTGAGGCAGTTGGGAGTTGTTGGTTTTCCTAGCCGTTGTTTGGGTGGTGATGTCAATCTCGCTAGTTTGGCTCGGCCTGCGTGGTATTTGTTTCGCTATTTGCAGATGCGTTTTTTGTTGCCTGCCCGTCGTTTGCTTTGCCAGCGTTTCTTTACCGTCTCCTTAAAGCGTGTGGGAGCGAGGCACAATGGATGCCCGAAAATCTGCTGGCATCCAATTCGGTGTCAAATTCCCGCTTATATGGGCATTCGCCACATCCGAGAGACACTCGGACCGGCAATCACATCTGCCCTTCCGTTTTTCCGTCACCAGAAGAAATTACGTAGTGCGAATTGTTGGACGCGAGAGGAAATCTACGTCCGCTAGGTCGCGAGTGTCGTAATGCAGCCGTTTTGTAATGGCATGGAGGATGTTATTAGTCTGGAAATACTTGCTAAAAGCCGAATGCTAATGGCAGGTTTGTCATAGCGCTGCGAGATGGTCCCGTCCGTGCTTTCGCTGAAACGCGGGATCGCGATCGCTGTGGTTTCCAATTAAAGGTGGGAAAAAAAATCACGCACCAAAGACGACGGCATTATTGGTGGGTGCTTAAAATTAGCGGCTGGTGTTTAATAGTTTGATGTTTTGTTGCGTTTTGCATGCACCACCGAGCGAGAGTGGAAGGAAATCGAATTAAAGCGGATATCGTTACCAAACCATGCGAAACCAAACAAATCAAAAGCCGCCGTTCCCGGACGTCGACCATTAGGAAGTAGTCTACGGAACACGAACGAACAGTGGCTGAAGCACGCACTGGGCTTCAGGACGGTGTTGTTTGGCATACAACAGCAAACAGCGCACTGGAATGCACGCCTGTAGAAAGTGGAATTTGGGCGAACTCTGCAAACAAGTGACACTGGGGGTTAGAATGTGAATTCACAGCTGCTTAGGCTATTTCGAGAAAACAAAAATCGTGCTGCTTTTAAACGCACCGTTGAGGAATTTATGTAAAGATAAAGTGAACACACTGTTACGTGTGAAGTACAACCATTCCATAACTATTCGCATTGAAACACCCAAAGATGTGATACAGCCAACGGTGGTGTTTTGTGAAAGGCAAAGCTCCTGCTTCGCTACTCGCTATCAATATTTTAAGATGCACATTTTGGCGCCTAGTGGCCTCTTTTACGGGTTAGAGCACCATATCTTAGCATATCGCTAATGGTACACTAAAGAAAAGCAAAATGTCAACGATGACCAGGCATGCCGACTAAAGGGTGGCTTTTCGGAGCAGGGGGTTCTATGATGAACTAACCTAATGTCTGGCTGATCGCATATTCATGAACTGCTACCGCGTGGCCTGCTGGATGGAGATCCGAACAGCTCCAGCAATATTACGTGGTAATGATGTGTGTCCCAAGGCTCGTCCCAGACATCCAATTGTCCAGCGCATAAGTGGTGGAGCATAAAATCGATATTGATGCATAAGCGAACCACTGACGGCACGCAAGAACGGGAAAATGCATCCACGTGTAATGATCCATCGTCTAGTGTGATCGGTAAACATGCGATCAAGGATAGGGTGCGATCAGAAAAGGAAGTAAGAGTTTATGCATAGGCTGAGAATTATTTAACAATAAACTGAAACGATAATCGAGACCAAACTAAACCGACTTTTAATTAGGATTACATAAGAATCAACAGAAATTTTTTATCTTAGATGTTTAAAAATAAAAAAAAACAATTACAAAATGTATATTGTAAAAATAGATAGATATATGCATATTATCAAATGCTAGTAGAAAATTGTTGACATTGTTGTAAGGGAGCAAAATCCAAGCTATTATTTATACGGAAAGAGTTGAACAGCTAAATGGATTAATGCTAATGAAATTACATCTTTTACAAATGGATAATAACGTAGTAAAAAAAACATTACCAGCATCAGCGTTGTTCCAGATGAAATTGGGCATATTAACCAGCAGATCAGCACTCAGCGCTCGAACGCCTCTCTCTTCAGAGAAGCGAAGTTTTGCTCTCATCGTAGAGAAAAAAGCTCTCTATGTCTTAACCCGTTGTTTGCTCTGTAATAAATTTGAAGAATTTTCTTTTCCCCTGCTTCCATTTATCAGGAAAAAACATTCCACCATGTGGTAGTTTTAATCGAATAGCAATTCATGGTAAGTATAATATTTACTTTCGGAGTTAACAATGAAGAAAAATTATTTGTAGTTTTAATTACAATTCCAATTGATTTGCTATAAAATAAGCGAAAGCCGTTTTAAAGCAAATCCAACAGGAGAAATGAATGAAATTTGCTTTTGAAAGCAAAACAGATAGCTTAAAATTAAATCTTTGTGCAAATATATGAGGAATAAAGCCTATAGGTTTGTGCTAAATTAAAATGAACAAAGTAACGTATGATGTTTAGGGAAAAAAATACGCAACCGTTCTATGACATACAAGTTTTTTTGACTAGTACAAAGAATATTGAGCTTAAATTATAAATATTTAAAAGTGTAATCGAGTATAGAAGCATAACTAAGCAGAGAATGGCGGTGTTGAACGTTGAACAAATATATCCCACAGAAATGATAATATGCTCGACAGTAAGACAGGCTCGAGAAAAACAACAAACAATTTTACCCCGAATGAAATCGGGCATATCTGCGCAATGGTGAGTGGCTCAACGACGTTCGAAGGTGCTGCACCCCAAGGAGGGGGTACTTCTGCTATAAACCGAACCCACGATGAGGTCGCGATCAGCTATAAACCGAACCTGCGGTGCGATCCAGCGATCAGTTGTCAGTTTAGAGTTGAACCCGCCGACGTGCTAGCAGAAGCGGATCCCTTTCTCGGTAGTGAGTGCAAAAGTGCGAAAGCAGAGCCTAAGAACACGTAAGTGAACAGCCGTCAGCCGCCAACCGCGGTCCATTGAGGTCCCGTTTTAAGCGATCTAGCCGGGAAGGCCGTAGTGGAAGAATTTTGCCATCCACACCGTGGGTAGGGCGACGATCTCGAGGATCGATCTTCTCTTTAGCGCGTGGCTCAGAGTGCACACGGGTGCAGTGTGGTTGGTGTTTCGAGGCGCAAGTTGCGGGACTTGCCTGTACTGGGCTGTAACGGCCGCACTTGCGACGGTGTCGACGGTGAAATCGACCCAGCCGTGCGACGGCTCCGGAGAAGAAACCGTTATATCCGACTTGCCGTGCTAGGTGTTGCCGATGTTCGGTGTCGATGTTGGTGGTTTACATTTCCCCAGCCGTTGCTGTTTGCTGTTGATGCCGTTTTTCTCGCTTCCCGCATGGACCTGAACGGGTCGATTCAACTCGATCTTCTCGATCGGTCGATTGACCTGACCAGCGGGTCTTGGGTAGGAGCATTTTCTCGCTATTTGTGTGTGCTCGAGGCAAGTGTTTCGAGGAGCTTTTCCAGTGACATCAGAACGAAATTCGAATCATACGCTTTCTTCTTTTGCTCACAATTTGCGCTCGCTGTTGATCGATAGATTGGGGTCTACCCAAATTGAACCAAGTCTGTAAGATTTTTCGAGGTCTTCAAGGTGTGGAATTTATGCTACACAATAGTGTACGATCTCCCACTGTATCTCAACATTTCAGGATCACGTTTGACGATCGTGTTTAAAGTACTCTGATGCAGGGAAAAATAATTGCAATCAAATATCCACACTCTCACGTATGGAATTCGACACCCTAAATTATGCATTAACGTTAACAACATAAGGCGGCTCATACGATCATTTGCATAAAATCACTTTTCGTGCTCTTAATATTGCTCGCATGAATTAGGCTCTCCATTATGGGTTTTATGCGCATCACCATTAATCACGATACTCCAGCAAAGCATCTTTTTTGTAGCAGCGTTTTTGCGATGGGATGGAAATCTGGCATCCGATCGCACGCTGATGTAACGCAATCTATTCCTCCCGCCGTTGCGGGAAGCGCTTGAATTAGCACCCAATTGAGTAACGCCCGTTCCCTGGTTAAATAACTCACCGACGACATTCGCCGATAAGTAGAAATAGAAAGCACCATCGACCGCAGTTTGGATGCGCTGTTTTGCACGCTGGAGCCAGCTGGGAAAAGGTGAAACCACCTTCCACATCGTGAGCCCGAATACCGTCACCAAACCAGCGGTACCGCTTGAACTGCCTGAATTATGCAAAATGATGGGCTCCTTGGCTGTGATTCGCGCCGTAAAGCAAACCATTGCTTCGGTGGTGAACATTATGGTGAACGCCAGTTAAGCACCCATTCATGTCTTGCCACTTGCTCAGTACCCGGTATTCCGGTAGTGCCTTTTGCCACCCCGAACGGAACACCAAAGACGGAAGGTAACACTGGCTTTCCATTTCGATTGGTTTGATTGCGGGTGTGTAAGACACACACACACACAGGCGCGCAATAACGAGCAATGGTTGTGCTTGCGGCAAAAGGACGCATCAACGACGATGAGTTGCCGACATTAATGTCAGTGGCTGGTTGTCGTGATCGAGCGGTTTGCCTTCGAGGACGGGCAATCATCTTGGTACTGTGTGCACTTTCACAGCCATTAGATAAGCGTCGTTCTGTGGTCGTAACATTTCACGACTTTCACCCTACCTCTGTGGAGCGAATATCCTTGCAGCTGCACGGTGGCAAAAGGTCAATCAATCGGAGGTATCCGTGAGGTACTGCGATTGCTCAGTTCGAGGCATCCGTTGGTGAGATTTTCGCCACACGTTGTGGTTGAATCTCGAAAACCAGGTTTCGAAACAGGAAAGTCCAGGATTTTGCTCGGATTTTCGGTTTGAAACAACCGCGAAGGAATGCACGCTAACGGATTACAACGCTTTTCTTCGTCCAACACTTGAGCACGGCACGCGATCGGCAAGGGCATTGTCGATCGTCGAACTGCGTGATCTTGCACCCGCAGTACACGTGGGAAATGCACCGCCACGCGAAGTTGAACGAGAAAAGAGCAAAGAAAGGCAAGGAAAAAAAATTGAACCGATCCGATCAATCACTTTTACTCCCTTTTGACTGGCGGTCCAGAAGGTGGTCGGTCCATTTCGGCGTTGAAAATGAAAGCGATCTACCCCGGGCTACAGCACGCGTGATCCGCGGTGGGTTTGGGGTGAAAACACTTTCCGGTCCTAGTCCGGGTCGAAATCGCACAACACGCGTAGCAGCAAAAGGGCCTGCCAAGATCAACAGCGCCAGAGACAGGTGAGGTGATCGTTATTAACCGGAATCATGCCGTCGGCAAGGGTTGCGTGCGTGCGTGCGTGCGTACGTGCGAGCGAGCAATCCGGCGCTTTTTTATTTTGTCTCGGCACGCATTTCAACCCCTTAGCCCAGGATATCGCCCCCGGGATCGCTTGGGTTCGCGTTCGGTTTCGTTACAAGAGATTTGCGACGGCATCAAGCGACGAACCGGCGGGTGATCTTTGCGTGGTGTTTTGCGTCCTGGAATGTAGCGTGTGTCGGAAGAGCCTCATCGAGCGTGGTTCATCCGTTTTTCATGCTGACCAGTGAGTGGTCCGGGTAATCGTAAAGGGATAGGGTGGAAAAAATGAAAAGACCCATCGCCAACGACAAGTCCCTGGGAGGAAAATCAACGAAGGTGGAGGGAAACTCGGAGTGTTTTGGTCACGTCGTGGGGCGGCGTAAAATGGCGCAGAAAGAAAGTGACAAAACCCGTTTTTCCTCACGACCCGGGTCCGGACATTCGCGGCCACTCCAATTCACGGCCGTGATTCGCGCGATCTGCGTTCCTTTCGAAAAGTGAAACCTTGCCCACCGGAACGAGTTCCTTGAAAGCCACGGCCCAAAACCGAGCCTGTCCATCCTGTGGACTCTGGCAACAAAACTCCGGCTTCGTCCCAAGGCGATTTGGGAAACATCCCGAGGCAAAGGGCCTTTTTTTGTGTGTTTTTTCCCCCTTTCATGGGGGGCCTCGATAGATCCACGACGTGGACGTGGACAAACACAGGAAAAATCGAAAACCAAACCGAGTTGGCAAGCTGGGCGAAAGCATGCCGGGGGCCAATTCGGGGCCAAACTTTTTCCCGCAAATCGCTTGAATAACACACGGGCACGAGCTGGACAATTGATTCATTGATACCGTTGGGTAACGTAGAAAGTTTGATGACGCTTTCTGTCAATCAGCCGTGGGTCTCGTTCCCGTTGATGGTGACGCAATGTGGCTGCAAAACAGGGCTAAATCAGCGGGAAAATCGCTCCCGCTGTTCACCCCAAACGAACACTCATTACAGCGCGTGGGACGAACGAAAAGAGCCCGCGTTCGAGTAATGTCCATGGGACGGCTTCATGACGACAGCTAAATGGACGAGCAGGCCAGATTCACGAGAGATCCTCCTTCACAACTCGCTAAAGGTTCAACGGATCGTAAAATGTCGCCATGTCGGTTGTCGCAAGACCAGGGAGCTTGAGTTGGTGCTGAAAACGTGGTCTTTTTACTTCACCAACATTACACACCCCTTGCAGCTTAGCTGAGTTGCGATTCATGTACGTGAAGAAGCGCTGATCATCACGCGCAAGTCGTTATTTGTCGGTGACGCTTCCTTCGCTCGCCATTACCATTCGAGGCCGCGCTCACTAACGGGTTTCTCCTCGGGCAGGCCCTTTTGGTCGTCTCAGACGCGCAAGTATGGCAGTGTGTCACCCTGGACCAGGTGCGAAGCACAGAGACTTCACAGAGGTTCGTTCCGGTTGGGCCATTGCGTGCCGACCGCGGGAATATGAAATTACAGTTGCTTGAGGCTCCCTCGTCTCTGGGAAGCGTAATAAAATAAGCGAGACACACAACAGGGTGCTTTCCCACTGACCCCGGCCAAAGAATAGAGGTTCCCATCCCACCGACGGACAAACTCGGTGCAGTTGATGCAGTTGCACATGCGGCAATTTTGTAACGTAGCGATCTTCGACGCGCGATAGAGCAAACGAACAGGTTTTGCCGGTGTTGATCTCCTTCGCGAAATCCGCAACATCTGAATAGGCACCTGAATAACAAACCGCGAGCGTTAATTAGCCGTGCTAGAGTTCCTTCCACACACAGAGACACACAGACAATGGCCCTTGGAGCCAAACGGGTGGTGCTTTGCAATCCATTCATCGGCACGCCATTCAACTCTCCCATGGAATGGGCCGGTTCTGGACGTTCCCGGATCCGATGTCAACGAACCTTGCCCGAACCAGAGCCCAGGTGAGCCGTTAGCCGACGTTGATCCGTTTGTGGACGGGAAAAATCGAGCAAAATTGGCCCCGGACTGGGACCGGTTTGTGCGCATGTTGTGTGCCTACTCGAAAGTGCAGTCGCAATGCATGCGAGCTGGATTTAGAGAGAGAGCCTCGACAACGGACGGAACGGAAGCCCACTGTGAGGGAAAACTTTTACTTTTGCGCACGTTGCGTTTTGGGGCAAAATTTTTTGGGAAACCAACCACACACGCCAACGCACACGTCCCAAAACGGCGCTCATTTGCATTCCAACTGCGTACGAACTGTCGCAACTCCAACTCGAACTCGAGAGCAAAACTCGGGGCCACATGTGCGCGGGTTTTTGTTTTTTTTTTGTCATTTATCATTGTGCGCCAGTGGAACATGCGGGTCGCAAAGTCTCCCACAAAATGAGAGAAAGCGATGTTTCGAAGGCATCGGAAAGGGCCACACTTGAGCTATGGTGGCCCTTTTTGGTCGTTGCATCACGGACTCGGCAGATGCACCGAGTGCAGCGCCTTGCAGGAGACGTTGCATCATCATCATCATCATCATGATCATGATCATCATCGTCACTTGGAACGTGTCTCATTACCGAAGCCACAGAAGTTGCAGAAATCATCCCCACGGTACTGGCCATTGCGCAACGGAACGAATCACTCGATCGTCGAAGTCAAAGTCTACCGGCGCAGGATCAATACCTATCAAAGCCGATCGGTCACGCGATTATCTCCCACCGGGGCGAGTTGGGTAGCCTTGAAGGGCGGCAATTTTCGGAGGCTTAGCCCTTCACCGAGCGTTGTTTGTGAGCGCGAACGCGCATTCGAATTGCGCATCTCGAGCTCGATTCTGGCACGCGCAATTACCCATAATTGGCTCCATGACAGTGGGTATTTGGGTACGCTTCCGGCTGTGCGGAACGACGGAAGCGGAAATCAATCGAGCGAGCTGTGGAAAATTTCTTCAAGATGGCCTCCGAAAGTGTCCCCGTTCCCACGAAGCAAAAAAAGGGCCACACCCGACCGATCGACCGATCGATGGACGGATCCGGCATTTAATTCATTTCGCACGGTGTTTTGGGGCCACGATCATAAGCGATCATTCCACCGGCCGGGGTCGGTTTCGAACGCAATCAATTTCATCTGATGAGAGCACAAAACGACAAATGGCAATTGTCCCGCATTGGGTGTGGACCCTGGCTGGATGGGTTGGGTCGATCGACCTCGCACACAATACCACCCGAATGGCCTCGTTCATGCCCACCCACACACACACACACACACACATACTAACGACGCTTTCTTCTTGTTTCACCCTTGGTTTGGCTTCATCGGCATCACAGTCCCAGCCCCAGCTCCATCATGTCTGTACTGCGGACACTGGCGCTGTTGGCCATTTGGGCCACTGTCGTCCTGGCTCAGCGCCGTCTGGCCCTTCCGGATCCGAGAAGTTGCGCCAATCGTACGTATCACGTGATCTAGCGGCCATTTTGTGCTCCCAATTAAGCGTCCCAATTGATCTTCGATCTCTCGGACAGGTGTGCGACACGCGACGTACCGAGATGCTCGTGGTGTCGCTCATTCGTACTTCTTCAGCTGGGAGCATGCACCTACGCGTAGCCTGGAGGTAGATTGGTTGGATGCCCGGAACATTTGTCGCCGGCATTGCATGGACGCTGTGTCAATGGAGACGCCACAGGAGAACGAGTTCATCAAGCAACGTGTGGCTCGTGGCAATGTGCGGTACATCTGGACGTCTGGACGTAAGTGCAACTTCGCTGGATGTGATCGACCGGATCTTCAGCCTCCGAACGAGAACGGTTGGTTCTGGTCCGGTTCGGGTGTGAAGATTGGTGCGACAACGCAGCGCAACACTGGCGATTGGAGCTACACCGGCGGTTATGGACAGCCGCAACCTGATAACCGTGAAGCCGCCCAGGGTAACGATGAGTCGTGCCTTTCGATCCTGAACAACTTCTACAACGATGGGCTGAAGTGGCACGATGTGGCCTGTCATCATCTGAAGCCGTTCGTGTGCGAGGACTCCGATGAGCTGCTGAACTTTGTGCGTTCGCGCAACCCAGGCATCCGTCTGTAGGCGATACTGCTACTACGGTGCTGCAGGTGTCTATGGCTCAGTTGTTGTTGAGTGCATCATGTTTCGCAACGTTCGGTCAATCGCCTCGATGGGTTGATGGACGGTTGTAGACCCCGATGCAAACGATCGAGACAGCCCCAGTGCAGACGTTTGGTCTGCGTTGTATTATCTCTGTTTAATGCCTATTTATTGTACTGTAAGAAAAACGCCACCGGCCTTTCGGAAACCCAGACGCAGACGCAGACGCAAGATTACGCACGCAAGTGTGCAGGTACTTCCAGATCCTCCCTCCCCTGGCAAAAACAAGCAAACGAATGACAAATCGGATGAATTATTGTTTTTAAATTTGTAAGTTTTTGTTTTCGGTCGAACGAGAATAAAAAAGTACGGAAACATTGTTGTACAATGGATGGTGTTGCGTTATTGCTGCGAGCGTTTCTTCACGCTGGCTGGCGATTTGATCGATTACTATTCCTTCCAAGGACGAGTGGAATGAAATTCTACGCGTTCCGTGCATTCTGAAGCTCGAAAGCTCTTACGGTACTCGTATTATTTTGTTTGCTTTTGTGTTTAGGTGAACACTTTCATTTCAAATCAAGCATTACAATCCGAAAAATCTTGAGAAATGTACCAAGGGTCCTACTTTTATTAATATCTTCGACATGGAAGACGATGATACAAAAGTAAAGATCTCAACCTGTAAGAACGTTAATAAAGATGAGTGGCCAAATTCCTTACTCTCAACAGCTTCCATAAGAGTGACGTCACAATAGCACCGGAATTAATGGTTTTCCACGTGTAATACACATTGCCTAAGCTCAGGCGCTGATAGCTTTGTAGCGAGATTATGCCGAACTACTCGACTTGGGTTTTTTTTTTATTAGATTCAATCTAAATTTCCAGCAGTACTAGTGTTCCTTGCAAAGGAGCGTTTCTAGTTTAGGTGTTATTTGAAACATGTACACGCATTATCAAGACACTGCTCACCCAGTCAGCGTGTAGAAGCTAATGTGGATGATTTGGCGATTCGATACTTGTCTATAAGCAGCAAACCCACAACATGTGATTGACACAGAAACTTTAGGGCGACTAAATTGGTTGGAAATGAGTATCAAAACAGCTGTAAAACACGCAGAGTAAAACAAAACATTGAAGTCGTATTTTTCTCACATTGTCAGTCCAGTAGATTTATTAAACAAGAGGAATCTTCGTCGGGAGTCATTCACTCGATAAATGCACACACTAACGGAAGGGCGCGCTCTCTTTATAATGCTTTCTTCGATTCGCTTTCACTCGCTCTATCGACATCATCGCGACTGCGCTCTTTCGCGTTCAAGCTGCTGTGTGAATTCTTTGTTTTTCTAAACTCTCGCTTAGTCCTCTTCACATTTTTTCTCTATATTATATATACTTTTGTATCCGCACGTATGCGGAAAGATATCTTCTCGTCTATTCGTTGCCTTTTCCTAGCGCATTCATGCCGCAGTCCTGCCTTCTCACCGTCAGGAGTCATTTCTTCCACCATCGCCGATCATTCAATCGCAACTCCGCACACTCTCTCACACACCCACGCGTACACGATCGTCCTTTGACGAAGGTTCTCATTCACACTCAGGCAGTATTATCGCTTACAACTTCCCTTACCCTTGCTATCTTTCTCTCTATGTCGGATTTTCTCGCACATACTTCCTACACCGTGCATTCATCAATATGCTTCATCACGCACACGATCGTTCGGTCTTATTGCGTCTGTGTTAAGGACCTCCTAGCTTTCTGGTTGCCGTTCGTTCGTTTTCCACTCACACCGGCGCGTTTGCGCATTTCCTTTCGATCGCTCGATCACCCGTCGTACGCTCGCGGCTCATGCTATAGCTCATGCACATCCATCCTATCAATATCAATTATCTTTTTCACTAAAAAAACTATTTTACATATTTTTTTATTATGTTGTTTAAAAAAAGCTTATAAAAAACAGAACACAGTTTTATCGATACTCTTGCCGTGATTTCTAGTCCGTCGTGGAAAGGGAAGGAAAAGCGTGGTATTGGTGGTGACCCACACAACGAAACCGCGCACTCTTATCGATCTCCGGGATATGGGATGGAAGATAGACAAGGGGGATCCCGGATGGTGCAATGAAGCCTCCAGGGTTCGGGAACTAAGGATCAGGATCGAGAAAAGTGGAGAAGGGCAGGCTAAGTGGGGAGAGGGGATATTATATCGGGCAGCGATGGAAGGCGCGTCTGATGGAGCCCTTTAGGGGAGATGAAACGCAATGCTGATGCGTTACTGATTGCCACAAGGCGGTGCAGGATTCAAGTTTGAAACAAAACATGATTTGTTTCAGGGCAGTTCTGGACCGCGATATCCGTGACGAGGAAAACACGCACCATTTGCGTGCGGGAGGGCGAACGCAACTCGTCGATAGAGAAGGGAAAGGCCACGAGACCAAAGGAGCGGAGGCGCCATACGATCTGTCGGCGGATGCGTCGTTGTCTCGGTCGCGTCTCTTGGAAGCGCAGTAATTCCTCAACAGGATTGTGTTTGCCCTTTTCTTCAAATCCCATCTTCGTTCCAGGCTATCTTACAAAAAGTTCCAGTGCAAATCCACACACTGCCTAAAGCTGGCCACGTCAAGTCCACGGTCACTGTGCACTGCGAGGCCTAGACGAGGTCCTCGATCTGCGTTCGCGGCTTCTTCTACGGTCAGGCTCTAAACTGCGAACTGTAGTGTGGCTGTGGCTTTTCCCTGCCCACGTCTCATACATCTTTAACGCTAAGGTTTTGTGTTTATCGTTAACCGTAGTTTCACACTGTCCGACGTCTACTACGCCGGAGTTTGCTGATTCCTTCCGCTCGGCTACGTTCATTTGGTCCTTATTTGGGACCAAACGAACGCACTGCAAAATGAAAAACTTATTGCATCTTTTATCGGTCCATTATGCCACTGTAGCATCCCAAAACGAGACATTCGTCAGAACAGACTCGAATGGGCTGGCTTTCTGTCTGTTGAATGGTGTTGCGTAGTTGCTATTTATGTATATATATATATTTTTTTTATATATCTATGTATACGTTGAGAGGTTGTGCTTTTCCGGGTGTGGTAAGTTTTGTGCGAAAGGCTGTTTTGTCACCATATCCGTCATGTTCCATCTCCCATCGTACCCGGTCGTACGTCTTCTATCAATAATTATTGCTTTTGACCATGTGCTCTGCTGGTGGGCGCAGCAACTGGCGCTGGAACTGGCGAATGCGTGGCGTTTACGTTCCAAGACGAATGCTTTCACTCTGCCTCTTATGCTCATCGTTCCGCCCAACCAGCACCAGTCGGACGAACAAACGCCGGAAACAATAATCCGGAGGAGCACATTCCCTGAACATACCGAGCAGACGACTCAACCACACCACACGTACATGCGAGCGAGCTCTTCGAATCATGTTGCGCTGTCATCTTCTCTCTTTTCTTTATCACAAAATAGTACAGGGATGTAAAACAAACCAAAACTACACATCCGGAACACACCAAATTTTTGAACCGAACGAACGGCTGCAAACGTGGTCAAAACTTCTTCAAACATGTTCTCCCCGTTGCCTATATCGACTTCATGTGCTTCGTGGCTCCTTTTTTGTTTCTAGCGCTAATTGTAAGATTTGCTTCTTTTAAAAAAATGTCCGTAATAATAGCAATAAAATTATTCGTAATAGTAGTCGTCAAAATCGTCCCCAGATGGACGGCGCCACAGCTACTGTTCCACCTACGAACAGCGGTACCGCCCGATCGGTGTTGATCATTTAACTACGCTCGGATTCGCTCCCTTGCCTGCTGCTCTATCGTCGGGGTAGAGATATGGTAGATCGCCACCATTTTCACAGATAACCGAGCGACGTGGATTCAACGAATCTCGTCAGCCGCACACAGACACACGTACTGCCTGTGCTCTAACCGGAACCGGAACCGGAACTGGAAACAAGGAATTCCTCTCGTTTGCTGGCACATGTTGGAGGTTGGAGTGAAGTGCATATCCTCGGTAGTCGGTGTAGAGATGAAGGCGATAACGATAAGAGTAGTGTAGGGACGTCACACCAGCAACGCCTCTCGTGCCGCTGCTGCTGTCGCCAAGGATGGATGGGATGTCAGTTGGGAGGATCAGCAGATAGGTAGATAGTATCTGCAGAGGTGTGTTTAGTTGATTTTCGTAGTGACGCGATAGCGATGGAGTTTTGCCGTCACCGAGCTCAGCGCGCCCGCTCCCCTCCTACCATGCCTGCGCCTGCTACCACTGGATGGTCTATTATCTTCGATCCCGGTACAGCAGGTAGGTTTTCATCGATTGCGGCAGGGCTAGGTTTGGTATGCGTTCCTCTAGATACGTCCGGCCGATTCTCTGACGAATGACGCGCCTACAGAGATCCATAAGTGGCAGCGGTTCGGCTGAAATAAAGACGTAAACGTTGCTCGTTAGTCGTCCCAGTTCCTACAGGTGGGAAGCTTGTCTGCTTGTCTTGCGGGTACTTACGATCTAAGCCGCCAATGTACTTCATCGTTATTTCACAGTGCCCCCAGACGGCGGACACAATGGGGTAGAGCTTGCGTCCTTTCAGTCCCTTGAACGCCACTCCCAAATACTGGCCATCGACGATAAAGCTGAGCGTTCCCTCGTCCATGTCGAGTGCGACGAGGAACTTGTCCGGCACCAGGAACGTTTCCTCCGACTTCAGTATCGCAGGGTAGGTGACGCCCGGGCAGGACTTGGAGTTGTGGAACAGCTTGTTACGCCCCAGATCCCAGCCCCAGCTGTACTCGTTGAGGCCGACTAAGCTTTGATAACCTACGGAGTGCAGGGGTGCCTCGGCGGTGGCCACACCGATCACGGCGTGCGTGCCTCGCTGCCGGGTCGACCAGAACACCTCCCACACGTGCAAGCCCTTGGTGAAGCCCACCTTGCCCCGTATGCAGTCTGTGCTCTGTGCCACCGGATGCCGGTGGAAGGTCATTTTGTCGTCCTCCTTCACGAACACGTTCAGCGAGCGGTCCTCCGAGTTCCACGAGAACTTGAGCTGCGTTTCCCGGGGTGCCGGTGGCATGTCCAGGAGCACATCGAGCCGGGCTGGCCGCTGAAAGTGGGCTGCCAGTTCGCGGGGTATCTTCGGAATGAACGGGGACGGTTGGTCGCGGCTGACCGTTTTGACGCTGCCACTGATTTTTTGGCCCATATTCATGCCACTGTGACTGCTGCTGGTGTTGTTAGTGCGACTGCTTCTGGTGCTACGGATGGCAACCTTGTACGACACGCGGATACGCTGCTCGCAGTCTCTCGGATCGATGCGGTTCAGGACCACGCGCGGCAGTAATGCGGGGGTGGACGACGATATACTCTGTGGACGGCGACGTTCGCTTGACCTTAGCACCGGACCCCGGCTAGATTTGTATCTGCAAATGAAAGACAAGCAGGAAAGGTTCTTCGATCAGTTTCGGTGCGTGTTCGCATGTTGGTTTCGTTCGTTCAGAAAATAGTTCTCCACCCAGCCACCAGTGGGCGCTTTCTCTTTCACCTTCGAGGATAAGTGTATTTATGGGCACAAGCCGTTCCCAATTCACCGAACCCTTCCAATTTCCCGACACTAAAAATACTGCCTAGCAGTTGTCCTTGGATGTGGCGATGCCTTTCTCCGGGAAAGGAACTGTTGCTTGCTGCTGACGGCCAGCCAGCCAGGCAGCCAGCCCGTGAACCCTACGCTGCTGATCCCGATTTGGGGAAAAAATGCTTCAAAAATAATCGCACGCTTCTGGCGTCCTCTGCGACAATGAACGGTTCGGTCCTTAGACGACATAACCGTCCGGTTGTACCCTTTCTGGGGTGCAGTAGTGATCAGCGAATTGTAAACACTGGTGGCCCAGAAAAATAAAAACACGTTTTTTGATTCTCGTCACACAGACGGACAGAGTCTTTCATTGAACGAAAGCTGAACTCAAAAAGTAAAGAGGGAAATTAACGCCAAGGTTAATCAAACGTACCCAATGCGATGGTGTAGTGGGAGTGGCGTAGTAAGAAACTCGAGTAAATGGACGGGATTGTCCGGTTTTCCAGTTCTCATTGATCTCATTGTTACTGTTAGTAAATGTTGCAGCTATGGAGCTATGGATAAAGGAAGCAGTGGAATGCCTCCACACGCAGAACGTAAACAAACTTTCAGTGAATGACGTTGTCGCTCAAAAGATGTCGAGGACGTTGCTGCATATGACCGACATATAGCAGCATACAGGACACCACGATGTGGGCGCTGATTATCTTATAGATACTTCATATAAAAATACTTTTATGTTCCTGACCACAGTCAGCCAGTCAGTCAAGGGGGGCTTAAAGGGCAGCTGAAACACTATCGCTTTCTACGCATCATGGTGATCGAATATAATGTGCCAGCCAAAGCAGCGCATTGCTATATTATTGCAAAAAATCGCTTGATACGCCTTCCGCTTGCTTCAGGCAGGTGGAAATGAGCATGCAAAGGATTACTTTTCCTGCGTGTTTCGGTATTACTTATTGCCCTTTACCAGACAGTCGGTGTGCAGGTGTATTAATAGTTTTATTTTTTTCTTCTTTGAGATCCCCATGCGAATGGTTTGTTGTGTCCGGAACAAAGTATATTAAAAAAAAGCGCTCGGCACGAGAAAGGAAACCCAAAAGGTACCAGAACAGCTGCTTTTGGCTGCCAATTGTGGTTCAGCGAGAACCATGTTTGCACCCTTTGGTGGATACGATAGGACCAGCAACATGCTTTTACAAATACTTGCGCACCACAAATTTTATTCAGTGTGAATGCATTATTTTAACGATGGGTGCAATTTACAATTAAAGCTGGTATTATGTTTTTGTATCGTAACAACATTCTCAAAAAAGCCACTAACGAAATGCTTTAAAGCCACCAGTACTGCGGTCCTGTGTACACGTTGACTAATTTAAGGATTTTGTTGAAACAAGTCAAATGCCAAGCCAATTTTAAATTGTATTTACCATTCGTCATCCCTCATACGCGTGTATGAGTCCACGCCACAGCATGTCCCTTGCTTTAGAACGCTGGTATCATTGCATCGATTGCATTCATGGTGGCAATGCCGACTAAATGTCAAAATCATTAGCAATTTCCTGCCGGTTTGTTGCTGATCCGAGGTTCACTGTAGTAGTATATGCTTCGCTTACCGAGAGGATGTGTGCGATTTCATGCGATATTAATGTACGATTCTCATCACCTCCGTACTCTCCCACACATAAATACGCACACACACACACACACGCGCGCGCACGAAACCTTAGCACAGACGTTCTTATTCTGTTGCTACATGTATCTGTTCAATTCGATCTTCTTAACCATTGTTTCAAATGGCGGCGTTTCAGCTGGACCCAAGCTTAAAGAGCTATAAATTAAAGGGAAAACACGATAAGCTTCCCACCGCTCTCCTGGTGGCCGGGTCGGGCTAGAGAGCACAAAGATAACTAATGCATGAATTAATACGCACATACACATCTGTGTGGATCTACGCAAATGGCGATGGCGATAAAGAATGCCCGCCAGCAGCAAAAAAAAATCACCGAAGGTACGCTGGGAAAAACGGTACAATAGAATCGTATCGATTAAATGTCAAACAGCAAGATGAAAGGGAGAGAAATCGCAATTCGAGTGCTGCGATGCCAACGTTCCTTATGTACTTCTCCTCGTCGATGGTGCGCCGGAGCTACCAGCGGCAGCATCCAGTGTAAATACTTTCATTGCATTTACTAACGATCTCTCACAAACGTAACACGAACAGGATATACACGGATCATGCGCAGTTCCTGTTCCTGTGATGCTTGATTCGTTCCTTGTTCCATGACCGTCACACAACTCTACCAGCATCATCCAAGGGGAGAAAACTTCCCTATATACACACACGCACACAGAAAGCCACGGTCGTCCGTGCTGTTCCTTTATTTGTTGCTCTCACTCCACTGGTGCCACATCCTGGCGCTGTCCCGTTCTGGCCTGCGGGAGCCCTCTACAGCATGTCTGTCGCTCGCTTCGGGGTTCTTTTGCGCTCCTTACTTTGAAATACCCTTTATGTGCATCATCGATCACAATTGTACATTTGCGCAATCCTGGCAATCCGCATATTTCCTTTCCCAGCGCTCGCTTCCTGCAAGAACTTAATGCTAAAATAGAAGGATGCTCTAGCACATAGATCCGTCCGCCCGAAGTTAGTCTTGATTGTTGGCATTGCTCCTGAGTAGCGATCGATAAAATTTGTAAACTTTCCTGCTGACAATAACAATCCATCGTTTGTTTTGTGGATGTACAAAATACTAGCATTCTCTAAGATGCATTGCCGTATGTACAACAATGATCTTTAAATATAATACATGGAACATCCTGGCATGAACAAAATGAAAGGAAATGCGTGGAAATCCACATTCGTACTACTGTCATTTCTACTGCAGGACTTTGAGTGTTATTGAAACAACACACAATATGTGGAAATAGCATGACGATTGAAATGTGCACGTAGTTTTCAATCGATGCCATACAATTCTATTTCTGCAAACGTTTGACTTGAGATTGGTTTCGTTTCGAGTTTTTCGGAGCATTTGAGCACTCATTGCTCAGTGTCTACAAACATGGCATCAGCAATCACCGTGTAGGTTAAAATCTATCCTTACTGCATGCGTTGAACTCACACGCACACGCACTAGCAACTGCTTTGAATCCTTATGAAATGCAGAAAAAATGCACCCCGCCACCAGGTTGTACCAATTTGTCATAATTCATTGCTCAAAAGGAGAAGTAGGTTTGCTTCTCTTTCTAGTTATCCACCACTTCGTCGGTCTTGGTCACACGCACTGAACAGCGTTGTTGTTTTTTCCCCTGAGATTGCGATTATCTTTAGCTAGTAGAAAAAAGTGAAGGCAAATATAAAATAATCGCAAAAAAAGTTAAACGCGCAACCGCCTAAGCCAGTGCTAACCTATGTGGACGGGAACGCAAACGGTACAACGCAAACAAGGGCAATAAAAAAGTGTAACAAATTTAACAAACTGGTGAACAGCTTTTACCCGATGGTCCGGCCTCCGGAGTGGACACATAAATATCATTACGGGCAGAGCGTGGTGAAGAGCGTGCGTCCAGGGGCAAAATGACGACAACTGGCAGATAGTGCGGCGAGGTGTTGTCGAAGCTTAGCAACGCCACTAAGCAACATCTGCGGTGTATGTTACGCTGGTGTAGCAACATAATCGCCTCAACCGCAGCACATTCCTTTCTCTCTCTCTTGCACGCACTAATAAAGGCTGCTACCATCGAGAGGGATTCGATAAGTTAATGTGTACTCGAGAGACGATTGACGTGTTCCAAATACGCTCACTTTTTCGGTCGATCGTCGTTTAAAGCGATCCTTTCGAACCGGCTACTTATCACTTCCGCTAGCACCGACGGATGTGGGATTCATTGAAGCGAACATGCAATATGAACCGCATCGGAGTTGCTGTCTGTCGGAGGCACCTTCGAGACCCTACAAGAAGCTTGAATGTACTTGGGTCGGAGTAAAAAAAAACTCCGGCCAAACTATGTGCATCGTTCCACTTAATGCGAAGGTCTACACTGCTGCGGATGGTAATGTGACACTTTAACCAAAATTTTCGACCATCGACTACATACGATTGGAATCAGTTTACCTACACTAGAGCAGAAAGAGAGATACCCTGGGAACGACCGATCAAGGATCTCGTCATCAAGCCAGTGTTTAAGGAGACACACCAACCTAATAGAACGAGCTAGTACACATTTCGATCTCACACCATCGTGTGATCGTATTCATTTACCACATCCGTTAATAAGTTTGAAAGCAGCGATTTTTGAGCGATCGAATATATCCGGTTTCCGTTGACCCAGGGAGTGATTTAGTGAATGCCCACGTTGTTTTATGATTCAAGAAGCATATCGCTCGATTCTCATGCGATAAACGTGTTATTGATGCGCTTTAACATTTTGAAACGGCGTATAGTTGAATCATTGTATCGATAGTGTAGCGGCTTCATTCAAAGATCCGATGCAGCTGCTCACGAATTATGAATCATTTAATTATTAACTCCTATTAGCCGTCGACTCGGCATGATCAGCATCCGATGGTGCGGACGAACGATGACAAGCTTTGTGTGATGAAGTTTGTCCTTGTCAATCGATGTACTCGTTTGCATCAGCACACACAAGAAAAAGCATTTTTTGCTTATCGGCTGAACGAAACGATGTGTTCTTTGCAACATGGAAGGATGACGATAACCGCACACGGATGCATGCAGTACGGATAAGCGAATACGACTTCATAAAAGGCCAATCAATCCCTTCGGTGAATGACTAATGTTACAGTGCGAATTCACATGAATAGACCGGACCTCGGCCGTTGGCGTTCACAATTCTAAATCCACGGAGTGCGAAACTGCTGTGTGATGTGCAAAAACCAACAAAAAAAAACGCTCCAGCATAGCAACGACAATAAAAAGCGATTCTAAAACATGCGCGAAGGCGACAAAGATCGATTGTTCGCAATGTGCAGCACGCTCGCACGGACTCTCTCAGGCTTGGGTCCCCAGCTCTCGAGCTCACAGACCTTGGGAAGCAATTCGACGCTAGCGAAGGTTTGCCCGACCCGCACCGCATTGCTCTGCTGGCAGCACAACGGTTATGTAAGGTCCGAACATTATGATTGAAATGCAAAAGCCGCGCGGCGCAGCGACAGACGCCGAACGCGTTAACCTTCAATCTGCGAACGAAATCGTGGCGCAGTCTGCGGACCATTCTGAATTGGGCTGTGGTAGTGGATGGAAACCCTTGCCAAGCTCGGATATAAGTGCGCCCACCGCGCGCATTTATGTTGCGCTGCGTGATGGCGCCGTGCAGCAGGAAAAGTCATGCGTGCCTCGCACAAAAAGGCAAACGCAATGAGTGTGGCCATGCTGCTGGTTATGCTGCGTACCCTCTCCTCTTGGTTGACATGGTTGCCACCACTGTCCTCTTGTGCACGCGGTTCGCACAGCATCTGTACCGCGACGAGCTCGCCCAACTGACTTCAGCCGGGTTTCGCATTTTTGTAGCTTTACATAATGCAGCCAAAGCTGCAGTCGAGCATTGCTGACACCGATACTGCGTGTGGCGCGTGTGGTGCTGCACGATGCATCTATTTTCTTCACTTAATCCGTCGACCGGCATTGGATACGAATTCGGTGAGTGAGTGGTGAGTTTTGCTAGGTGCGTATCGGGAAATTAAACGTCAAGGTGTTGCCAAGGCGAACGCTAGAAATTAGAGGCTTAAAGACATTGGCGTAGGAGTGTCACGAATAGCCGAACTTGTTCTAATCGAATAGCCGAACTGAGACTAAAATTATGGCACCTTCAAACTAGCGAGAATCCATAGAAAATGCTTATGGGGCCTCCTTTTCTGTTGGAGAAAAGTGCGGAAAAATGCACGCACAAACGCAGTGAGAAGGAAGGGCCCGCAGCCAGTCACTCATGGTGGTGCAGAAATTACGGTAAGCCTCACAAAATCGGGTAAACGATAGGCGACAGCACGAATGGTCACAGTTACAAACATTGCACAACGATCGCGCAGTTGAGGCTGCACCCCGTACAAAGTCATTGAGACAAGGACCGGTTGATCGTGCGCCACTCGGTGGTGGTTTTGGCCTATACAGTCTCATTCGTTCGTCCTAGCCAAGCCTCGAGTCTGCCTTGGCTCGTGCATGGCGGCAACTTCGATGACCGTCATATCACTTCGACCGACCATTTTGTGCCCGGCCGTTTCAGTGTGTGTCGGTGCGTGTCGTGAGCCATTAAGATGACCTCGTACGTGCGAACGTGTGTGGCCATGCGTCTGTGCCTCTGTGCCTCTGTGCCTCTGTGCGTCTATGCCCCTCGAAGCACAAAGATCGGCACTCGATCGCGTTCGCCGCTCGCGATTGACCTTTTACCGAAAACAATGGCCATTAAAAAATTTATGCAGATTGAACATAATGAGACGACCTTGGGGAAGGCGAACCTCTGTGAGGGGGTTGAGCAAACCACGCAACAACGGCCAACCCCTGGCTAGTGCGGCATCGGCATATTAACGCAATAGCATGCGCGAGGAAGTCCTTTTTCGCTTGCTACAAGCAGGGCAGCAGCAGTTGGCTATTGCTACAGATATTGACATTTGCCTATCGAGGACATCCACTGCCAGCTGCCCAGCTGACGGTTTCATCTCCACTCCACTCGCATTAGAGCTTCAGCCGATTGGCATTGGCCATTGCAAACACCTTCCGAGCCCGGAATGGAGCGAACAGCTCGATGCAAATCTAATAAACAGCTCCGAAGGTGTCGTATGCTCGCAAAACCGAAAAAACCGCTCGTCTCACTGTGACATCACCACGATGGAGGCGCCGCGTGCTCGATCTACTCACAGCGACCTTAGCGGATTCGTGAGCAAACCAACGAAAACGCAAACCTGTTTCAGTGGCGGCACTCGTCGGCGTGTGTTGCTGTCGTCCTCGGGCTCTCGTGGGGTGAAGATGCTTTGGTCTTGGTTGACACGTTTTACATAAAACCACAGGGTTGGCCTCGTCCTCAAGTGACGTTACGGTATCGATGTTTGCACCACCATCAGGTGACAGTTTGGTCCCATCCCATCGCAACGGAGGTGATTTTAGTGATGCCTTTTTTCCTCCTTCATCAATGAACCGATGGCGCTCGTTTCCGAGCCATAGTCCACCGTCCTTCGCCTTTTACGACCATCAGCGTTGTCTCACCAGCCGGCGATGAGGCACACTCCACAATTAGCAGCAATTTAACGCTCTTTTGCTTTATGGAAATTAAACACACAACGGCATGCATCCCAGCCACCAGCGTCGTGAGTGGAAGTTTCTTTTATTTGCCTCCAGCTGAACGCTGTTTTTCACAACGCTTCTCCAGCGTGTGTAGCTTCAACGGAAATCGGCAAAGAAGCCGGTGGTAGCGGTAGGCAAAAGAGGTACATTGGCGCAATTATGCGTTATCTCCCCGGCGTGTGGTTTTTCTTTCCTTCCTTGTGACACGTTTCCACATTTGTTGGTTGGACCTTGGCCTCACACGTGTGCCCGCGTCTCAACGCTGCAGCAACAGCAGCGCGTTGTATAACACGAGACGTAGACAGGGGCCGACAACGGTCGATTGGAGAAACAATGCTGCGAGCTATGGTGGGAAAACGCGTGCTTCATGCAGATCCATTTCCTAGCAACCACAGCGCTCGTGGAGACGTGAAGGAGGCATCTTGGTAACATCTTGGCGCAGTCCAACTCGCTGGCGATAGGTACGAATGGAAGCGTAACACACGATAAAACGATGCTAAAATGGAACAGACGAAATTCCAACGAGAGCGAGATCGTGCTAAGTTACAGTTAACACACGACTAAGCGCCTGTCTAACACCCACTCGCTCGTCGCTCTTTGGAACCTACAAAACTTAAGTGGAAATCCTCCCCCCAGCCATCCAGCCGCGCCAACATCAGTCACCCAAAGAGAAACCGCCTGAGTTTGGTAGGCACGCATGCAAAATGAAGGTTTCGATTATTCCAAGGGAGAAAAACGGTCTGCCGTGTGCTTGGTTGGTTGCTAATGTGAATGTGGCCAAGGTCGGTATTATTGCTTCTATTATTTGCAACACCATTTACAGTAGCAATGGCGGTGCGATGTAATGACAAACTCAACGTCTGACGACCGTTCGAGTGACGATCGCGCGGAGGTGGACACAGTTCCTTTTTCGCCAACGACTTTATCATTCCCGATCGTACCAGCTTCGCACAATAATACATTCGAATGTGTGAAGCAACAATCGGACCCGCAAACACACAAGCAACTTATAATGACTTCTCCCGCTATGCACTGATCAACGATTTTGCTTATCCGAATTTGTCAAGCTCAAATGACTGCGAAGTGAGTCAAAATGTCCAGTTATTAGATGTCAGTAATGATGCGGGGCTTGATATGCCGAGAAGTTCGGTCCCAGCACAGCACTCTTGTATTCGCGCCTCAGTTCGGGCAAGTAGGAACAACGTAAGAAGGTCAGCAGCACCCATATAAATTGACAAACCTGCCGTGAACGATAAAGAACGATCGACCAAACGGCCTTCAAAGCCCACCTGCTAGAAGCCTCAACTGGCATGTACCTTTTTGTGCCTTCTAAAACATTATTATTTGTGTAATCGATACGTTCGCCCGCGTGCATGCACCTCTCAGACGCTTAGCCGAAGCGAATCAACAACCTACAAAGGACATCCCTTCCCTCCCAGTTAAGCTGAGTGTGTGTATGTGTTCGTGCGTGTATGCATTAACCTTCGAGGCACGAGGAAGACCCCATCGTTCCATTTGAAATCGTCAAAAAAAAATACTGTAGTATGGCGATGAGCTGCACTCGGCACGGTACATCACACGCAATCAACGCTCACGAGGACACTGCCGTGGACTCGGAAGAGGTCAAGGGACGTATGCATCAACTGCACAAGCTGAAGATCACGTCTCTCCATCTATTGCGACCTGAGAACAAGGCCTTCACACGCTGTACGGTCACTCGAATGATGATCAGCACCTTTAAGACGTTACTTCTATGCCAATGTTAGCTTCAAACCCCCTACACACGATTCCAACCGACTTCGGACGATGTTGAATGATCATCCTAATGAGCTGAAAAAAAGAGATCACATTCATGGACGAACGCCGGCCTAGACACTCTGCTGCACGACGGGTCGTGTCATTGTCAAACGTAAAATAATCTCTCGACTCGGGACTGTGACCGAAAGCGACCTCATTAAATATCGCCCTGCCAGCCAACACGCGCTTATAAATTATTAAGCAAAATGCCACTCACAACCACACCAAGCAGTTCCTGGGGGTCAGACATCTTTCGTTTGGGCGTGCGGCCAAAAAGCTGGTCGTTCTGGCTTCGGACATGCCGCCGAAGGACCGACGATTCATCCTGCCATCGAATGGTGGCCCTTACGCAGGGCTGCTTGGTATGCAACCCACCGACACCGGCACACATGAACGCGTCGAACTTCTTTGTGCGCCTTTTGGTGTTTGGTCTTGCTAACAGGAAGAAGGATCCGGCAATCGAAGGGACTCTACGGTGTGGAACGATGGGCAGTGTGTGCCCGGCATGACGAACGTGCTTGGCGAAGCGATAAAGATACCCAGCGATGTGTGCAACCGAAAAAACGAACAAACCGTGCAGCCACGGCATGAGGCTTCACCGGGAGGTTCTAGCGCTTCATTTCGTATGCAAGGAGCGGATCTCCGCGATCGATGGCCGCTTCCGTGATTGGTTGCGTCAAGTCGTTGCACTGACGACAAATCGATTTTTCGCCGGTAGTTGACGTCGGCGTAGTGCGCGAGAAGATGACTTGGTGGTTCTCAACAACACCAAGCATGCGTCCAGACCAGCGTCGAATTGCGTTCCATTTTCGACCCGAATAAGCCCCGAATTGGCGCAAGAGGCACTCACCAATACTCGCACGCAGCGGCAAAACCGCGCTCAAACCGTGGAGAACGCGTTTCCAACTGATCGCATCGCTTAGCATCGTCGCTTGGCTAGCTGACCGCGGAGCCGTGCCGCTTCGCTATGTAAAAACGGCCAAGCGAAACCGACGGAAATCCATTGTCAAACGCAGCTGAACTGTTTACTCGGTCATGCAGGTCGGTTGCCTGCTACGCTCTCTGTTCCATCCGCCTGCTCGAGCTCTGGTGTTCGAGGTGCCAAGAACACGGTCCACGGCCCTGTCGGAACTGCTAGGTCCGCGAAGGTGACACACATCGTCCAAGGACCGTCCGCCGAAAATAGCGCAAACGCACGTGCTTCTTGGAGTGTCCAGAAGCAAGTGGACGATGTTAAGTCAGCACAAAATTTTCATCCGGCCCGAGCACGCGGAAGCTGCCAGTCTTTGCGGAACGATTTCCATAACACCGCCACACGAAAGTGCATTCGCCCAAAAAAGTCACACCAGTGTAAACGTCGAATCTCTTCTTCCGCCCTTTGGTAGGACTCGAGCACTCGTGCACGGAGGAATGTTAATGAAACCAGATGCGTACTGCCGTAGTCAGCGTTCACCACCAGTGAACGGATTTGTTGCGAGAAAAGCCCCACCGGGCGGCGTGATATTTTACCGCGTGCAAATGTCAGATGAGTTCGCATCTGCCAGCGTTCAGACCGAGTGCTGCACCCTGCAGAGGAGAGATTCCGAAAGGAGAACTCCGATGCGCGTTTACCGAACAAGCACGGGGAAAAAGGCTAATTTTAGCATGTGTTCCAAGCGGAAGCTGCATCTCGCATCGTCGTACGAAACGTGGCATTTCCTTCGCGTGTACGAGGAAGTTCAAACAAACTCGCGATTCTGAGAGTCGCGCAGCTGGTCATGCCGGCCATTACAGTCCATTGAACTTGCCTACGCTTACGCCTGGCACCACGCACGTGAAGGCACCATCTTCGCCCTAGCAAGTCGAGCTGGTCAACGAAGCTGGAGTTCGACGGACGGACTGACAACGCTTCCGGGATTTCCCCTCGAGCGCTTCTGAGGTGGGTTTAAGGCCAAAATTGATTAGCATCGTCCAGCTTGTTTCTGTCTTCACGTGGTTTCCTCAAAGATCGTGTGGTGTTTCTTTTTTTTTGTGTGTCTTCCGCACGCCTTAATTCCGATCTGACCTTCCTCAGAGCGCGACCCGGCAGAGGTGGTCTCGTCGAGGAATTAACGCGATCATCATCGATCAAGGCGAAACGCACACCGACACACTGATGAAGAGGTGTCTCAAAAGTTGTCTCTTCTCATTATTATTGGCGACTTGAGGAGGGCTAACGCTTTTGAGATTGTTGCTACCGTAACAGCGCCATGGCAAGAAAGGGGTGTCGTCATGTTTATTCAACGGTGTAGCGACAAAATGACGAGCGATCACGTCACTGCCATTTGAATACGCCGTTTCGAATATTTAACACTCCACCATAGAGGCAAGCGGTGAAAAGATATCTCTTCGAGACACCAAATCATCCGTCGACGAGGACACCAGGGGGGGCCAGGCCATCCCAGTTGACCTTCAGTGTTTGGTTAATGGAGGAAACGGAGCATAAGGCAACTCAACACCGTCTCCTTCGTCACGCGGTCGAGAGTTTGTGCTCTTTTCACGCATCTTTTCTTTGCGAGCATCGCGCAAAACAGACAGATGGGGATGACCAGCTGACGGAACGTTCACACCTGCCGCTTGAGCCAACCTGCGGGATGAACAAACACACACTGACACACACTGACACACGTGTAAAACGCACGACGACGCAACGGAGTGTCGTGAGCTCAATTCCCGATGGCCAGCTGACCAGCACGGACATATGAGCATCGGATTGCTGCTGTTGCTACTGCTGCTGTGGTCGTTGCGCATTTCGACACGATTCAGAGGCTGGCGGCATCAGCATCGCGCGCCATGGTCTGTCTCCGGTTCCGGCAGAGCGGTGAAAAACAAGAGCCGGTTGTCGTAGCATAAAAATCCATTCGAGGGATCAATCGATCCGAAGCATGCACACACACCCACCGAGGCCCGCTTACGGTTTTATGTATATTGTTTTCAAAGCAGTGAAACGTGAACTGAACACCGAACCTTGACTATTTTCCATGCCAGCAGCGCAGCCCTGCTGGCCAGCCTCGGGCAGCTCGCGATCTGTTGTTGCCTTCTCTCGCTCCGCTCCCAAGGACCGGCTCAGTGACTCCGGTGGCTAGCCATGTGCCTCGCCTTGGCCGCTTGGCTAAGCCTGCCCGGCTGAATTGAGCCGTCTTGCCGTCTATTATTCGGGTATCCCTCCGGTTGGCTGGCACTGTGAGGCTGGTAGAGCCTTGGGCTGCATCATCCGGGGAGTTTTTTATTTTTTTGGTGTGTTTCACGTTCAGTACGTTCATTCGTTCAGTCGTTCAGTTTTCGCTCCATGCTAGTGAACTGAAACCACACGGAACACTGACGCGCTCTCTCGCTCGCATCGAAAGGCAACGACGTTTCAGCCTCGGGACAGCATCAGGCTAGCCACTTGGCCTGACGGTTGTTGGTTGGCGCCAAGTCCACACGTGGTGTGGCGGAAAGCCAAATTCGAGCCTCCAACCGCGGCGAAGTTCACGGTGTGGAACACCATTCAGAACGTTTCCCTCGATGGGTTACACAAAAAAAGTTACAAAACTTTGCCGCAGGAAAAAAAAGCACACGAAAACGCAGCAAGCGGAAGCGGTAGAAGAAAAAAAAACCGCCGAAGCAAGTAGTTGTGGCGTGGTGGAGCCTTTGCTAGGCTCACCTTTTTCTCACTGGCACGGATCGGTTCCGTTCTAGCGATCGTGATCGTGATCGTGACCGTCTTCTGCCACACCAGCGCCAGCCTGGACGGGGTCGATTTCCCTCACCCAGCCGGGGATTGAACTCAGCCGAGGGGATCGAACCGACCCGAACGACCGACCCCATCGTTCTTCTACACCGCGCTGCGAGTGCAAAAACCATCCAAAATGGCATCAAAAGAGGCAACATGTGTAACGCATATTATTTTCGATACCATTTACGCCGGAGCTACCGAAGCCGCAAACCCGCAGAAAGCAACCGGTAGCGCATCGGCAACCACGATGTAGCATCATGAGTCCGGAACAACGCACACCAATGCACACACCGCGTAAAGCGGGACAGGCAAAAGAGGCACACGGATCTGCTGGTTGCGTTTCGACGTCTGAAAATACGATAATCACACATTATCTCAAATTATTCATTGGAAACTTTTGTTCAATTGTGAAACCTATATACCACCACCACCACGGCTGGCTAGCCCACCCCCGCTACGCCGGTAACCTGCGTGTGTGTGCGTGTGTGTGGGTGCGAGGGTGGGCCAACGGACCTTTACAGTCCAGAAAAGCGGGGTTTTAGGTCGTCCGAATGATCACCAGACCAGTTTGCGTCGTATGCATCCGTTTCACTGAAATCAAACCGTTCTGCATGCTGTAACACCGAATCAATCTTGACACACGTGTGGCCTGGCCTGGGTCTCATGTAATTCTGTGACGTTAATTGAATTTGGTAAAAAGAAAAATGAACCAACCTCATCGAACATCTTGCTCCATGTGTTAGAGTAGTAGCCCATGAGGTGACCATTTTGGTAGTCCACGAGCACGGAAGTGATAAAATGACTGTCCGCCATCGTCATCCTCACCATCAACCAGCAGTAGCCCTGAGCTGCTACTGATGGTGGCCCTGATACTTCAAACAGCCGCCAAGGAGTACGAACGGCTACGGCACTACGGCACACACAAAAAGAGGCGACAGATCGCCAGACAATGACCACCTGAATAGTGTTGTGTCTGTCGGTGGCCCTCGCAGTCGTAGTGGTGCTTGTTCACCTTGAGTTTGCTCAGTAAGAGATGAAACCGTCGTTTCCACGCTCCATTCGGCTGAAGAGACCTTCACGATGAACTGACGCGAGGGTAGACGACATGATGACCCGCGAGATATGATGATGCCTGATGGCACTGCCTGCACGAACAGTGATCGGAATCAATCAAGAAGACATCATCAGGGTTAAACGGGGGAGAACAAACGAAACCACTCACCCCAGCGTTGCGAGAATTTGAGCCGACCTATTAAATGAGCAGGTCCTCCCCATCATCGTTCGCGCTAATTCTCGCTACAATCATTGCGTCATCGTAATGAATGCCAATCGTCAACCCCCGGACTACGTCACATTTCCCAGCAATGTCCGGTCATGGCCTTGTTTCGTCGCGAGGTACTTTTAATGACTACCACGTGGTTTGCGCAGCGGTTCCAACAATCTCCAGCTGCTGCAGGTGGGGGGTATTTCCAAATCCACTCCACGAGCCACAACACCTTCCAATAAGAGAGCGCCCCCGTAGATCACGCGGACCAAAGCGACACAGGAAGAAACTGATTTCCAAATTTAGAAGCAATTCACGGCGGTGTCTTTGGCTCCGATGACAGCAAAGCGAAGCGTCGACCCCCACGCGTGGAAGACTGGATGATCAAGATGCAGTACGTTCGAGATCCACGTTCCTAAGCCCTAAACCCTAAGCCCCTCGATGGTGCGCGGATACGATTACGGCAGGTTCTTTTCCCAGGCATCAATGAGCGTCTTCTGTAGATCCCATGCGTAGGAGGTTCGTTCGCTTGTATCTTGCGGCAAGAAATTAACGCAAAAGAACAGAATTGTTCGTCTGTCCTATCCAGCGTTTGGCCGCCCGGATGGATCAAATTTAACCGCGCTAGGGTGGGTAGTGGCAGCATCAACGAGCCAACGCGCGACACACTCCCACAAGGCTTGAGATCTCCCACTTCTGCTCGTTAATGCCACCACACAACCATGCGGGGTTCGTGAAGGGCTATATTCGTTCATTGCCCCGCGGGAGATGAGCTCACACTCGACTGCCATGATGGCAAGAACCGGCTGGTACACGAGCAGTAAAACAGTACACATTGTAGTACACAACAGTGCCCCGTCTTTTCGGGCGGGTTCAAGAGCATGCAAGAAGTCCGCTCTGGAAGGGATGAGCTATGCGTGCTTGGTGGTTCGTTCGCTTCGCCTTTTTTTTCGCGTATGCGGGTCCACAGCCCAGCATAAGCGCCGTTCTTTGTTGGATGGGCCAAGGAGCATCTTCGCAGCCATCGACCCAATCGATGCCGCTCGAGCAAACGCTCACCCATCCATTCATCCGTTGCATTGGAAAGAAGATGCGACTCTTTATTGGAAAGTTGTTTTTGTTTTGCTTCGCAGGCGTTTTGCTTTCGACACACGCATTTGCGCTCACGGCGAGGGATGCGCAAAAATGTGCTGCTGTAAAAATATGCTCCACCCGGACCGTGGACCGAATCGGAAACCGCAAGCCTGAGTGCAATATTTCCCTTTCAACGCTTGCTCACGGTGCGGGCTGAAATTCGCGCACCGAAAAGCCCGCACACTTGAATGATTCGCGCGAAACCCCCCAGCTCACGGTGGACATGGCCAGTCAGCCAGTCAGCCAGTACGGGGGGGATAGGATATATAAGGAAATCGCCCTCGTGGTAGCGTACTATGGCTGGGTGGATTTGTTGGGTTTGATTTCGTTTGGTTGGGTGGTCAGTTCCTGCGCATGAGTGGAGTGCAGTTTGCTGCTGGTTCGCCGGCTGCTGCTATCACCGGTTTCACAGTTTCAAAATAAATTTCTTTGTCTATCGATCGTGCGCGAAAAATCATAAACTCGCGTAGTAAACTTCACTTCCCTTTCCCAGGGAACCGGGGCCGGGGGCTTACGCTGGTGGGCTGCATCATGCTGCACTCGCGCTCGAGAAAGCGCGAAAAGCACGTGGTCCACGCTCGCTAGTCAACGCCAGCGCCAGCACCAGCGCCTGGCCTTTCCATCGATGAATTCGGGATACGCGTCAGTTGTCGCGTTACCTCGTTACCATTTGCTCGGTTCGCCCGTCAACCACGACCGATGTCTAGCTGCGCCTGTTTGGGTTATTTTATTTTTGCAAATGGTTGCACCCTTGCTTTGTGCCCAGCTTGCCAGCCCCGTGGGTTGTGAAACCGGTTCGCTGGTCGGTTGGCGTGACTCATCCGGCTGACTTTTCCCTCACTTTGGCCCATTGGGGAGCCGCCAATGCAATGGCGTGGGGAAATTTTCCACCAAAAATCCTGCGCCTGCAGGCGGTCTCACAACGCTTCCCGGAAATGAAAAGAAGATTGATCATGAAACTAAATTATCTCCATGGCGCTTGACGGACGAAAAACCAAAAAACCCTTGACTCATGGCGCCGGCGTTTGCATGAGGCCGTTTCCGAGAAGCCAGCCTGACACTTTCCGGCAGCTCACTTCTCGTGAACTGTCTCGATTCCACGTGCTGCCAAGTGATGACGTACATGGCAAGCCGTATTTTTCACCAGACACAAATATGCCTAGTGTTACGGGACACGGGTACGGCCGCGTGCTGCAAGAATACGCATTCGTACGGGTTTACGGCACTCTAATTAGCTAATCCTTTCGCCTGCTTGGTCGATAGGTAGCCTGCCACACGCTTTTAGGGACATAAATACGATGCACGGAGGGCCATTGACCGATTTATGGTGGGATAGGGATAGGGTACAGAGCATACCGGGGTCGGTGTATCCATTTTAGCTTGGAACTACAGCGTCATATCAGTTGCATGCGCAGCAAATCGGAAAACTCGTTCCGTACCGCTCTGACTCAGATGGCGAATAACGTAAAAAAATCCTTCCGAACCCTGGCAACGGCAAAGCACGACTTGTGCAGCCAGCATAGAGTTGGGTATTATGTGTGCCAGCAGCAGTTTATGGTCACCCCGATGCATTTGTTTCGTGTCCTCGTTTTCCCCTTCCCAAAGCCAATGCGTCGTCCTAGATGCATACGCATCACCGCGAATTCTTGTTGATGGTGACTTTGCTGCTCCTGCTGCTGCTGTTGTCATTCGAGTAGCAGCAGCTTCGACACAAACCCCCGGGATCCGGTCAACCGGAGAACCCGGCAGGAAAGGGCGACGACACAACAGCTGTCATATTTACACTTGAGGGGTTTTACCGTGCCACGTTCGGCGGACTTATCGGTGCCACCAATAACCCGCAATATAGTAACACTAACGGCGAACATGAAGGGATCGAGACTGTTGAGGCTTGCTCAATAGTCGCTAGACGAGGACTAGGACCAACCCAATGTTCGTTTATCGAAGTTCCAATATTTCTATAATTGATTAAACGATTGCCAGTTGGTTCGCAACGCCACGTGGTTCGTATTAAACACACAAAAGCATTCGCAAAGAGTGCCGTTCTACGCCCCAATGGACCCCACGCAAAACTTTGATTCATAATGAGTAGGAAGGATCGATGGTGAAACATTCTTTCTCACTGTTGGCCTTGATATTTATCGCTATGTGCATCGAAGCGGTCTTTGGTTTGATCGTTAACCGTGTCTTTTGACTAATATTTAAATTGACAAAATCAACGATTAATATCTGGAGACTCGTGATCATCGCAGCTGCGGAACAATAATTCCACCAAGATGCTTTACTATCAAACTAGTTTGACTTGTTTGCTTTGTGTTTTATTTTCTAGGATGAAGGATGGGACTCAAAACGCGTGAGTCCGATTTGTTACGTATAAAATGAAATAAAGATTTTAAGACACTATGCAGTTACAAAAAGCTACATATATAGTACAGGCAGCTGCTTTGAAGCTTCTATTTTCTCAACTATTAAAATGCATGACACAGAATGAGATTACACAAGTTGTTTATCGAATATTGAAATTAATTCATTGTGGAGTGATGATTTATGAAACATTTCCAGTTATAACAGACACTTTCATAGACGCTTCCATAGTTGAAACACCCTTCCATAGTTGAAAAGAACAACTTTTAACATTTAGAATCGGAGTTTAGTTCGGAATCGTATCGCTATTTGTGGCATTTCATGCCTGTTCCCAGCACCTGGGTGAATCTTGTGGGAAAAGTAAACTTAGAGCGCTTCGACGAGCTAACAATTTGCATCACCAGCCCTGCGGACTTACGGTTTCCTCCATCTTATCAGTCTCCTTGCCCAACAACATTGATTCTAGGGGCTTTGAGCTGGCAAATACCTGTGACGTTTGATTCTCCAGGAAAAGGTTCACTACGATAACTGTTCTGTATCTTATCGTGTCTCTGATAGAAGTTAGAACGCGGCGAACGTACATGTCCGTGCTTGTGCGCACAATTAACTGCCAAGGTGAGCTTGGTTTGTTCTGGTTGTTTGACATTATCTCGCTTTATCGCCAGTACGGCAAACAAGGCTAGGTCCCAATCGGAGAGGCTGAACAAAATGCCGCGATGAAAACCAACGATCCATCATTCATAGCGATCGTTACTCCGATTTTTTCCCGCATGGAAGACGGTTAGCGTTTCGAAAACGCCCATATTAAATGCAATCTCTCCTTATTTTAGTTAGATAATTACGCTAGCTACCAGTTCAATAAAAATTTCAATATTCTTTGATAGACTTGACATCGAGATTGTTAGAAATGTAAAGAATGTTATACACATATCAATGTGCCATTTTCTTTTCCATTTCTGAAGAACCTTTCATTTTAACTTCTTTTAAAGATGGTCAGAACGTTATAAATATCCAATGGATAAATAAAAGATCGAACCAACACATATTTGTTAAGATGTGTGAATTGAATATCGACCGTGTGTTCGTGGGGCATCCTAGCATTTAAACTTTCTACAACTACGAATAAGGACTTTTGTCATAGCTATATATCAATTTCTAAGCAAGGTTAAAGAAGAACAAATCATCGAAACACAGCTACACTTTCCACGGTTAACATTTCGTCGGGATTAAAATGCTGATTTGCATTTAAGTTGAAATTATTTTCACAAGTAAATCCCATGAAGATGGTTGTTTAAACCTCTTTTGACTATTATTACAGACACAAGAATAAGATTTGTTAGCCTCTGTCTTGATTAATATGATTAATACGAACAGAGCCACACATATCATTGGATCAGAAAAGATCAAAATGATTTACCTTTTTCGTGCTACTTCCATTTAGATGGTTTTTAGATCTGTTGCTTTGCTCTCGCTTCTGTTCGATGCCTTCGCTTAGATAATAGGGATAACGACTGGCTGTATCCCCGGAGATGCTGGCCGAAAATCCAGAGAAATACGGCGAAATACTGCAGGCGGTACGTGTTTGTAAAGTGCGGAACTTCACATGCAACTTTTTCCTTCTTGGACAGGCAAAACAGAGGGTTTTCTATTGCGACTCATTCGACTGGTGTCTTGACCGTGTCGGATCAAAATTGAACGTTTGCACTAGAAAATTATCACACGTTACTCTTTTGTGTTTTTGATCAACTTTTCCTTTATAATCGCTTCGTGTTTACGCGCTTACGAACAAAATTATTACTTTTGTACTATATTTTCCTTCTTCGAGCCGAGCATTCCACTAAACACGTGACGGTAGAGATTAGGAAGCGCGTTTTGATATCAACGAAGTGAAACAAAACTGCAGAAACACATCGCTGGCAACGACGCAGCCTACTATTTAGCACCAATTGAGTAGATAATAGCTGATCATTCTTCTCACACACAAGCGCAGGTTGGTTCGTCGACTTTGTTCTGAGTATGCCTTGGTTTTCACTACGTAGCCCGCTGTTGATCGGATTCTTTGTTGATGCTCACGCGTTACGACACTTCTTCCATGTGGGCAAAAAAGATGGCGTGCAATTGTTAGTAGTAGATACCATTTTTTTATTATTTATTTCTACTAGCTGGGAGTCGTTGTATCTGCTCTTCTTCTCTAAGGCTTCACAAAGCCCTTTCGTTTCACTGCGTTTTTACAAAGATACATATTTTCCCCGCAATGCACAATGATACACATGCACAAACAACACTCAAATGCACGTACTAAACGACCGATAACGCGTACACGTGCGGTCGGCAGTCCGCTGCTAATCTTTTGCTGCGGTTTCGTTAACTAGCAGGCAAATCGGAGCTTTGCGAACGTTTCCTGCTCGATTCGATTGATCGGCTCGTCGCTGAGTCGAAAGATTGTCGTTAGCAGCGATGGATTCGAAAAATCAGCACACTTAAAGCAAACACACGGTCGGACTATTTCATTCCCAAATCTGCTCACGGGAAACGAAACGTTAACAAAACAAACGAACAACGCGAAACGAAGGAACAAATGAGGAATATTTTTGACGAGAGCAACTTTTCCTCGTTTTTTCCGATTTTCCGGCAACGGGGACTTCGACCAACTGGTGAATGCCTGCTGCGATGAAACACGAGTTTCCCGCTCGTTTACTCGGAACTTACAAATTCGAAATGAGTGCGTTGGTTCGAAGTTGGCTTGACATGAGTGCGTTGGTACAAGGCTGGCAGGGCTTCAGCGAAGAGAGATCGGCGCAATGAGAGAGACACGCGAATTTGAGCATCCGATGGTGGATTTTTCTCAATTCTGTCTCTTACCCTTCTCTTTTACTCTCTGCATACTCTCATTCTCTAGCTTTGACTCCATCTCTTGCTACCCGTGGAGGCGCTGAGGCTGCGTTCATTTGTTGCCCGAGGATACGCAGGATCATCGACTCTACAAACACCTAATGTATTTGTTCAATGTCTTCCTTTGAATCAGTAAAAATTAAATTCAGAGAGGTGGGGAAGATGTACCAATAGATTTTTGGAAAATTCAGCGAAACAGTGTGTTAAGCAGAACACCGTCTCATCGAGCGGTCGTTAGCTCGAACTTTTCGCTCTTGACTCACTCTCTTGTACACCTTCAGTGGTTACGCTCTGGCTTTCAACGTTCAGAAGTCTATTTTTCTCTCACTTACATTCTATCTCTGTCTGCCATACATAAGGCTCCAGTTTGCCTTTCAATCGAACATTTATCTTGCTCTCTCAGTTTTAGCCATTTACTCACCACGCGGAAAAATGTATCCTGATGAATATCCTTGACAAATGAATCGAAATCATGTATAAAAGCAATCTACAGAGCAATCGCTTGCAAACTAAGAATAAAAAGCCATACTGTTCTTTGCTCAAAACGTGCTACATACACTTATTCACATTATACATAGCAAACATATAATAATAGACAAATAGTTTGTATCCAAAAGAAATAGAATACATTGACGCACATTGTGTTCTACACAAGAAGCGCGTTTAGAAAACATGATTTAATTATTATACTTTCGTTTACGATAATCTAACATCATTTGAGATACATGAGACTGTCGAGCCTCTCTATCGATGTTGTATTACTAACCATTTTATTTCATTACTATTTTTTGTAAGAGCTACGATGCTCGTCGTAATATTGGAATTTAATCAACGTACACATTAAATAGCAGTTTTAACTGATGCTCAACATACGTTTTTGTTTGTTTTATTTTTTTACAATAAACTATGATACAAAATCTGTTTAGCTCATTGTATTAAAGCGAATACATTCCACTCAAATACGTTTACGTTTATCAGAGTATAAACTTGTTGAAGGATAATAAATACCATTAATAGGCACACATCTTGCTCGTACTAATATCAAAACCTTGTTGCATCCTTTCGAATTTTAGGGACGGTGTAGGTAGAAGTTTTTATTGTCATTCTGTTCTTTGGGCCTATTCTGTCAGGCGTTTGCCTAAGCGCATTCGTTTTCTAGCCTGTAGAGCATTCCTTGTTGCAGGTAAAAAAGGGCGATTTCTCTTTGCTTTGTGATCTAATGGCACACATTCGATAAGATTCCGAATGTACACGCACACACCCTCAAAAGGAGAATGTGCATCAAAAGCTCATCTGTAGCCCTCGCTGGCAAGATCCAAGCCACCATCCACCGGCAATGGATTTCTAGCTTCTTCCATGGTGTCGTGTCGTCCTACACGAAAAAGGAACAAAAAATTTACAGCCTACTAGGACTGCAGCACCAGTTGCCATGTCTTAGGGTAGGTCTTTGATTCATTATGAGAAATACCTGTATTTCGAAGGTGTAACTTTTTTCCCGGCTTCTCGCCCGTCTCAACAACGTTGGGGCAGATCTTTCCCAAGTCGTGATAGAGAAGATTTTGCTTTCTCTTTTTTCCGTGTGCGTGTGTGTTGGGCCCTAGGTTCTTGAGCCCCTGAGCTGCATATCCCGCAACATCGGGTCTGCTTCCTTGCCGTAAGCAAAGTTCTCCCGAAGAAGGCCAAGAACAGCACAAAAAAACGCCTTTTCCACGTACCAGAACACAACAACAAATATTCTGAATCTTCGGAGGTGAATGTGTTTTTTTCCTTGGCTTGGGTCTCCTTCGTTACGGCGTGGAGGGCTCATATCTCGCTCACCGCAGGATCCTGTGCCACCACCGGTACTGGCTGGGTAACAGGGGGTCGAGAACCTGGCAGGATGTATTCGTGAAGGGCAAGAGAAAAAACAGGTTTCTGCTTGCTTCTATTCTTGCTGGATCCGCTGACGGGATTTTTATTTAACAAGGCATCGACTGCTTCACGGACCTCCACGCGAGTCAGGCTGCTGTTGAAACAGCCTTTCCCTCGAAAGAGTCAATGCGTGCCGTTCCAAGCAGTTACTTCAGCTAGGCTCTTTGTCCGGAGTAAATGGTTTCTGCCCTGCTTCGATCGACTGGGATGGAGATCGGCTTTAATGATACTGGACGTTCCGAGGATGTCGTGCGGGTGATTCTCTTGAACTTGAACTCTGCTGGAATGCGTGGATCTACCACAGCCGAGCAAGATTCTTCTGAAGCGTACATTGGAAAGGTAGAAACTCTCGATGCACGATCGAATCGAAGATCGTGTTGAACAAACACATTCTTCCTTTCATTTTTTGCGAGCCGTGAGCCGGCAACATTTTGTGAATCATCATGCAAATCCTGCCAATAAGTCGGCTGAATCACTTACACAGAATGTGCAGGAAGAAGTTGAGTCACTAGCGACTGTGCCACCTGGACCACGTAGCTTGCGATAAAGCTCTACATTTGGTTCGAACGAAAAAGACCTCAAATCCCGAGACTGGGTCGGTGCATGCGAACTGCACTATCCCGCGCAGGTCAACCGTGCATGGGTGCATGTACCCTTGCACTTGGTCACTATTGTACGTCATGGTCGTTTCTACCTGTATCCTTTCGACCAACAAAAGCATAGAGCAAACGTTCCTTCGCGTAAGAACGTGCGGGCTTGATCCTTTTGAATCACCCGAAACGATCGGCCGTAAAAATCGTAAAATCCTGCCTATTTTCGAAACGAACCCAGGAATGATCCTCCAGGTTTGACGAATGCATTGATGGCCGCCCATGCACCAGGTGCGGAAAGATTCGAATCTCGGGTGTGTGTATACGTAAGCTCAGGTAGATCGAAAAGGACGTGAGGTTGCAACTGGCTAGCGATGGGTTATTCAGCTTGTACCTGAAGCATTCGCCTGAATCCACTAAATTTACCCAACGGCGTAATAGCCGCTGCGATGGCACGTAAGGCGAGGAAAAATCCATCCTGCGAAAATGTATCACCGAGTGATTCGCAAACTATTAGGTTTTAATCCTGTTGCCTACCTTAGCACGATATCAAAAAAGTGTTCTAGGTTTGACCCACCGAGCAGCTGGACAAGCGAATCGATGAAGCTACAATGAAAACTTCTCAGTTACAGCCATCTGAGTGGTGATGGATTTTGAGGTTTTCGATCAAAACCAATCTGTGGTCGCTTTCCTTCCATCCCATTTGCGTGGAAACGATATGCGGCCATTGATGATAAACCCTTCTCCAAATGGCTCCTAGAAACGTGATACCCGGGATTACTGGTCCGCAAGGCAGAACAGGAGAAAGCAGAAACGATTAACGATCCCACTCTAGAGGAGACGAGCTTTAGAACGGCGTTCCGGAGCGCGACAAGAAGCTTGTCCAATTTGCCAAGGGAATGGTTTAACCGCTCGCAACAAGCACTCGCCATCACACAACACCACATGGACAAACCGCAACGGTCAATCGAGAGTTACGGTGGCGGTTGCTGGGAGTCGGGGTGGACTTCTCGGGCGCTGACCGCACCTTGGCCCTAGCTGGAGAGCAACGATCACTAACCACTATGCGCCAAAGGCCACGTTTTGCATCTCGAAGCCTGGAAGGCGTTCATTCTCTCCCCCCCGAGGCGTTTGTCATGTTTGAGCAGCACCTAAATGGCCATACAACCGGGAAAAAAATCTCCTCACAGTCCGTAGAATGATTTGCTGCGGTCGAGCGTTCTAGGAGCTGCTGGCTCATCCGTCTCTGCGTGAGATTCGATTCGCTTCTTCTACGTGTCATCCTGTGCTGAGGGAACGTGCTGGACAGCGCGGATCGGATGCTGGCTGCTGGGACCGTTGCCCTGAGCACGCCGCGACTTTTGCTCGCCTAATGAGGTTTTTTTGTGTAACCTTACGTTATACCTAGGCCTAGGCCTAGGCCTTGCCTCAAGTTCAACCATCAATAACAAAGAGAACCGAACGGGCGACTGGGCGAGTGAAACGAGGATAAATAGCATATCCAGTCCGTGGCTAGAAAATACTATCGCGCCGCGAAGAACATTTTATTCGCGTCTCTATTTCTCGACTCGCGCGCTCGGTTCGTGCTGCTTGATTTTGGTTCATCGGACCGAGCTGGGAAGCTATTTCAGCAATCCAAGCAAGCGAAAGGTGGAAGGTGATTGGAGCCATGAGAAGCAGCTTCGCGAGAAAACCAAGGAAACGGCGATGTTTCGGGACGCCCGTGTCTTTAGACGTTCAAGGCACACTTCTCGTTCTGACTTCTGTCGTTTCGTCATGGCTATTCTGGGATATCCTGGGATCAAGAGCTGCTGCTTTTGGGGCTGATAATCCAAAAGGCATTTTGCAAACATTAAGACTGTTCGTTATTTCAACTGACTGTCGTCGCATTCAAACCGAGCACGATCCCGTGGTATAGCAAGTGGAAAGCTGCGGAAGAGTTTACAAAATCAAATGTTGCGCACATCCTGCTCCGAGAGCATGATGAAATTGGTTTGAAATAGAAAAAAAACGGCACGTCAAACAACTCGTTTTTTTCATATGTCCTCCATCTAACCAACCGTCGCCTGACCTCGGAAAGAATGGTCTCCAGAACGGAGGTATCGAATTTGATACTGCCTGTTTTAGAAAGTCGATCCCAAACCGAACCCCACCGGTAAAAATATCGAAGATGAAAGGGGAAAGAACTTTGAGCTGGATGTTTTTTTTGGTGTGTGTGTGTGTGTTTCTCCACAAAAAAAAAACGCTTAACACATATGCTGCGGTGGGTTCGCTGGTCAACCACTCGCTGGCCAAAGACTGCCAGCAGTGCATGGTGTGTGAGCATGGGGGGCTAGGGTTGTGTGCTTTTTTATTCTCCAGCCTCCAGCCAGTTCAGTGAAAGAGAATGGTTCTGAAAACGAAGTTCATAAAACTTTCCTGAATCAAGAATGGATGCTGCTGCTCACCGGCCTGTTGCTGCCTGCGAGTGGCTGCGGGCAGGCACAAGGTGAGTTTTTACTTTCCATTCCATTTCCATTCCTGTATTTCGTTTTATATTTCGTTATGTTGCTGCTGCTGCTGCTGCTGCTGATGCTGCTCCGTATCCCTCGCTCCCTTGCACGCACCGCTGCAGCATCTGCCTTTCAGTCTAATACTCGATTAAAATCGTTTGGAAAAGGTATAAAGGAAACGTTCAAACCGGGCTGCCAAGGCAACGCTTGGAACAGTAAGAAGAATGACCAAATTGATGCAAGCAGCTAAAGAACCAAATTAAGAACCCAGACACGACTGATTTGAGCGAGAATCGAGAAGAATGAGAAACAAAGACTGTACGAGAGATGCGTGTGTGGCAGACAAGGATGCGTGGTCGAGAAAAAAAAACAGACGAAAAAAAAAACACACCAAGATTCGTATAATTTCCTTTCGCTGGAATTATTGCTGGACCATCATCAACGCACTGCACAAATTTTGGGCAAGATTCCGGGATGGGGAGCAAGCAAGCACCGTACGTGTGGAGTTCTTTCGTTTCACATTCGTACGCTCGTATTCTTTGCTGCGCGATTATGATCATTAGTGTTTTGTATGAGAAGCTAATTTTCATAAGTTAGCGAAAGGTGTTTTGCCGGATTTTGCTCTGGAGCAGTGTGCTGGCGTAAGCTGAGACTGGGTCGTTGAGTTGAAAAAGAATGAGCATGAAGAAGGCTCCGACAGGAAAGACTTTCAAATTTTTATGGCTCGTTCTTCCGATATCAAAATCATCTTACCCGAAGCGAGAACTGGTTATCTGTGTCGAGCTGTTTTGACACTGACGTTGTCGTCAACCATAAGTAAGTCGGTTCTGTGAAGGTGGTCGGCACGGCAGTCAAAAACCCCTTCCCAGCGAGCTCTATGGTTCTCGTCTGAAGAAGCATATGTGTCGGTTGTCGTGTGAAAATTTCGTCATCGTTTAGAAGAGCTTTCGCTTTGTGTAGCAAAAGCAAATGGCATTTTGTGTTATCTCTTTAAACAGCGCAGGGGGTTTAGTATATGATTTTATCTTAAATTGGAAAACAAAGACCAATACATTGGTCTCGATGAAGTACACTAATGTTTCGACGTCTAAGCAGCAGTTGCCATGATTAAGATTAAGTACGAGTACAAGAAGGAGAATCACAAAATATATGTTTCGTAAAACTCACCCGGAATTTTTGAACTCACTATACAGTTTGGTTTCTAATTGACTATTTGAGATTTTACTTTGAGCATGAATCTCCTCGAGCCCTCATGCCATTTGACACACTCACCTGCAATTGAAATAAAATAAACAAAAGACAGTTGTTAGTAATTATATTTTATGAAGCCAATAAATTTATGAATATAAGAATATATAAATAAGAATCTCCATCCCATTATCACCCCAATACATTGGTTTCTCCATAGAACGTATGACGTTCGGTATAGCTTCATTCCTCATTTTGTGCTTTGCGTACGTTTCATTCCAAGCAAACCACTAAAAATCATCCTCCATCTCATCCGAAAGGTAGCACATCCGTAGCGATAGATGCATGGCATATTGATTCTAGCGTTGGCGAACTCCTTTCTAAGCACCTCTCGGACGCTAAAAATCGATTGAGACAACATGCTACAAAGATGAACACTGCTAAGTCGTAGCGAGTCCTATCGATCCTGCGAGCGGTATATGTTTCATTTGACGGCTCTTTTCATCTCGCACTAGTAAACACAGGGTAACTACCACTCAATGGGTGGGTGGGGATGGTAAAAATGGACATTCAACGACAAGAATTATTGCCAAGCATCGGCTGAGGCCTCTTGAGGCTAATGGGCACAAAATGGGACGCTGCGTTTTTCCCGAAATTCCGGCAAAGACGTATTTTCGTGACGGCCCATTTCGCTTCTGTACTGTACTGGGATTTGGGTTGGTCGTGTAGAGAATTGGCAATTCTGAGATGGTACACAAGTATCTTACATGGCAACCAGACAATACGTTAAAATGAGAAGTTACCCTCGTTGCGTATTTTTGGGAGCGACGGCAAACTTAATTATTCAACGGTGGTAGAACTCTGCGAAGGATGAGGCTGAGCTTGGATCGACTCGGATCATGGAAAGTTAGGGTTGAATAAGTGAAGAGCTATGATGGGTTTGAAATGCAAGAGGAACGAGCAGATAGCACTAATGCAGACTGCTCGCAATATCTGGCATTTCCAGTAACAACACGGCTCGATAACAGGGGCCCTCTGTTTCGTTATGTACATTGAATGACTGCGGGGTTTTTATGCGCACGGTACACATATTCGAGTTATATTTGGACAAAACTAAACCCACATTAGCTATTTCGGAATGTGTTTAGCACAAATGTAGCGTGTTCTAGGTAGTTTCTCGTTCGTGACCAATAGTGAACATTCTTCGATATTTGTTTGAAATAGAACGAATACACGTTCAAAGAATACACATCAATTTTATTGGTTGTCATAGCCAGAAAAAGAAATAAGAAATGGAAAAGAAAACTACAAAATAGCGTTCCGACGTCGAAGCGGCCAAGAACTCGTACAAGTACATCTTTTCTCGATGAACTTGAACTGGAAGTGCTTGCTATTCGGAATGGATGCCAAATGTTGTGAACACAAGTCCCATTGCCCGCATCCTGCTGAAAGAGGTCCTGGCGCATTTTCTCGAGTTTCTTATGCCACGGGCATTCACACAGGCTCAGAGATAGAGTGAGAGAGAGAGAGTGCGGACCAACGAGAAAAGAACTCCAACAGGGCCACGGGTAACAGAACAGCTGTTCCATGCAGGATGAGGTCTTGAAAAACTTGCTCCTTGTACCGCTTCCAGGAGCCACTGCCACCAGTGGAATCGATTTTAGAGCCATCGTTGTGGGACAAGTTTTCGAGTGTTGGTTAAACGGTCGCTCTACCATCCAGCCCGATGTAGAAGCCTGCTGATTCTCCGGTGCCTGCTGAGCCTGGCATCGAAATCCCGACAGACCGCTCCGGATGTCGATTAAGAGACCGAGAAAGCCTTACCCAGCGTATCCACGCCGGGACCTGAAACCCGAACCGGAATCCTGGGCACACAATGGTGAATCGAAAACGGGCATGGTAACCAGCAACAACAAAAAAAGGAATACCCTTGTTCGTGCGTTTTTCCACAGGCTCTAATGATGTCGATACTTCGACGCAGGAACGCAGGAACGAAATGGATGTAAAGTTGGACATAAAAAAAACTCCATTTGGCTCCTTGGTACTGCAACCATCCGACTAGAAGAAAGCTGTACAAAATCACGCCGCAATGGGGCTTTGTTGGTGTGTGAGGTATAAAGCATGTGTATGTGTGTGTGTGTGTGGGTAAGTGAGTGAGCGAGAGAGAAAGAAAGCAGGAGAGAATCCAAGCATGAGAACTCGATCCAGGAATAGAACTCTTGAAGGGAAATGCTAACAACAGGGCCGAAAAAAAATCTAAGGCCAAATGGAAAGAGAGACAAAGAAATGTAAATAAAAAATAAATCATGGCCACCTCGATGGCGAGCCCCGTGCAGAGGAGCAGTGTTTAGAAAAAGAGAAGATCGTATCTAAACCGCGCTTTCGCTTGAGTGTGTGAGTGCAGCATGCGATGCGCACGGCGATGCTGTGTTGATTGGTCCGGGGAGTTGATGGTTTGTTTCCTCGTTGCTTAATTTGTCGCAGCGAGCAAGTGCTGCCGCCTCGTGCTGCCTCGTCGTGCTGCGGTTGCAGTAAAACATGGCAACGTTGCGTCTGGAAATAGAAAGGATCTCTTTTTCCCGACGCGGGCGCCCGGTCGAGCGAAGCGGAGCCACAAAAGGAAGCGATGAAAATTACAGACCGCCTAACCTGCTGCAGCATGTGCGGCCTGCGGATGGAGCCGTGCTGGCGTTCGCGTTCGGGCACACATGTGCAGTGCACGTTTGAATGGAGCATGGGACAAAACAAGGACCAAAGCCGTCTGCAGCCGGGACGCGAATGCGGTACGAAATCGGTGAGAATTGCGTGGCTCGACCAGCGCGTTGCAACGGTGGTGGTGCACTTCTCCGTTGGCTTTAATTTATCAAGCGCTGCAGATGCACTTTTTCGCTCGCCCGGCCGACCCTGAGTGGACGCGTTCAACGCCGGTCGGAACGAATCAGCCGTGCACATTGAATTAAGTGGAGATCCCATTTAGAATGCATCTTTGCCTTCACTTAATGCTTCGTCCCGGTGATGCTGCTCCCACTGATGACGATGATGATGATGACGCGCCGGGGCAGACAAGGAGAGAGCACATGCGATTATGTTCTGCCGACGACCGTGCATCGATGCACCGGAGCAGCATCGAAGGCTTGTGCGGCTCAAAGTGCACGAGCATGCCCTGCTCGACGTGGCAACGTTGCATGAGTGGCTTCGCGTGAACGATACGCCGCACTCACTATCCTGCGTCGTTCTTTAGCAAAAGGCCGTATACGGCACGGCCAGCATCCAGAGCATAATCCAATAAAATGCATCCTCTCACTGAGGCAGAGGGTTGCGCCGGCCGTATGCCTGCACAATACACACACTTCACACAGCCTTACGGAAGGATCGCGAAAGCTACACGTGCACTGTCAGTGTGTATGTTTGAGTGTGTCGTATCCTACCATCGTGAGTGTGTGTGTGTGTGTGCGCGAGCCTAGTTGCTGATGTTCATACCGACTGTACTGTGGTGATTAATTCAACACTGCTCAACACTGCAACCGACCGTGCAAATCCTTTCGATGGATGGCACACACACACACACCCACCCAAAGCATCACACTGTTATTGCATCCTATCGGTCAGAGATAAGGCTGTGTGCGTTTCGATTTCCAGCATCGAACGCAGAGGGTAGCGAATTTCCAACTAAAAGCCATGTCATTGCACACCAGGCCAAAGAGCAGGGCATCGCTAGAAATCGGGTGGAAATTATTGACGGACGGATAGACGTTAATGCAACTCCATCCCCTATTCTGGGGCTGCTGCACGGTTCGCACTGTCACACGAACAGAAATCCAGTTGTCCTGTTGGTGCAAGTGAATTAGGTGGAATGAGCTTTTACGCCCGGTCAGAATCGAATGAGAACCGAAGGATTTGCTGGAATATGGCACCTTTTTTTTTGGCGAGAATGCTGCAAGAACTATAGTTTCAAGACATTGAAATTGCCAATTCTCGTTAAGTTCTGGTTGTGGTAGATGCATCCTTTCGAAGGCTCTTCATAAACATGAACTATTGCTAACTGCAGATGAAGGATCAACCAGCAAAGCATTGCACAAGAAATGATGAAGAAACACAAAAAAAAAACACTGTTCTATGAATTGGATTATGAAACAAACAAAAAAACACATTGTGAACTAATAATGTGGCCCCACAGACACACCCAACTAAAACGGTACGGACTTAGCACAAAAAAACTCATCCTACAGGCTCGTAAAAGATAAAAAAATATTTCCCGCGTTAGATTCGCGGTGGGAATTCGCGAGAGCACTCCATGTTGCGAAATTCGATAGTTTTTTTTTGTTGCGTCGGGTTTTGTTTTGTTTCGAGGAAGATCAACCAGCGTTAAACCTGACACAGGCGGTAAAGTCGGGCTTGAGCACATGTGGCGAAAATAGGCGACCAAACGGTCGCATCATTTTAGCATGCAAACAAAAAAGAAAGACATCAATCTCATACCAGCGGACCCACAACAACTATTGCAAGGAAGTGGCTCGGCGCGAAGGTTCGTCTCCGACGTCAGCCATCGAGCCCCTTAATGGCTGGTAGACAAATGAACCAAAAGAAAAATCCGACCGAGACACATAAAAAGTGGCATTCAAACGCGCCGGTACGTTAGGCTATTTTTTGTTTTTGATTTTAGTTTTTGCCGGCGGAAGCTCAAGGACGTAATCGATCGTACGACTGCCGCCGGAGCATGGGTATTTGATCACGTTATGGCCAGAGCTGTTGCTGACCGGACGTCGGGAAGATTTTTGCACTCATGGTCACCCCGAACTAACGCAAACTTGTAGTGGTGACATAACGCCATAACACCATAATGGATCCAGTGATTTCGACCACCCAACGACACGTTCTTTTTGGCTCTGGAAGACTCGACAAGCTGCTCCTGTGACTCGCGATCGGTACTGCCTGCGAACGTTCAACTTTGACTAAGTGTGAAGATCCCTGTCCCTCAGTTCGCTTATTGACCTAGGAGTAACGAGCACGCTCACGCAAATTTGTGGTATAATTAAAGAGACTTTCTTCGTCCATGAATCGGCAGTCGGCTGTAGGGAACGATGGCAACAAAACAAGCGCTCTCCACGCTCCAACGGGCAGCATGGCCGTAATGGTGGTTAATTAGTCATTGCAAACAACGAGACCCAGACAACAAGGAAGCGACCGATTCACCGAGCGCCGTTGTCAACGCCGGCATCGTTGACACCATCGGCCATATTGTCCCACACCATCCGCCATGTGGGAGCGTACGCACTGTTGATAAACCGTTTTGAGGGGACGCACCCAAAGTACACAAACACCGACACCACCACCATTGAAGAGAGGCGGAGACCCCTTTGGGATGGATGTTTTATCAAGCGCTATATTACACACGCGGGGTTTCGCGAGACTGGCTTACCCTGCTGTGGTGTTGCACTTCAGTCCCGCATGGAAGGCGAGCTCTGCGGTTCAAGCCCGGGTGCATTTCGAAGGATACCGCATTGGGGTGCAGCTCCAATGGCAAAGACAAAGGCTCGCGAAAGCGTGGCCTCCTGCAGATTCCTCTTGCGGTGCACAATACAAGAGATGAAGGCAGTAACAAAAAGAAACGGGAATTGAGTAAAACAAAATAAGAGCCACACCGACGAGAATGAAAATGAGCTCAGCATATGGCATCACTTTGACATTGACACGACGAAAGGGACCTTCGGTAGAAAGGGACGTGGATCTGCAGTTTGAATAAAGTGATATTCTAGGTCGTTTTATTGTTTCATTTGTAAGGTTTAAATAAGAAGAATCCTACTAAATCTATCTAAATAATGTACTCTGTTTGCTTCATAACCAACTTCATTTTGGATCTTTGCGAATGTCTTATATAACTATTAAACACGCCAGTTTTAGGCCACTATTAGGTTAAGTGTAAAAACTCTAGTAACTTTGACACATGATTTGTTCTCGATCTCATATGATAAATCGAATACCCGAGTTTTGTAGTTGTAGGTATGGCGAGTTTGAACAAAAATTCCTGGGAAATTCTGACACGAGTAAGAATAGAAAATGAGCTACAACTTCCGGTTTTCGCTTCCGCCAATCGAGGTGATGTTGCGTCACCTGATCATGGTCACAAGGGAGATGCATCTCCACGCTAGCTAATAGATTGATTTAAGTAATTCGCGTCTTTACGCTAACAATGTGTAGGATAGTTGCCTAGGAGCACCAGGCCCTTGGACCACCGTCCATGTCGAGGTTCTCCGAAGAGGTCTCGCTTAGTAACCGCCGGTGCCGGGAATAGACGGCACTGTGTTCTTCGGCGGAGATTCACTGGAACGAACGGGCGGATCCCATTTGGAGAAGAACAACCAAAGCAACCAAAACATAAACACCATGGAGTAACAATTTTGGATGGTAAAAATAAGCATGTTTATTAATAAAATGCTGCACCATTGCCAGGGTTCTGGGGACGGATTATTTTTCTTTCATTTCCTTCGAGCCGGCACAGTAAACCACCCAAAGAAAAGGCCGTTTCCTAACTCCTTCTGGGAGACAATCAGCGGCGCCATTCACCAAGCGTTTCTAACTTCTTGCGATCTCTAGCGACCAGTCACACAAGGTTTCGGAGCTTTAACCCCGCTTGTGTTACGCTGCATGTGCAGCAATGTGTAATATTTCTCACCTATTTATGCTTTATTAGCATATTTCAGCGTTTTACTTCTTCTGCGACTGAAAATACCACTGCAGAAGGCTCTTTTGTGACGGGCTCTCAAACGTCACCATTCATGCAGGCTCACTCAGGCTATGGTGAGGTGAAATTCTTTCCGAAATGTAAGACTTGTTTTGACTTGTAGAGGGAACTGGCTTTGCTGGGCCATTGTTTGTTTACACACGATTTCCCTTATGAGCTATAAGCCGGGATAGAATTTGAGCGATCCTTCAGGGAGCTACGCTGGTGGACAGTTGTAATGACGGTACAAAAGCTGCATCTCACGTGGATCACGCAACGATGGAGCTGCGGGGAGCTTGAGAGAAAATTTACAATCAAACACATCAAGCTTTTCAGAACGGCGATCGAAAGGAAAGGAGCAGATGATGAAAGGGGTGACTAAGCAACATAAACTCAAGCGGCCGAGAAGGGACAAGATCAGACTAACCGAGCAAAAAAGGGGATCGGGAAGGGATGGAGATGGAGCAGTAATGGCAAAGACGGCGTGCGCGACTTCAGCTCTTTGTTGATCGCATGAAGAACATTGAGCATTTGAGTGAAGGCTGATTAGTTCAAGCCCCTTTCGTGGCCGAGGGCTTTCCCATCATCGTTCCCTACTTCCCGAGCGTCCCGGTACGGAGCGATCCTGGACTGGGCTCTTGGAACCAGTTCTGGAGCCAGCCGGAGTCGTTGGGCTTTCGCTACGAGCGCCAGATTTATGACGCTCGCCGCTCGAACGTCGCTTGAGCTTTGACTAAAAAACCGGTTTCTAACCGGAATGCTTTAACCGTTCCTCATCTCGTCTCCCATGTTCTCTGCGGGGCTCCTCAGCACTCGATGATAGCTCGAGGATACGTTCTAACAGGGCACAGTGAACCTGCGCCGGGCAAAATGTCCGAAGATTTGTTGGACAGAATATAAAACAAAAAACAAAACAACTTTATCTAGTGCAAGCAGCTTGATGGAAAAAAAGGAAAATATGATGACAGTAAATTGCACATCGTAAATAATAAAAGCAAACTAAATTGAGGAAGCTCTAATAAGTTTGTGCTAATATTCTATGCTGATCACAATCATCAAATAAAACATGACATGATAGGTTATGAAACATCACTTATCTAAATGACACGAAAGATACTTTAGTATCTTTATTATTTCCAACTTTTTTAGAATTATAATTTACAGAAATGCGATTTTATCGAAAGTATTAAAACGTTCATATCTAGAGGATAAAAATGTATATTGTCATAATTTTACTATATTTCATGGAATAGATGTATTTTCGATAACTAAAATTTGGTATCACATGAAAATTTGGCAAATAAAAAACATCACATTGAAAAAATTGAGGATCAATTTCGATTCCAAAGAACAGTCTGCATGGGGCCCACTGTCTGCGGGACAAACTGTGGCATAGAGGTAAAGTTCTTCCAACCCAATGTATGCTGGCTGGTGTCGCTGCGGTTGTGGCTGCATTCCTACCACACCGTGGCGTGTGCTTGCGGGTCGTTCGTGCCCCTCTGCTATGGTAACAAACCCCAAAACCGGATTCTTTACAGCCCTCTTGTTGTCTCCTGTTTATCTACAGCGACACAGCCACACACTCGCGGCCAGAAGAACGCCAACGGACTGGTGAAGAAGGAAAGGACCACCACAACATCAAGCGGAAAGAGCGAAAAAGCACGAAACAAAATTGGTCCAAAGGGGGTAAATGCGCCCTGGACTAACCAGAAGTGTCAGAAGTTAGCCAAGTTTAACGTCTGTTCCGATTGTCGTCAATAACTGGTTCCAGAGCACCGCATTTCGGGCCCGAAACGGTGTCACCCGATGGAGTGGGAGGAAAAATTTAGCAAACGCTACAAATAGGCCGCAAGTCCTGCGGAAAAAAACTGCAATCTGGCACAGAATCCGTCAGGCCGTTCGGTCCTCTGCGTTCAACTCCTAGAGGCAGCAAGTTTTAAGTTAATGCCCAAGAATATGCGGAGATAGAGGAGCGAACGTGAAGAGAAGTGGCAGCGTACGATCGATGCCCCAAGATGCTGGAGCAGCTCGAAGAAGTATGCCCCGTACGTCTACCTCCAGAGCACCGTGGTACGTTCCCATCCCGGACCAACATCTTGCGGTGTCAGTGAACTTGTTCCGCCAGCTTCCTTCTGCGATCGCTTGGCACAAACGTGGAGTGAGCTTCCACAGTGTAGATCGATCTTAGCTCGCGCTTGATTGCTGCCCTATCCGGCTCTATTTGTTGCCTCACGCGTTCGCTCGCCAGCTTCCCAATATGGAGGCGAAGTTCTGACCAGATCGCTCAACTATGGGCGGTGGAAAACGGTTCGCGAAATGACTCAAAATCACCGGGATGCGCTAGCAGCTGCGAGCCATCGTGATCGTGGCCATGATTGTGGAACACACATCGAGTGCCATCACACGATCCAGTTTCTGAACCTAGCCTAGCTCAGTCGTAGTACCGAGTGCAGCAAGATCACGGCCACATGGCGGTGGCGTATTGACATTGCGCGATGAGGTCGCGCAAGGCGCAACCCGTCCGTGAGAAACGGAAAAAGATGGGCGCCAAGTGGGCGGCCGCCGGGAGCGTGGATGAAAAGATGAAAAGCGAAGAATTTTGTTTATGTTACTCAACCAGAACGCCGGCCGAACCGACCGGTAGAGATACACGCATGCTCCACGGATTGAGTGAAACATTCATTAAGGAATGATTAAAGATCGGTGTGCGTTCGTTTGTAAATAATCGACAGCACTCGGGCGTCGATTTGTTCCTGTTCGTTTTCGGAGCACGGTCTGTGTGCGGGGCGAGCCTGTTGCTTTTACTCTTCGAAATCTCGAAACCCATCGTCCGGGATAACTATTTTTAGGCACTATTAGAACGCCTCGAGCTGCCGCAGATCTATCTGTCTATCCAAATTTATTTACAGATTCGTTGCTCCGGATGCACATAACGCAACGTGGAACTCTGAAGCCATCCGAAGCTTACGAATACCGCCCGAGACTTGCCTACATGAGTGTGTTCAATTTTAGAATCGAATCGTTGGGTCTTGCAAAATATTAAACATTCACCAGCGTTCGTTGGTGGCAGGTGAGAACACGAAGATACCCTCCTGTGTAGCGAAATCAGCGGGACTAGTCGTTGGCAAACAAGGGCACTCCCAACGATCGAACGTCCAGCGCGTTTGGAAGGACGTTAATTTTCTGTACGTGCGATTGAAAAGTAGATAGAATTGGGAAATAGTAAGTCAATGCTGCAAACGAATATCGGCGTATTGAGAACGTCTCACGGCTCTGGCTCGATTGCAGAACAGTACACAGAACACATTGCGCGCTTAGCCGCAGAATTAAACAAGCACGTACTATTTGCAGTTTACGCACATGCACACATTTTATAATTTCATTTCCTCTTTTAGCCCCGCTCGTGGACCGATGTTTTGTATGCAACGCGGATAGTCGAGTATGGTTTCAAAATTCCACCGATGCGGTCGTATGTTGAAAGAATTTTACGTGCCAAGAATGCAGTGCCTAGAAAGGCAAACATTACCACGAGTGCGAATCGGCGTAGACCAAAGGAGCGACATTTTTACCATGGCATAGGTGGAACAGAGCAGGCCATGATTTGTCAGAAAACAGCACCTTGGGGACTCCGGCTTATGAATATAGTTGTTGTTTCGTCTATTCCGCAAACAACCGTTGTCAATTCGTGTTTTATCCTTTGCCTGTCGGCTTCCGCTAGCAGTTGGGTGTTGCTGAACAGGCGCACATGGACAGCTCGTTGGAATTCGAAAGCCACGTCGTCAGTTTGTTCGGGTAAAGGACAGAAATCCGCAAGAAATCATGATGAAGCCAACGGGAGCTGTGTTTGCACTCACACAACCAAACAATGACAGCCAGCAGGCATTTCACTTCGCAGTTCCTTAGAACCGAGCGGCAAAACCGAGCGTACAGAGTAAATGCAAAGGCGAATTTAAAACCACGTGGTCATAACTGTTGAGTTTATGTGTTTACAAAAATAAATCAATCTTGATTTACATCGCCATTTGCATGCTAAATCTATCGAACGCATGCAAATGTCGATCCTCACAGCATAACAACGCCACGCACGCGGTACGCAAGAGCAGATCTATCACGAGCCAAATTACCGACCGATCGGTCAATGTCTTCAGATCCAGCGTGCAAACGAACCAGTCCATGTGTGTGTGTGTGTGTGTCCGGCGCTCGACGGTGAGTTATATTTATATGGTATAATTAACCAACTTGCCTCGAGGTACTCCGAGTACACGGCATGATCGCTAGGAGCTGCCCTATCCCGGGTCCGTGTGTTCGCAACTCTCCTTGGTGATGGATATGCGCTGCCGTGCAGCTTGTCGTTGCACACTACTTCCTCGGGCGAGGGTCGACGATCGGCGTTGCTGGGAGTCCTTGCAGTTCGTCGCAACCGGAGATGATGCACGCCGTTGCATTGCATGCAGGTTGTGCATTGTGCAAGCGGTATGATCTTTTGCCTGCCTTATTGCATCGCTTGCGAGACCGACCGGCCCTCGAGGATGGAACCTTGATCTCTTGCTCGGCGCGAAGAACTCACCTTGTGCTCCTGCAAGCACGCCCCAAACGACCGCTTCGACGCGGAGTTAAGGAACGCCTTGTTTCGCACGGCAGCCTTTGAATTACTACGCGAAGCGGAATGTCTCTCCTCCCACTGGCCTTGCGTTGGCCTCGAACTATAATGAACCGTAAGGAATTCAGTGAAATTCTCTATGCAGATGCGTGCATATTGCTTTCAGGACGGGCGCACTCTTGTTCCTCATAGCGAGAAAGAGATAGAGAGTGAGAGAGAGCAGCAACTCCTGAGGTCAGTGGAGTGCTAGAGGCATTAATGTCTCAGTAAAATACCTTCCCATTCTGGCTTTTCGGTAGCAGCTACCTTCCTTCTAATCAGGTTTAGGAATTTCATTCACCAGGCCTGGCAACCGATTGTGTGTTTGAGCCGAGGCCAAACAATCCACACCGTCAGGTGCCTCGAATCAAGGCTCCTGGAGGTTTTGCGCGATCCCACTCTAAGGTCCAGTGGTTCGGTCGTTGTTTGCCCTTAACACCGTCGTCAATCTGGATACGATGGAGCTTTGGATTTATGGCAAAACAAAAAGAAACACACATCCAATACGCTGGACCGAATGTCGGTGGGAGTGTGCTTTTATGTATTGAAAATTTTCCTGCTGGTGTTTTTGATGCTTTCGGTACTGTTCATTTTTTGTTCGTTTGCCAACACACGGTCCGCTTTTTATGCTCCACCAATATGTTGGTTTCCTTTTCCATCCTGTTTGCTCCCGTTTACCACCGTTCCCCATTTTTGCGTGGAGGCCTTCTGTTGTGGCTGCGGTTACAAACTTTTTCCTCGTTTTTGTAACTATGGGATCGATGGACACCAGCCGGACCGAGGGCACGTATCTGCGCGCACTTTCCATTCCTTCAGCGAGGACGGGGGCTATAACGACCTGGCTCTGAGAGCCCCTGCTGTAGTGTTTGGACACTGACGACCAACGTATATGCATGACCCAACGCACCCCTGCACTGCAAGCAATGTCCGTTCTTTTCGAGAACGACGGCAATGGACATCGAGTGGCCATGAAAGCAAAGCATAATTTCCGTGCGCTTCGTCGCGCTCGACTTTTGTTCCTGGTTGTGATTCTGGTTGGTCGTGGTGCGACCTGCCATCGTCCAGCTTTCTGAGCCTAAAATCGGGATAAGCGTTCGCGCCCTTGTCGAACCACCCAGTCGTCCGTCGGTGTGGTGGTACACGTAACAATCTCGTCTGGGTGGAACGCCTCGGTCGATCGGTCGGTCGATCAACCGGCAGGGCGAGCGGAACAGGAGATTCGATTCGATCCTTCCAATTTTCAATTACAATCGCCGTCATTACCTTTATGGTTTTCAATTTTCAACTTCAATAAATTACGTTCGACGGAACCTTCAATTTAATACGAGCACGAAACCGTGGAAATAGGGCAGCGATTTCAAAGGACACAAATGCTTTTGCAAAACCTGATCGAGCGAACGAGAGAGAAGCAGAGTGAGAGTAAATGCTCGGAAGGAGCTCTTCTGCAGGAAAATCATCTCAAAAAATGCCATTTCGTAACGCAAATGTCAATGTAATAAAAAAAATCAGCGAACTGCCAAATATTTTGTTTTGTTGCAATTGCATGTACCTCGTACTCATTCGGCACCAAAATGAATTTCGGTCCATGAAAACAAGCTAGCAGGAAAACAGTTAAGAAGCTCTTACATCGAGGTGTATTCAACATTCGGTAGGTATTGTTGATCTGCTTATAAGCTAATGAGCTGCATTAAATTATCTGATAATAGAGAAATGTATTCGATGTCCTAGGCAAACCATTAGAATAATGTGTATTTAAAATAATAAAGGTTTAAATGCTTTACATGTCTAAAGGAATTGGGTGGTTTGTAAACACCCAACAGTAAGATTGGTAGTGATTCGGCTTATAAACCTTACAGCAAAGAGTTGAACAAAATTAAGCATGATGAAATTCTCGGCGGTTTGAGAATAAATAAATATATACCCTTGATGGAGAAAATTGCTGACACGGTTCACACTTTCTTGGAGTAGAGTGAAAAATGGGATCGATAAAGTCTTATTGCAAAGTTCCTCGCAGCTCGGTCGGCCTCGGTTCAGCAGGCAAGGACAAGCGCACAAGGACGCTAAAATTTAGTATCGAATAGTTGGATACAGTGTTGCAGACCCGCCACGAGCCCCGTTATGTTGATTACGTACAGCCGCAGTACGCAAGGACGAACTCTAACGGCGAGGGCTCATGTTTGCTGGGGAAGCGAAAACTCATGCCATCATTGTGGCCTTCAGCTTGCCGTTGGGTTGTGAGAATGTGATTATTTTGTCAAGGATACCTTGACAGTTGGCCGAGGTTGACCGTGATGTTCACCGCGTCTTAGACAGGAAAAAAAGTAATTACCAAGCAAATAATTAATTAGTTTGATTTTAGGTCACCGTGTACTGTAATTGTTCTCTAAATGAAACGGAAGAAAATGGCAATCATGACGAGCTACTCGTTGGACTGGTCTGTATATGGGCACAAACTTAAAAGCGTTTAATTATCAAATCAATACGACCTACGGAAAGGTGCCTAGAAATATTGTTCCTAATTTTCAATCAAGCTATTTTAGGGAGGATTATGATAACACATGAATGTTTGTAAACAATGTGACTAGACTAATTTAGAAAGCAATAATATGCCTGAAAGCATGCATACAAATTATTAGGTGGCATTTAAAAGTATATTTGTATACCAAATATACAATTAAAAATTGGCAACAATTAATGTTGGGTATGAGTATCGATGAATCTTCGACTAATGTTCAACGTTCCTGCTAGTTAAGAGAAGCGATTTTTTCGTACACATCATAGCACAAACCTATTGACATCTAAAATTGATTCGAAGTTGTCGATGAATTATTCCATGCAGTACCGTTTGGGAAGTGACCGAGAAAAGCAACAAAATTTTATGACTTTAATCTGATTCCATCCATATCCGAACCATCCACCATGGAGGGATTTTTATCAAGCAGTAAACGTGATCCAAAAGAGGCAGATGTTGAATCCAGCCGAGTCCCAGATACCGCGAGCTGGAGAGGAATTATGTCCAAGCAACTGCTAAAAAAAGGAGAACCTTTTCCATCTTATTCGTTGTGTTCGTCGATGAGCCGTGGGAAGATTTTTTCTTCAGCACCTGCAAGTGTTGCGCCTGTATGCAACAGTGCTTGAGGCAGGATTCAACATTAAAGGAAAAAGGAGCACAAAACACAACACACTTACAACTGCTGGCGATCGCTTTTTTTTAGATTGCTCTCATCGATCTCTCGATCTTCAGCACCACACCGAATGGAATGCTGCGTTTGAAGGCATTTCCGGCAAGGATACTCTCCTCTGCTTACCTGTAACAAAAAAAAAGAGAAGAAAAAATGAAGATGGTGCGTCAGTAAAACTGTGCTTATCGCCATGATGAAGCTGCAGCCAGCCACTCGATCGACAGGACGAAGCTAGAAAGTCAGCACAGAGAGCAGAGAGCAGAGTGCTGATCTGCTGTGAAGCGTTTAGCGAAGATCGAGTTGCGGAAGTAACAGCACGCCTGGCACTGCACCACGTGGTGGAACTAACACGCGCGCAGGAATCAAGAAACGGAACCGAACGGAACGGCCATGGATCGTTTGGAAGAGCACAACAACAAAAGAGTGAATGATGCGTATCCGAGTGGAAACGTGGGAGAATCGTCGATGCGTTGTCAGCAGCAGTCAGAGCGCTGGTTGGCGCTGCGCCTTGGTCGCCGAATTCCCTTCTATTACGTCAAATCATATTCCAAACCAGCGCCGGTGGGCCCTTTTTCCGTCGCGGCCGTCTGACTCCGGGCGTCGAGGGCGTCGTTGCTCGAGCGTCTTAAGATTTCCGCCAGTGCGCGCCGGCCAGCGGGAGGATGACACGACTTTCTAGGCGGTTGGGAAGATTGTTTTCCTGTCGCTTAGTCGGGTGCCTTCTTTTGCATCGGCATCCGAACGGAACGCAATTTTCGCCACGCTGACCACGCTAGAGTGCCCCGTAGGACGGGTGGCCGTAGGACGCGTTGGGAAAAGGTGAGTTTGAGCGGAGCCGTGTCGAGGTCGATTGCATTTCACTTCAAGATTTTTCCCGGCCACACCCGACGGGTAGGAAAATTGGTTACCCTTCGGTTTTCAGTTCGGGGTTTTGTTTGTTCATTTCACGGGCGCCTGGGGGAAAACATTGACTGGCCATTCAAATGGTGGTCATTCGCGCGCGCGCGCGCGTGCAAAAAAAACCACCCCGAACCACCCTGTGCCGGTGTGTGTGTGTGTGTGTGTGTGTGTGTGTGTGTACACGATCAATCTCCGCTGCGCAACACCACTTGGGCACCAAATAGTGCGCTGGTGCGTGAGCGAAACGAGCGAGCTGACCTTTTTATCCACGGAATCAGAAAATTGCTGTCCGATCAATGAAAATTCCAGCGGGGAAAAATGCGTCCAGCCAACGCAGCTGCAGGGCATGAGGTTCAAAAACTCGCGCAACCACGGCGAACCCGGCGAGTGCAGCTGAAATGCAGCTGCCCAATCGGTGACGGCGGATGGTTGGCATTTTCACGCCAACGCACCATCGCGAGCACGCGGTTTAGATTTTTCTGGCGACGCTCGTTTTCGCACGGCACCGTGAGGCTGTAAAATTTGATTCGATGCGAATGCTTAACCATCAACAATGCGCTTTATTGTCGGTCTTTCGGGGGTCGGTGACGATGAAATGCAGGCGAGAATCGTTTCCTAAGTTTATGATCGCGCTTGCAGTATGCTAAACAGCGCGAGACAGCGGGAGAAAATTGCCATTTGCGGACAGTTTGGAACGAATTTAAACGCTTATCGTAAAATCAATGCTAAACGTGCCGTCAACGCGGACATCGCTGTTGGGGATTAATGCACGGAATGGTATTTGGGCATCCGGTTAAGGATTGCCTGTCATGAGCAAATCGATCTGTTAGTTGGTGTATTTATAAGCGGCTTTTAGCTTCTGTTTTTGTGCGTTTTGTTGTCACTGAAACGAAACCGTTAACCACACAGTGTGCAAAACCTCGATGCATCACCATTTGTGCAGTTGCATCGTTTAACGTGTTGCAGTTGCATCGCAGTCACAACCGGTCTGATTGTTGGTCGACGCGACCGACTCAGGTCATGGCATGCTTTCTACACCGGCTTCTACACCGTCATAGACTCTTCAAACAAACATTTCAATCAATTTGCCAACTTTAGCACCCCTCGTGAGGCCTCGAGCAAATTAATTAATCACTGCAGCAGCGAATCGAACAAACCCCTGTGACCATTTGCGAACGTTTGCCATTCGGAACGGTGTTTGCCAGCCGCCCTGCATCGATTTGCCATTTATGCCGCTTCAATCGAAGGACCTTCGAAAAACTGCATTTCGGAAGATGATGCACTCCGAGAAGGCGCACGTGGCCTTACGGCGATATGATTTATTGTGAATTTTGCAGCGTTGCTCAAGCTTAACCTTAACCAGTACCAGTCACCGGGCCACATCGCAATCTTCTGCCAGTCGAGCGGTTTCGGCTATGATAGGCTCCCCGTCCACCACCAGAAGTTGCTTGCGGAGATGCTGGTGGGCAAGTTCCACCTTTGCTGAGGCTCGAGACGCCTGGTTTGTGCCTGTGAAGCTGATCAGCTGCATGGTTGATTGTTGATTAGCGGTAATTTGATGATTGCTCCACCGCTGGTCCGGATTTGGCCGCAGGCCCTGATGGATTGGGACGCAGTTCCAAGCGCCATAGCTCGTTCGATTAAACGTGCAACGGTGGCTTCCGTCCCTTCCGGAGACAGAGCAATGGAGGCCTGCAAAAAGGAATGCCCATATCGGGATCCAAAATCAGGACCCGAGTGGCAGCATCAGCGAGTGGTGGGTGGCGATTTACACCTCTACCGGTTCTAATAAATTCATTAAAGTTTAAGGTCGAACGAGGTGTTGCATAAGACGCCAGACGCCAGTCGTTCTGTACCGTTTCGGTTTCGCTTCCATTCTATTCCGCTCAATTCCAGTTGCCTGTCGATCAACTTGTCGCTGTCGTAATCATCTCGAACGGGTCTCGAGTTTAGCTGCTCGAGCTGCTCTGCTGCAGCTTACGTACCCAAGGTCAGTTTATCGATGCACTGGGAAGGAACTAGGATGTGCTACGTTGCATCATTAGACCACGGAAAAGGGCACTGAGCGGATGTTCCGGTTTGCACGCGCCATAAACCGGCGTTTGTGCTTGTGGTGCCAAGCTGGGCGACGAATCATCGCTGAATCATCGAAAAACGCAACCGTCCCAGCAGCGCACCTGGTAAAGGAGACAGCCTTTTTGAAGCACCGAACGCGAAAGGTCAGAAACGGGCGCGAGCGCGCACCTAAATTAGCGCCATTTAGCTGTCGAAATCATCCCCCGTTCAAGATGCCGCCGATGTGGTCCCGTGGTCCGCGTGCTACAGCCGCCGATAGTGGAGATTTGGTTTGATAAATTGAACGTTTTTTTTCACTCCGCTCCGTCGCCGAGTAAGGCAAGCCAGCGGTCTTGCCATATTTCCCAATGGCAAACCCCAACGCGGTGGTTTTGGCCTTTTTTCCGGGGCCCATTCTGGCCCCCGTCTGCCCGACACGGAGCGTCCGACTTTGGTCATTAAGCCGCGAGTGGGCGGATTGTTTTGTGCAATCACGAAATAACACGAAAACACGAACAAAAAATAAATAAACCGAAAGAGAAAAACGCTGTCGATCTGTCACGGTTACGTTAGAACGGCTCGAGTGGGGTGCCGTTTCGTCGAACCCGTCAAGGTGAGCTCCACTTTGCCACCATCAATGCCATATTTTGTGAACGCGCCATTCAAATGGGCATTACCACGCGCGCAACAATACACGTTGGGCTCGCCAATGCGCGCCCACAGCCGTGGGCGGGAAAACGCCGCACATTCCGACGTGGAAAACACTCATCCACCCGGCCACAAGTTGGGACAACTTTGCGGAACAAACTCGAGCTCCGTTTCCAGCGGAAAACTCGCATGTCCCAGGGACGGTGAGACGGCGCCGGCATAATCTGTTGATTAGATAAAGCACCGAGGGCCACTCGGCAAAGGTTATGTCCACCGAAGCTGGCTGTGGCGGTGGGTAGTGCTGTAGCAGAATTAAGGAGGTCAATGTACAAAAGATTGCATAACGCAGCGCGGTGCGGCGACTGCAGCGCGAGAAGTGCACTTGGTGTGCAAGTTTGCAGTGTCACATCGAGCCCTCACACAGCCATCGAATGCTGGGTCGCACCATTCTGGCTCGCGGACTTCAGCCGACCGTAACGCAGCCATTTGTACAGCCGTTTGATTGGATAATTGAATGGAAGTGCAGTTTACGCTCGCCGGGTACCGCGTGTGTGCTGTGTCTCGCCAGCACAACCAAGTGACACTTTTTCTCCCTCTCTCTCTCTCTCTCTTGCTTGGATGACGGATTGGGCACTGTTGGGACGCCTTGGCCGTTATCGCCATCGCAAGAGGTACTTCAGATTCCCATGCTTGATAATTATCAAACAAACATGAGTTCCTCCACCGCGGGCGCAAACAGTGCTTATTTGCGACAAAATAACCACGCGCATTGCGATATCTGGAGGCTGGCGCGAATGGTCGTGAGATTTGCACGGCATTCGGCAACTGGATCCATAGCCCAAGGAAACATAACCTCTACAAATTGTTGTACTAACAACACCCGGTGACGTATGAGCTATGCACGCACGTTTATAACCCCGCGTGCAATACGCACCGTTTATCCACAGGACCTTATCAGAGGTGCCACGCGCCTCCATTGGCCACCAAATCGGACACAAGGACATTGAACAAACAGTGCGTTTCATTTTCCGCATTCTTCCACGGCAGACAGTAGTGGGCAATCGTAGGCGGGCTACGACGTCAGTCACGGACAATTAAACGGTCCGTGGTTGCGTTTCGTCATTGTTGCAGGAGCATCTTACCATCCGTCACACGTGGCCGCAGCTCGGGAGGCGACGAGCCCACAGAAGGGTAAATGTTGCTTCCTTCCTTTCCCTCCAGCCAGGCATCGTTACCTCAGAACGCGTTACTCATCGCACGCACCGTTTACGCTGATAGCCGTGGGAAAATTCGATTCCTTCGGCGCCACAGTTCAGTGGGCAACTGGGCAAGTGGACTAACACCGCTACGACGACGACTAAGACGACTAAGACGATGACGACGACGACGACGTAGGCGAGTCATAGGCAAAGCCTTCGCAGAACTAGTCAAAGTGAATGGAGGTTGAAGCACTCGACGACGACGACGACGACGACGACGACGACGACGACGACGGCCATAGAGCGAAGAGGACGTGAAGAGTACGCGATGTTTCGTGGTTGTCCGAGTCCGGCAGTATGCGTGTTAATCGTACGCATCGTCCCATTCGAACACACACACGTACAATTCCACAAGGGGTTCCATGATTGCGTGATCGGTAGGCTACCAACATGCGTTCGATCGTCGGCGATCAGCAACGCGATCTCATCGCGCGCAGGACGGCCAATGAACAGTGGTGGCGAATGAACGGCAGGCCTTGAACTTTAGGAAAACAGCATAAAATCCTTCCCGTTGGTTTGTTCGTGAACCTTCTGTTGCTACCCGACGCATGGCGGAAGCCCGTTTTTGCGACTATGCCCCAGAATCGCACGCATCAGACGCTAGACTCGATTCAACGACCGCGGCGGCGAGGCGAAGGCGTTGTGTTTGAATTATTGAGAAGCTCGAGCCGGCTCGGTCGTAACGGCTCGTAACGCCTCGAAGGGTCCTTCGACAGGGAAGCGCGCCGGTTGGGAAATCAAGTTTGGAAAACTGCTTCCCAGGCGTCTCGCGGGCCGCATTTTCCTTGCGCCGTGTTTGGGTTATGGCTGGTTGCTTAATTAAACGGCTCGCGGCGGCAGTTGAAGCATGGAGCATTTCGTCGCGGCTTTTAGCCACACCGTGGCCACGCAGGGCTCGAAAACCGAAACGGAAGCCCTGGTCGTGTGGGCTCTTCCGCTCGACGACCGCGGCGATTCTTGATCCGTGGAGAAGAATACGGCGCCGGGGTTATCCGGGTTCAGGGTTGTCGAGAAGTCGTCGAGAAGAGTGTCAGAAGAATTATAAATGCAAAAGGCAATACACAAAACGAAGTTATGAAATTAATTTTAAGCTACGAAAACTACGCTGTTGCGCTCATAAATTGTCCGCTTTTTCGGAGCAGCTCGGTCGAATCTTGTTGATGCGGTGAATTAATACCTCGGGCATGGTCAGTCATCATTCTACGGTGACAGTTTCATAGCACACCGTCATCGACTTTGGCGATCAGACGAGAAAATATCGAATATTCTACGCCGCTCGTGTGTCCCATTTGGTATCGATTGGGAACTCCTTCGCGAAACAAGGCGTGATAAAGTTTATCCCGCATGTATATTTTTTTTCTAGGCGCAGCTGCACAACCACTACGTAGAATTGTCCCTTCGATACGTCATACGCGCCACACGCACGTCCGCGGTCGTTAACGCCAAGAAGGTTCCTTCATCGAAATAGTCCCCCCCATGTCATGTGATTGATTGCGCGGCAAATGTGGGTGCGTTCTAATTAGAACCGTGGCATGGATGACGACGGTTAGGCCACTAATGCACCACACCTCCACTCAGTCCTTCGAAGGTGACCACGTGTCGGGCCGCGCCCCTGACACGGTCCCGAGGTGGAGTCATAAAAAAGAGAGCTAATATTATGGCGCACTACCGTTTTGCCGCCTTTTTGGTCATATGCCGTGCGAGGTCCTATTTATCAAACCCAAGCACAATCACTCGTCCAGGGGCCTCACGGTCGCCCTCAATTGATGGTTCTTGGACCCAGCTCAAGACCGGCTCAAGACGCCGAGTCACGTCACGTCCACTTGGCCGGTCAACTACTCGGTTAACGTACCTCGCATCGCGTATCTGCGCGATCACACGCGAGTAGTTATAATTTTGCGGCATGTGTGGCTTTGATAGTGCCCTGACGGAACAGGTTTTCTTTGTCTGCGACGTGTGTGTGTGTCCGATAGCCCTGGGGTAGTCAACACCTCAGCTAGGTGGCTCTGGTACAGCTTCCTTTGTGGGTTTCCGCAACAGTTGAGAAACGATCGTCACACACAGCGGCGTCCGATCGTTTCGTTCGCAACCTTGTAACCTTGAAATACTTCCAGCATTAGCTGCCCTCTTTGGGTCCGGGTCTATTTAGTTTCCGTGACGTCAGCCTCCGCGCCATTGGGTGCATAACTGTTGAAGCATTATGTCATTAAGCGTGCACGAGCGGCACGCTGTTCGATGGGTTTATGCCATGAGAAAATCGTATCTGCCGGTGACACGAAATTTTCCAACCCTTCGAACGAACGTGTAACGGTTCTCCGGATTTGCTGCGGGCACCTTGGCGACCAGGGGCCACGACGAAGTTCAACACGCCGGAGAAAGGCATTGACCTTCGGAGCCAGTGGAGGCTTCATTAGGTGGTGCACTAAGTGGGGTGTACCCTTTGGCCCCGTTGGTCTCCCTCTCTCTCTCTCTCTCTCTCTCTCTCTCTCTCTCTGGTCGCTTGCTTTTCCGAGACCAACCGAGAGGGTTGCCGTGGCCGTCTGCCCAAGGGATCGATAGATCATTAGGTCTAATTTTGGTACACACCATCGTGACGATCATCTTGCGGGGGTCTGTTCGATCGGTGGTTCATCACTGCTGGTTCGGAAATCAAAGTCTGCTCTTCAATTTTGAGCCCTCTTTACCGCCAATTCCATTCCACCGGAGGTGATTATACTCTGTCGATCCGGCACGACCCAACCGAACGATGGATGGATGCGAGCCTCAACACGCGGAACCTTTGCGATCTGCTGAGTTGCTGCTGAGAGGAATCTCTTCCGTTTGCTGACCATCGCAGATATCGCGTTGTCGGCCCTGAAGGTTACTTTGGTTTAATGACATTTCCGAAACGAGCGCATGTTTTCGCAACATTGACCTTCAAATCCGCGTGGTACCTTCCTTCGCGGTGCTCCGGTCTTACTGGAGGATGCCTTATTTTAAGCGAAGGCAACAATCACACGCTGCACACGTACAGAGCTCGCACACACACAGACACAGAAACACATCCTCGGCCCCTGGTGGTAGCAGAATCGATTGTGTAGCCAACCATTCGCTCTTTCGCCATTCGCACACACCATATATTTATGCTCCACGTTTCGTTTTATGCTGCTTTCATGCTTATGTATCGAGGAACACTTTGCGTATTCGTAGTGAAACGCGCTTAGCGTAGGCCAACCGAACTGAACGTAGTAACGCCAATGAGCCTCGAATGGGTGGCGAAAATAAATGACCAACAATTACGATTCGTTTCATACCGGCGATTGTCGAACGAAGAATTCATCGAATTAGGATTATTGTGATGGAAGGGATAGTAAATGGTTCTCTTCAGGCCGATGATTTGCATTACAAAACCGATGATATGTTTTTTTTATTATAAGCATGATACAGTCAAACCACTGTCGTGTGATCAAACGCCATGAATCGTGCCAATTACGAATGGCTCCATATGTTTGTTTTGGGTGTTTAGACCGACTAGAAGCTGCCGCAGTTTAGGGAATCGTAATGGGAAACTAATATCTGGAATCCATCTGGCGGGGTTTGTCATTCGAGCTAAGAGTCCATTGCGTCACTTCAGATGAATTATTATGCTTTCCTTTCATATTTTTCTAACATCGCAACCTTGTAATATATCACTCTTGAAATAAATCCGAAGTAGCAAGTTGTTGAGGCAGCAACTGCCGCTTGCGGGTCCATTTCTAGAATCTAACTATAAAACCGGCCCTTTATGCTCCTGTTCAAATCCACTCGAACGGAAAAGAATGTTTTCCACGCGGAAGCGTCTCGTTCACCCATCGTTTCACTGAACCCGCCGTACGGATACAAGGAAAATCTCCGGGAAAATCATTCATTCACGTTTCCACCGCACTGCACTCGTCTAAATCGTCTCAAATCAGTGCACCCGGACTGTGAATTCCCGCCGATCTCCTCCCGATGTTACATCGCCTCGTGTGCCTCATTTCAACCGGCTAGCGAAAAGTGGAGATCGTCATGGGAAATAACTTTTCACTTTAAAATGTATACGCCATTTTCATCGGCATCGAGTTGGGAGATGACTTCGTTCATGTGTTTTTCTGTTACCACGTTGATGTTGTCGACACGATAGAACGCATTTGGAACGTTCATAGACACACATGATGCTAGTCAAGCTCAGCAGGGTGAAAACTAGGCGATCGATCATAGGCGAATCAATGAGTTTCATCGTGTTATTTGTCAAGAAAAGCAAAAACAATGCATGCACAATGTACTCTTTCCCGCTTGAGCTTCTTGTCGCCTGCAACTCTGTTGTAGGATTCATTAGAATATATTGTCTCATCTAGCACACTTTTTGCAGTCCAGATCGCTCTCAGAATCCGTGCCATCGACCTCGACCGAAAGAGGCGCCATCAACTCTCAAAAGATCAACGGATCACGCGCCATTCAGCGTCCCGTTCCCCGTGCACAATGCCCCAATGGGAACGGTGGAATTCTAACTGTTTCTTGTGCAAATAATAATACAACACAAATCTTACGCGAGGGCGCGACACCCGAGGGCGAACATCAGAAAATATGATCACTCCGAAAAGCGTTGGCATAGTGAAGAAGAGGACCAGCAACGCGATGGGGGCCACTCAACCTGATGCCAGGTGATCGGGCCCTGAATTGTGGGAGTAAATCTTTAACTGTGGGAATTTACGTCGCCCTCCTTCCTGTGGCCTGGGCTGCAGTGCTGTGGAACGAGGTTTTTCCCCCTGGTGTCATGCACCGAGCTGCACAACTGAGCCATTATAGTGCTGCTCTAGTATTCCCAAAGAATTCGCCCCTTCTTTTTCTTTCGCTCGGTCGAAACAATTCCACCGTTTCTGGAGCTAGGGACGAGCTCTTGGGAATGTTTTGTGATTTTTACTAGCTTTCTGCCCAGCACCACCTCCACACTGAGGTTCCGGTGGCTTTCCCGGCATTCGGAAAGCTGGAAATGAAGCTGGAAGAATGGAGTTCTGGTTCGGTGCATTTTTCGAACGCCCGACACTCCCTCGCGCTCGCTACAGCTGGCAGCCCGGATTACGCGCTTAGAACTACGAAAGGCTAATGTTGACACCGCTCGACACATCTCTTCCGACCGTACAAATGGAATTTGGAGGAAGTAAACGACCCACACGACCTCGTTCGCTTCTCAATCCGTCAGCGTTGATTGGCTTTTCCAAAACACTAAAGTAGCACCGTTATCCTGTCTGTCATGTGGCTTGCTGTTCACATAATTTGCTAATTTTTTTTCGTCCGGCTTCCTAGCCTTCCAACCAAAAATAATTGTGACCGAGTGTCACTTTTCGTCGCTATCTTGTCGCGCTCCATACGCGTTGCTCGGTCTTATCATGTTTCGTTAGCATCCATCAGGACGTGTGGCAGCGAGGTTCAGCAAGCGAACTGCTAACTAAGCAAGCACTAGGTAGAATAGATAGCACGAAACTCAGACGACTTCAAGTTGGTTTTATTTTTAACTCTACATCACTTTTGCCCCACACCAACCTGGGACAGAAATAGCGTTTATCCTTTTCATTGCCGACTATCGAGTAAACGGCCGGTTTCACCTTGGCATTATGTTCGATGTCCACATTCTCCAGCACATAGAAACTCACTGCTTCTGCTGTTCGAGTCCACTAAGGAAGCAAGGCACTAAGACATAGTGCTTTTGCGCGATCAGCATTAGTACAGCAAGGATCCTAATTTTAAGACTTCTTGTTCTGGCTCGAATATGAGCACATTAAATGCAATGAAAACAGACGTGTGTACTGCCGAAGGGAACTAAAAATGGCCAAGCTACAAGACACATCGTCACACGGGCATGGAAGGCGAAACGATTGACATTAGTGAATGGTTCAACGACTGTGCGCGGTATCGACAGTGCGATAAACGGAAAGGTCTAATACGATCATGGCGTTGCCCAACCAGTCAGACCGGAATTCACCTCGAAGTAGGGAGAATTAAACCCAAATAAATCCGTTCACTACGCTGGAGGTGACATTATCACCGCCCGCCAGAGACAACAATCTCCATTCCCCAGCCATATCAAGGCGGGAATGTTTTTTTTTTATTTGCTTCCCCTAGATGTCGCACGTAGAATGTTTCTAAATCGGAAAAGGGAAGGGTTTTTATTTTGAGAGACAAAAAAAAAACATCAGCTTCCGTCTTAGGTGGTGAATGCAACTCAAATCCGATCCCTTCAGATTTGGGTTTCAACCGCACCAACACCTCGAACCGCACCTCGAACTGAGGACGGTAATATTTCGAACTTTTTATTTGCTTCTACCTGCCGCTCGGCAAAGTCCAACGGGTTTCTTTTCCTGTTTAATTTCGGTTTGACAATCAACCATTAAACTACCGGCGTAGAACGATTTTCAGACATTCGCCCACCTTTCTCGTGCCGGATGAAGTGGGTGGTTGGGTCAGCCGAGGAAACGACGACAGAAAAAGGCTAGATCAATCCCGCGGACACGCTTCTAGCGCGTTGCTCGAGTCGAGAAAGAAAAAAAAAGCTCCACTTTTTCCCGACCTCAAGCCCCCGACCGGATGCCGGGGGTAACTACCCTCGTGGGGCAACCCTTGAGAGAAAGTCACCGGAGCGAGAAGAAAATTCTTTTCTTCGGCCCGAATATACTACCCACCTACTTACTACCCACCCGTCGTGACACGGGGGCTTATTTTCTTCTGCATCGAGCCCGATTCATCTCAATTGGTTGGCACTGAAAGGGCAGACGGGATGGAAAACTCACACAATTTTCATTTCAATAGACGAAAACCGTTCGTTTTCCACCGTTGCCGGGGGTCATTTGGCGGTAGTACCGCTTCCAGCCCACGCCAGAGTGGCAGAATAGTAGAAGCTTCTATTGCTGCTCCGCTATCAGCTCCATATCTACGAGCCGACCTGCGCGACCGTTCGCCATGGGAAATGAGCATCGGTGGCGCGTGAGCTAGTTATTGTTGAGATTCTCGCGGAAGTTGGCGGTCACGGATGGCGCTTCGTGAGATTTCTTTTGCTGCTTCGCGAAGAAGTGCCCAGGGCGACCACTGGTACTGGGCAAAGCGGTCATTATCATTATCATTACGGGTTGCAAATCTACGAAGCACGCATGCTTCGACTAGTAGCAACTAAAGCTGAGTTCGTTCCCAAATGCGCAGCATAAGCTGGGTTACTACCCACGGAATATATGTGCATACGTAGTGTACGAATTCCCACCGGCTTTACATTAGCTTTCTGTTGATCCTCAACATCGCACTGTGTAGCTTATAGAAGTACATTTTCAGCTCACATAACACACAACGCTTGATCAATACTTGATCTTCAAATATCGCATAGTGACATCTCTCGTTGTGATGATTATTAAAAAAAACCATGCAGGGTTTCCACGCTTGTGTACCGTATTTGATCTTGAGAATGGCTAATAAAGTAAATGCAGCAAATTACGCTAATGTTTCATGCTTAACACACATGCATTCTCACACAAAGCTCTCAAGGTTTCGTGCGATCGCAGCTAATATCAGCCACCGCAGCTGATGTAACGTGATGTCTCTCTGCCACAACCAACCCTTGGCACAGGCCACAGTTGTTACACAGCGTTCTACCGTCGATCAACCTTGGTAGCATGATCACATTACGTTTGTGCTTCCGCTCGTTGTGTTCCGAGGTAATTTCGCACATGACTACCGTTTCCAGCTGTTTTTTTTTGCTTGCATCTCTGCGGAATTTTCCTCCACCACGCAACCGTACAGCACCACGCGGACAGTTACTGGCAGCGTGCATAAATGCACCGTCATCAACATCCAGTTGCATAATAATCTGATGACCACATGGTCGCCTGTACTACAAACACACAAAAATACACGCGTATATGCGCGACACCGGCCTCACCACTTGGTGAACATGCAAAAATTTAATTCCTATACGTGCTCTCGTCACGTTACCACCCTTATCCATGCGATGATCCTGCGAATCCTTCGGTGCAGCTGCATCGGCAAGTCACCAAATTCACAACGTTGGCCCAACTGCCAACTGCTGCTAGACGCGGCCTTGCGATCGTACGCAGCACGTGGCACACGTTGATGCGAATGCTTCGAAGTGGCACGTTGTCACGGTCGTTGCACGAGAGTGGGACGCCGTCGTTGCATATGTTTCGCGTTTGTTCTCACTTTCTCACCGACACCTCGCTGTTCCCCATTGCATCCCGATCATCGACACTAAAGAGCATGCGAGCATATGCGTTGACCTCCGAAACGATCGCCGCTCGTAGGATAGGTCAGTAGCGCTTGATGATGATGGTGCGGAATGCTCAGGATGATCAGGATCCAATGCTCAGAGAGTGACCGGTGCATCGCTCGTCAGAAATGCTATTTATTGTCCTGTTGGACGAAGCGCGAACCCGCGAATATTCGTCATACGCGATGCGATCGAGCAACTCTCACCGTTCTTATGCTCATCTCGGAAGCAGTGAACCGGTGATTCAAATGGCGTGGCCTTTACGCCGCTTCATCGATCGGCACCACACTCTAATTGAAATTCAATCACTGTTGAAGTGCGATGATGCAGATCATCGATTTTTCGGGACAGCGCACTTTGTTTTCCCTGCGCCTCCAACTCGCCGAGCAAGCGAAGGGTTTGAAATGAAACGTGGCCTCTCGAACCGTTTGTTGTACGGGACACCACAATCGGTGTATGCTCTATGTAAAAAGAGGGTTGACAAGTACACGCACTGAATGCCATCGTCGATAGAAACATCTGCCAAGTGGTGAACGTTTCCGATCGCAAATCATCTGCGACGAATGTTTAATTAAATTTTAACTTCACCACGCCCAGTACCCTTTTCTACACAAGCAGTTTGTAAAAGCCAGGTACATAAAAAACCGATTGCCTATTTGATAAAAGTACGAACGAGTGCTAGGTGATGGTCGACGTCTATCACAATAGTTAATGCAAATTTAGCATTGCTTATGCTCATGCGTGTTAATGCGAATGTCACAAGTACGTTGGAGATGCAGCTCCAATATTCAGCACTAACAACACAAGAATAATAGCAAACAAAGCTAAATTATACATGCCACTCTTCTCATGCGGCACGGTTATAAAAGAGGCAATATTTGAACTCGTTATTGGTCGTCCGTTGATCATAGCATTCCTACGAAACAGCATTCAGAAACCATTAAGGCAATGGAAACAAAATGCAAAGACTCCTGCTTTTCATTGGCAAACATTGATCTGAGAAATTCTTTTTTACTAGTTTTACCTAACGTTATCCTTTTTCGAAGGCAACGGCCATACGAGAAAGATTCTTCTCAAGCAGGGCCGGCGCTTGCGCCACTCGGCTGAATAATGTGAACTTGGGTGAACTTTCACTAGAATCTCTTCCTCCTAAGAGGGAGCTTCCTAGGTAAAATCTATTATTTTTGCATTCTGCAGATCTGCGCACGTATTCCGATCGCAAATGGTACAAAACATATCAAAAGTTTTCAACAAATTCCAGACACCCCAAAGTCCTGTTCTTTCCTCATTCCATCTCACTCGATCCTGCGAGCTTTTGGTGGCTTCTCACTCGCTCTCTCATTCGCTCACGCACACCGGCTTACTTCGATTACGGCAGTCGACCGTTTCTGCCGTGGAAAATCGATCGAATGAATACATAGCGAATGAAGCATCAAAAACACGTGGTTTCTATTTTTGCACAACCGCAACACCCGTAAACTCTCAACGCACGCTCTCTTTCTCTTGCTCGCTCTCTCGCTCTTTCTCGCTCTCGCTCTGTCAGACTGGAGTATACAGTCGAGTACTATCGCTCAACAACCTCTCCGCTGCTCGAGCGTATCTATCGACGCCGTGTGTGCAGACATGCTCATGGGGTTTCCACTCCTTTCTGTTCCGGATCGCATCACAGACAACAAAGGGAAAACTGCAGTACTACACCGGGTGACATCGGTGTTACCCGCAAAGGCGCCGAAATACATCACTCGGAACGACCAGTCGTGATAAGAATGCACTATTTCACCGGGTGTGGCGTGAACAGTTCTCGTAAAAAAACTTTCCACTTACATGCATTCGGTACATCACGTCAGAGTGCAGGATAACTCCATGGAACTGCCGAATGGACCTTCGTGCAATGGAAGTAATGTACTGTTTTGTCTCGTCTAATAGATTTGTTTTGCAGAACAAAATACAACACCCCGTCAAATGGTTGTGCGTTAGCGTAACCAACGAAACCGTTTGTCTAAAAAATGAAGCCAGTCGACAGGAAATGAATGAATCCGTAACTCATTGCCAACTGACCACAGAAAAAATAGCAGTAGGGTTCCCGTGCCCACGTAACCGCAAATCGCAAACGAGTTTTAATTGTCGTTTGAAATTGGTGCGTGAACGAACGGCCGCACTAACCTGTCATTTATGATGTCGACCAAGGTCCGTGTTGCCGCTGGAGGTGGTACCGGTGGTCCTGGACAGTTGGTGCGGTTTGCAGTAAATGGCAACGACTGAAGGGTAGCCATCGGCGTTAGCAACGGCACGTAGACAAACAGGAACGGTGTTAAAGGATTGTTGTTACCACCGGTTGGCGGTCGTCTGCCCTTTACCGATGACGTCGCTTTAACACTGGGTGGTGATTGAAACGCACGGTTTGGTTTTCGGGACGTTTTCAGTCCTTTCGACGTTCCACGGTGCGCGATCACGGGCTGAATGCAACCACTTTGGCCCGCACCGTCGAGCAATTCGTAGAAAGCCTTAAACAGGACCTCCTGAAGCAAGTCTCCACGTGTTCCATGAGTTCCATGTGCTGTTTGGGTGGTTCGATACCGATTTGGGCGATTTTTCCACCAACGATCTCCATACTGATCAGCAGCCTCCCATTCGCGATACCAATCGTAGAGCAGCTGCGCCTGAATGGTAGTTAGCATGCAATGCTGCTCATCCAGTTGCATACGTTCCAGGGGCCCTATCGGCAGGCTAGAGCTGGTGTGACCCATCGGTGATAGAACGCATGAAGGCGTACCTAGACAGCGTCTGGTGGCCGTTTGCGGGTAGACGATCGATGTAGCAGCAGTAGCAGACAGCAATGACGGTCGTGGTACTGCGCCGATTCCGTTTCGGTTCGTTGCCGGTGGCAGTGACCGCAACGAGTGCGACATTAATGCAGGCGGTTGCTGCTGCTGCTGCTGCTGTTGCAGAAACAGCAACATTGTTTGCAGCTGTTCAACACGCTTCAATTCATTGCACAGCAGCAACGAATTGTTGATAACGCTGTTCGAGCGATAGCAGTGTTGTTGCTGCTGCCTACAGAATGAACTAGCTGCTGCCAGCCGAAGTTGCTCTTCGAATCCTCCACCAGGCACGTGTCCGGTTGTTTGGGTGAATTCGACCATATTCTTAACCACCTCAGCTGAGTTCGTCGTTCGAGGACCCATTGCTTCGAATCGATTGACGAATGACACGTTGCTTCAGCCAAACGGAACACAACACACACGCGGTCGGATCAATCTTTCACACGCTTTGCCGCCCTTTTTTATACCCAACAACGTCAAACGTCTAACGCAAAAAGTCGCGCTTTCCAAACGGAACGGATTCCCGTTGCAGTCCTGGTTGTCTCACTGACTGAAAACGATGCAAAACGCTGCTTTCGCGGACACGGTTCGAGTCGGATTCAAGGATAATGTCGTCTACGATACCACCCGTACCTACCGAGTGCCATTGGAGCATTCCCACCCAAACCGTACGGTACGTTCTGCCCAAAGTTTCTCCATCTCATCCCGTCAACACGGTCCGTCAGCACCATTCGGTCGCCACCATCGCTCGTTTTGGTGTGCATGCAATCCGTTCGCATGCGAAAAAACTACTAATAACAACAATGGCGGAAGAGGTTCTTCTCCAGACCCAGACAACGTCATTGCCACCGGTACAGTGCCTGGTACGCTCCCGTTGTTCCGGTGTTCCTCCTTATCCCCCAGCGAGTCGTTCTTTCTTTCGCATCACATGCAGTGTGTTGAGCTAAACGCAGAGTCTGCACAGCTGAAAAGCGCACACAGGATCGATGGTTCTGTTGCCATAGCCGGCACATGGCTCGCTGGACGACGAGAGTGCGAGTCCTTCGTCGTACTCCCACGGACCAGAGAGCATGTCCTGAGCATGTGCTTTCCTGTTGTTTTTTTCTCTTCCTTTTTTCCCGATGTGCATCTGTATGCGAAAGCCAAAAAATCGCACTACTAGCGTACGTTTTTTGTGCTCCCACTGCCACTATAGTCGCTATGTACTATTCGTTTTTTTTTACTGTGCTTCTCAGAGAGCGAAAGAAGTGAGCTTCATCCGATGAAAGTACCAAAACACGATGCTGGCGACAACAAATTGAAAACTATATAAAAGTCTTCCGCTGATGGAAAACGTTACAGTCAACCTATGGAGGCAGATGATATTTGCATTCCAAATTGTTTGTCACAGCGCTTGCATGCGAAACTATTTCTCATAATCCTCCCTGTTAGCATGTACCTGTACGAAACTAAATCTACATTCATTTTAGTGCTCCACGGAGAGCTCCACGTGCACTGCATGCGCTCGATATGAGTCAATCGCATTTGCTAACCCTCTCGGAGAAAGGTACTTGTCTGCCAAACCGTCCTCATCGTTGCCAAGGCTCATTTCTTCTCCAGCTCCCAAGAGACGCTTGCTCGGAAAAACTTTATGAAGCACTGACCGAGGGCTCTGAGAGCTGAGGACGAAGTAGCAACGATGTTCATTGTTCGGCCATGATGGTAAACATCACCAACACTACCAACGAAACGTGGTACGAGCGTCGGAAAATTGTTCCTATCACCAAGCGAGCAAGCGAATCAAGTTAAGCGGAAGATGACAGAGCTAAAAAAACACTTTTGGAAAACCACTTCCTTTACTCTCTGGCTTGTCCCTGTGTGTGGTAGTGATTTTGCTTGCGTCAATGAGGCGACTCCGTTCAATCCATTTCGGAGTTTCCAAACGCTCCAGCCTTTTCAGTGAGGTTTTTCGCCACAACAGCCAGACAGACAATTTAACTTATGTACACCTCCCTCGCTATGTATGGTGGTGTCTTCTTCCCGTCCTTATCATGGGTTTATAGTTTTCGCAAGACGACGCCGCGAAGGTCGTTGCTTTTGCTGCCGTCTCAGGAGTACGAAACGTACGAAACAAATTCGTCTGCAGCATGTTTATTATCATTACAGTTATGAAAAGGAGAACAAAGCAAAACGCCATTTTTATGGAAATCACAACTAGCGGAGGCTCGATTCGGATTCTCGATGGATTATCACTTAATTCACGTTCAAATCTCGACGAGATTCCGAGAGAAACAAAAAAGCAAGGAAATACACAGCCTCAATCAATGGTGGTCATTACTTCAGGTTCAATCTGCACATACCTTTTAGTTTTGGCTCGTTTTATGATGTGCTGAGTTGTGGGATAATTGAAGGAATGTGTAGCTCGTTGCTGTCATCGCTAATATGACTATCACAAAGGCGTATCTGGAATGAGTGTACATAGGCGTGGGATTGAGTAAGTGACGTGGGATTCTTTATGAAAAGAACGCAAACGAGCCACAGCAAAAAAAAAAATGAAGGCGTAAAACATTTTGTCCAATCAATGCATAATACACAAACATTTAATGAAACAATATTTTCGAACCACAGGCACAGACATAATAACCTGCAGCTAAATATGCACGTGCAATTGTGCAATGCAAACAAAGGAAGCGTTTAAAAAACCCAACCACACCGCATAGAACATTTTTTGGAATTTGGAATTCAAACTCGAACATGCAAAAAGTATGCCTATGCACGAGAGCATCCCGCGGTCGGTTATAAATTTCATTAAATTGCGCCATCAACTCTAATTGCCGGGCTATTTTCCTTTCATTTCGTCGCATAAACACAATCGAACGGATCGCCAAATCGTTCGAATTACCGGAAATATGAGCAAAACTCCCACCACAGTGACGCTTAAATCATCGTTCGTGATGCTACCAGCCGCTAACAACACCGAAAGCGAATGCACAAAATGCGCATTACCGTATCAGCGTGGTGCAATTATACATATATATGGTGCATTGTGCAACGCGCTATTATGGGCTTAGCCGTCACGATTCGCGCTACTCTCGGCTAGGATGTGCGTTTAAACTAGAACTCGACACCAGCCCGTATATAGTGCCTTCTCTTTTCACACCAACCCGGGAGGCATTATTTAGAATGGTCTACATCCTTCCTCGTTGGGCGCCGCGAACGAGGTCCTTCTTTTCCAGTGCTAATCAATGTTGCATAAAATGAAATAATGCCATCGTTACAATCCACTGATTTCCACGCACTCGTGAATTCGTTCGTTGTCCTTGCGTTTGTTCGGTCCCAAAATATATACCGCACGGCGGTGTCAAGCGTGTGTTCTCGCTGTTCCCCGGCCGAACGAAAATTATGGAGAAAGTGTAGCTTTCCAGTCCAGCGCCCCGTTATCCTGCAGCTTGGTGTGGTAATGCTGCCATTTCCGCGTGTGTGTGTGTGTGTGTGTGTTTGTGGTACGCTCGAGCGCGAGAGCTTCCGTTCTTGCTCCACCTTCCATCCATCTACGGTCGAGCATGTGTCCCGTGCCCGGTGACTCTTTGGTGGAGTTTGGATAGTTGTTTAGTACTTCAAAACATCGCACTCCCTTCCGCCCAGTGGTGCATGGAGCGGCACAAACAACGACACACAAAAAAAAACAACATAAAACCGATCGCCGCCGCTCACTTTGTTTGACGCTTTTCGCCATGACACCCGCATCACCTGGACACGCACTGCGGCGCGTCCTATCTGCCCACAGTCTGGCCATTTAATTGTAGCTCAAAGGTGGAGAGAGGGTTTGGTTTTAAGGGCGGGAATTATTTGTCTGGAATTAACAACGCCGTCATACGCTAAACTTTCGACCTAGCGTGCTAACAGCGCGATACTGCACATGGACACTCACAAGCCACATTTAAATGTGGCCCATTATTTTTGAGCTACAAACGAAATGCCGTTTCTACCCATCGGGGGGATGATGTAGTTGCTAGCTTAGTTCTACAACATCCCATACCCATACGAGCTGACAAGCATTCCAGTTCGTTAGCGTACTGCTGTTTGATGTACTGGCCTACACTAATAGGCTGATGTATGTCCACTGAGAAGAGCCTCGAGGCAAATCTAATGGAAATCTTTCAACAATACCTGCCCTTTTTTGCTCACCTAGTCGATCAGACGCGTCGCATTATGTTTACACGGTGTTCCGTGCTCGACAGCGTCTGCTGACAATAAATTTTAAAATAATAATATTTACCAGTGCCCTAATTAACATAAGCGAACAACAGCGAACCGTGCATAATAAAAACTCATGATCCAAGGCAGACAAATGCATGCCGGCTGCTGCACCGATGCACCTAGACGCTTGCCTTTGTGCGTCGTATGAAATGCTGACCTTGACACACTTAGATGCCGCGGGCGTCTTGTGTGAGAGCACGGCATGAAAAAAGTTCACGAGCTACCCTTGTACCCGGGACGGAGTTTGACCCGGTATCGGCTCGTGGAAGATGTTGCGTGTCTTTTTCCAACCCATCCCATCCATACGGCGATGCGCAAAGAGTGAACTTCCTTCTTGTGCGGATATTGACTGAAAAACTTCGATCTCCGCTCTTCGGGCGGTCGCTGCAATTCAGCGCAAGTAATGGATGTTTAAGATGCATGGGAGTGTTTTGCTTTCGAGCCACCATTGCTGGGTCTTCTTGGGTTGAGAGCGTGTATGAAAAAGTAAAACTGCCAACCAACGGTGTCCTTGAGCTCCGGTACGGTGTACGAATTAACTGCCAGTACGCGATCGACTTCGATGGCTTACCGAAAGCAGCCACGGGCAATTTTCTGCCACAACATTGGTGTGCCATTTCGTTTCATAACTGCCGTACGTACTTGTCCTGTGGAAATTACCTTTTTCCTGTATCCTTTCCTGTACGCGGACAAGAAACCACACGCGACTTGGATCACACTCCCGCAACCTATTACATGCATACAACCGATCGATAGCGATCGCCGTCGATCTTTGACCTTACCATCCTCACTACTCTGTCTCCCAGAAAAGGTCACATATGGCACGTCGTTCCGGTATTAACAAATGTCACGCCGCTACCTTTATTAAACATTTAAAACCCATAAACACTTTTTACTCAGTGTACTGTCAATGCCGCTTTGCTCTCGTTAGCCCTCGTACATTTTTCTTTTTTGTGCTCGAATTGCCCAAATAAAACTCTTCAATATGTGTTACGAGAAGGCCGTCTATTTACCACGTATTCAGATTTATTCACCGGTGAAGGTCAAGTGAGAAAGATTCAGGCCGCTCGACGTCATGAATGTTTATCGGTCGTCTTTTCGCCTGAGAATCAAGCGCACAGGAAATAATGTTACAAGCAGCATTATGCTCCAGCATGGAAAAGGTGCGCCGATTGCGTGCGTTGATGAAAATCGAAAGAAAAATGAAGACAAACCTGGTTCCTGTCGCTTCGGCATGGTTTGTCGTTTGTAGGTAAATGAGCCACTAATTCTAATTAGCTACATGCTGCCGAGCCAGGTATACATGAATCGATGCCATTCATGCACCGGTGGACGAAAAACGATGGGTAATTTTCATAAGCCCCCTAGCAAATACCAGGTCGATCGGAAATACACAAACTCACCCAAAACAACTCTCTTCCCCGGGGTACGTGGGTCCATCCGAACCTGAAGTCCTCGTCGAGGGCAGCATGCGTTTATTTATATATTTCCATTTTGCTTAATACATCCAATTCCACCCTCGCGAGGCAGCGAGAATAAAGAAATCAGGTCAAACGGCGGGAAAATTCATCTCACACCGGCACTGGTGTGGCCTTTGGCCTAGTATATTTAAGATGACCTTACAGCACACAGCACAATCTGGCACTCTCACCTGAAATTACGAGACCCTGGTACGAGAACGATACTTGATATACAGGATTGTAGGTGAATAGCAAGTCTTCCAGTTCTTTTAGTTTGCTTCCGATCATCAATTATAGCATCAAGCTAATCGACGCTGACACTGCTCCGATGCCAATCGCGGTAAACCAAATGGTAGAAGAAATAAAAATAAAATTGTATTCCATCAACGATACGATCCGCTTTCGGAGAATCAGACAATCGTTTATATGGTTCCAGAAAGAAAGAAGTTTAATGGTTCCAGTACTATCCAAAGCCTACAGGCTCATAAATTTAATGGATAATAGCAACTTAATTATGAGCTTTAATCATCTGCCGTTCTTTCACCAAGAGCAACATTTCCGCTGACATTATAATTTCCATTTGCGGTGGAAAAATATGCATGGCTGCTTTCGTGCTGGTCGAACCTGTGCCGTGATAAGCGTGATCCAAATACACCCGTAAGAGTTTTATTAAGTAGTCGAAGTCTTGACACACCGAGGTCAAGAAATGATTCCTTTGGGTCATGACTGACTAAATAGTAGTATCGCAGCTCGATCTGGGCGCGTTTGACATTGGAAACGGAAACAATCGATTAAGGAAACGAAACCCGACCGACATGACGCCTTTTGCCGCCGATTCAATGGAAAAACCTCACGACCAGCGAGCCTGCATTTCGAGGCGTTTCGCTGGCAAAGGGGGACTGCAAAGTGGGCCATTTCGTAACCTTTTCCTTCGCCATCGTTACCACCCACCGTTTGGGGAGTATGGCCACCCAGCAGTGCTCCCGGAATGGGATGAAACGAAACACGACTCGCCGGTCCAGGAAAGCTGAGTGCGACTTCGTGCCGTGGCGTCTGGCCAACGGCGTGTCCTTCCGATTCGATTCGACAACCACCAGAGGAAGGTTATCCGAGCGCTGGGAAACTTCTTGCTGACTGCGTGGCCTGCAAAAGTGTTTCTGGTGAATGGGTCTCTGCACGGTTCACTAAGCCTGCCCCCGGAGACCCTCTTTCCAGTGGGTTTTGCTTTTCGCCCGGGATCGGGTACTATAATTACCTCTCTCTCTCCCTAGCTGGTATCCGTTTTGTTCCCTTGGTAGGGCGTTTGTGGTGAGAAAAGATCAATAATGTCCTCGACGACAACTCTGAATCTGAAAGTATGGCGATTAATCATCGCAAGTCAAGGTTTTGCGCGGATTTTACGGTAGTTTTTAGTACGGCAAGAACACGGCTTACTGCTACTATTACACGTAAACAGGAGCTCATCCATAGGTAGCGTTAACCTTTCTTTTGTTTTGTAATGATGATTTTCATTCGAGACTCACACTTTCGAAATGCACTTCAAATTAATGCAAAAAGGAGCAAAAATGAATAGTTTAATTTTAGCAAAGGATGGAAATGTCGTTCCATTTCATGAAGCCGAAAATCAGGCCCGTATGATTAGTCATTTTGACAGCCAGGCATTGACCCGTACACATAGTAGGCGGAGATTTTTGAGTTGTCATAGTCATGGTCGAAAATAAAACATTCCAACAATGCCACAACGTGCGAGAAATTTTAAACTTTTGAAAGAAATCCTTTACCGGCAGCGGCTCGTTCGGCGAACGCATTCTTCCCATACGGCATTGAGAACGATCGCTGTGGGGTTGCAAGTTAAAATTCAACGTATATCGTCCAAACTGTTGCCGCTTCGGGGGAAGCGATTTCAGAAAGCGGTTGACATTTTCATAACCAGGTGAGATCATCGTCATCATGACGCGTATCGAGCCGATGATGCTCAAACGTTTGCTAATTTTGTAAATCCCAAACCGCAACCTGTTTTTATTTTCGTTTCCAGTTCGTTAAAACGCAATCGTTCCGCCGGGGTGAACGAACCCTCTGGTAGCAGAACAACAATGAGTCGGGCTAAAAGCCGGACCATGGCTAGAATGGCATCCAAATTTGTTGCCTCAACACGGACGAAGCAATCGCCGTATCTGAACTCTGCCGATCTGCTAGAGGCCCGCAACAGACCGACCATTTGCTCGGATCCGTTTCTGCTGTTTTTGCAAGATTTCACCAGCGAATGTGCTGCTATACGCACTCTGGAACGCCAAGACCCTGCTGCCGAGCCCGCGACAAGCGATATCGATGACGATTTTGAGGAAGGCGATGCCAACGATCCGGTGCTGGAGGAGCTTCCTTCAAAGGATCAACTACTCTCGGTTGCATGGAAAGCGTGGTGCAGCCTTTCAGACAAATCACGTGAACCATATCGCTTTCGAGCCATCACGGCAGCCCTCTTTCCGGCAGCCATCGATCAGGCATTCTGACAACCAGCTCCACCGGCAGGCAGAAGTTCTGCAAACTGCCAAAAGCCTGGTTTGCCGATGGTTTGCGGATTACCGATGGTTTTGTGCTGTTGTGCGACCAACCGACCGAGGCAAGCAATCGAACGTGGTGAATCTTTCACGAATGCGCAATTGCGTAACTAACCGCCAACTGGCGGCAGGAAAACTGAACACAGAGCTGCATGCGCTGGGGTGCGGATTCTTGTTTTTTTGAGATAAACAACAAAATGTACACCCTTCGTGTTATTGCTCCTTGCAGCCGACCAAACGCCGCGGCGCGGTCGTTCCTAAGTGGACGAAATATCGAGTGGTAATTGTAGGGCCAGTTCCGTCGAAAGTAGGCCCCGCTTTGGAAAAGGGCCATATGCATATGATGCACGCTTATGTGCAGCCTTACGCACGGATGCCATGGTCGGGAATTGTTTTAATTTTTCAACAACAGCTGTTTACCCAGCAGGGCTCTTCCCGCGACCCACCGCAGTTGCCATGCCCGTCGAGAAACGAGTCATAGAGATTATGACTCGTACAAAAACCCGTGCTGGCACAATATACCGGCCCAATTACAATGGCGAATGGCAATCGTGTTTCGTTCAAACTGAACTAGCGCCGCGTTAATAGCTCAATGTTATGGGTAGTAAACAAAATAGGAGCCCGTAACTATGAGCAGAAACGTGCTGCATAAAGTTTGTGAGAGTTTTGGCATATTAGAAGTGTTTGGCTAAGCCGCAATCGTAATACACCGCACAACACCACAACCGTGACCATCTGCTATTGAATGGTGGTAAATTTCGTTTGCATGATGAATTGGGGTTCATTAAATGCTGCATGTTTGTGCAGAGCCACTCGAAGGATGTTTGGTTGCCGTGTAGCTGAGTCTGTTTTACATTGAATTTTTATCACAATCGCTTTATTGATCCTTACCTTAGACTGCGGTCACTAGCGGTCCATTTGATCGGGACGTTGGCTGACTAGAGCTATCTGCAAAAGGAGAAGGAAAAATGATGCGTAAGAAGCTTTGTTGCAGGTTTCGATTAGTTTGACGATCGTCCAGCCTTGCCTTGAAATCAACCGAATTCCGGTGGCACATCTTCCAGCCAAGAGACAAAAAAAGAAGCGTGATCGAATGCTGGGTAAGACGGCATCGATTGGAACGCTTTTGTGGCCAAAAATCCGCACGATGGAAAATCGTGCCCCGGCAAATGACTAATGCGTGTACGAATTTCCCCCGAAATGAGTGTGCAGTGAGCCACGAATGGAAAAGCCCTGGCCATATCCTGGTCGGGTGAGTTTTCGTGTTGCACAAGCGAACCCAGAGAAGGTACACGAGGCAGCAAAAAAAAATACACACACAGACAGATCAGAGCGCACGAGTGCGGAACGTGCCTGTTTTCGAGGAGTTCATGCCCTGGAACGGGTCCAGCGGTGTTCGACGTGCTGCCTCAGGAAGCTTAAGCCAAGCGAAACTGTACACTATGGTACACACGCGAGAGCACACATCACAAATATCCCGCCATCGGTGCCCGAACAGGACGAGAGGAGATTTCCCTTTTCCCGTACAAATCAACAACAACAGAAGCAGCTACAAAAAAAAAAGAAGAAATATCAGCTCGAGACACAATGCCATTCGTTGGGCCAAATATGCTCGAGATGCAGGGCAAAAACATAGCATAACCCCCGCGGTACTGCACGAGCATTGCAATCGCACCCATCCGAACCCTCTCTGTTCACGCGTAATTCAATATAAAATTATATAAAACATATTCTGTGGTCTCGGCTATGCGAAGGGCCAATGCTCGTGTCCAACATCAGGGTGACGCAAATCCCTTCCCTGTGCTTATATCCTTTTCTACCCTCACGTGTCGGGCACATCGTATCATCCTATCGTACGGCAAGGGGAACGAACGCATTTTTCATACATCCTTATGGGGGATGGTGGCGAGCATTTTTCGCGCGCGTGCAAACGAAATAGAGTACTATTTTTTCTCATCAAAACCCGGCACCCCGACAGGTTATCGAGATCGAATTAAGCGCATCATTCTCTATTCCTCGTAAACTAATGCCCAAATAAACCGGCTCTGCTGGGCGTTTCTTTTCGGGTGTTGTGAAATGACGGAACATTTCTTTCTTTCTACCGATGGCACTCAAATGAAAGCGAAATAGTGTTCCGATGCATTATTGTGCTCGATTGCACTTTAGAGAAACAGTTGTGACTGTGTTTAACGACACAAATGACGCTGCTGGATCGAAGCAGAAACATGACGCTGTTGAAGCGATTGGTCGATCGCATTCTTGGTCGTGTATATGCGTTCTCTCGGTTGCGAGGGTTTGAGATGTGTTTTTTTCCTTTTCTTCGTCTTCTTCTCCTGTTTTTCATTCTAGAACCCATTTCACGTTTCCTTTACGGTTGGCATTACCGTGTGTGTGTGTGTGTGTGGCTCGTGTCGATGAAATCTGCTCAAGTTCATTGACAGAGTTCAGGGCCAGCCGGTATTCTTCTCGGCGCACTGATCTTCACCGCCATCCGAGGGCGCGCACGTACATGTAATAATTGCACACATACATCCTCCCCCGGTGGCGGCATGTGACGGTTGCGCATTGTAACGAGCGAAAGGCAATGTGGATACACCTTTTCGCTAACCGATTGGAGGCTGTGAGCCTTCCGAAAGGTTCCGGTACATCCTGCACACGAGCTGCGAGCTCCGTCAATGTCTAGTGTCCTTATTTTTTTGTTCACTAATCATTCTGATCAATGAAACCCCGTTCAGTGGTGCTGAGTGACAGAGTAAAGCTCATTGTGTCCTGGGGTCCTGCGCGGCTTCAGAATCCTGAGAACCACGACCGGCAAAATGGTCGACTGCGAATCGATGAAGTCCAACCTCAATTGAACGCTGTGGACGTAAAAATTAACTTTACTTCCATTTTATCACTCCACACAAACCGGCACCGCCGCAGGGACGCACATACGCACAGTGAGCGCTCGCACGGACCAGCAATTGGTGGGATATTAATCGCCTTTGATTAAAATTAAACTCGCACTACGCGTGAATGACCGTCAGCGAACCGCGTGGATCGATGCGGGTCGTGGTCAGCTGGAGTCGGGAGGCCTCAGAAACCGCCACCGTGGTTGGTGACCGTCTTTTCGCCTCCACACAAGTCTCGTTTTTACCGTGCACAAAACGGAAATGCCAAAGCGAGTTGACACAAATGGCGGCCTGATCGCGAGAGAACCGGAGGATGTGGATTTTAATGGGGGAATAAAGCGACATAAAACCAAAACAAAAATTAACCCCTTTGGTGCATCCCCAGTTCGGTTTGGTGGGGCACAAATGCAGGGTGAAAAAGGCCACATTCTCACAGTTGCCAGCTGAGGCCCCAAATTAACGCTGCAACGGTCGCTTAATGGAACGGCAGACAAAACCCAAGATGCAAGATGCTCGCGCGCAAGAGTGAAGTGGAATAAGACGAAATCATAAAAACATGAACAAAAAAAAACAATTAGCGTTGACTTCCTGGCACAGCCTGTTTCGGCAGAACTGACGCTGGAGGCAGAATTACGCTCAACGTGCCATTATGCTTGCCCGAATGCTGCGCGAATGTACATTAAAGTGCCATTTTTAAATTACGTTCTCCTGCGATCCCGCGATCCCGCGATATGTATGTCGAGCGTCATACACCTGAACGCACGTGCTTTCGAGGCATTCGAAAAGTGTGATATTCGCAGCATCAATGGAACTATCGCGATGGTTAGTTCATGCAAACCACACTAGACAACGCGCTAGAGCGGTTAGTCGGTTCGTTCGCTTTTTTGACGACCATGAAATTCAAGTTCAATACACGCGTCGAATGTCTGCAGCGACGACTGGCGCAAATCGAAAAAAGAAAAGGAAAAAAGGTTGAATGAATATTACAGGAAGGAGCACGAAGCACAGCGAGGAAGAAGCACGCAAAGTAATGGCAGCGAATAATGTGCCGCGAGCTCTCGCGAGAGAGGAAGCAATCATAAGCGATAAAAATGGAATCAATCTTGGCCGGCTCGAACCGGCGCATCCAATCGATTTCTTCAACACAAAGTTGCGCACCAAAGCCTGCCCCAAAGCCTGCCACCAGGCTGCGAAAATGGAGGTCGAGGTTCAATGACGCTTGGCCCCGGGTCTGCGTATGAAGTGCTTTAAATTTATTCCTTTTATTCTGTGCCATCGGCGACGGCAACGGGGGTCCTTTTAAGCCTCGCGCGCGCGTTTTTAGGATGTGACCTGATCGTGAGGAAACCCTGCGCATGGCCTCGACGGAATATGCAATTCCATACAGCGAATCCGCGTCCCAAAAACGCTCAACCGATTGGTCGGAAACGTGAACACGCTCATGATCATCCGGCACCGATAAGATGCCATTGTGCCAGCGTATTATACGTACTTATTATTATGTAGCAAGCATGTGCGCATAAACGAAAAAACGCTTACTCCACGCGATCAAACCGATCGCCCTCGGAAACATCGAGCGATGGATCCTCGCCGCCATCGCCAATTGTTCCTTACAATCAACACCGTTCGCCACGGCGGAGGTCAATCCGCCAAGGAACAAGCCGATGACTATGGCGACATTTTCCCTTTTCAATTCCGTTGCCATTTACCTTTGGGTCCGAAGCCACACGCGGCCGAAGGTTACACGCAGGATATACGCCGGACCGGTTCTTTTCGGAAGGGAGTGAAAATGCGCTTGTGCTGTAAATCCGTGAGCACCTCCGTGGTATGGTCGATGATGGCAGTTTTTTCGAGAAGTTGAGCTCAATTTGGTCCTTCGAAAATGCGTCAGCAAGGATTTTGTTAGAACAGCGAGCCGAAAATTAGGTCCTTGTACTGCTGCAAAGCTATAAGAAAAATGTACTTATTCCTTGCGTCTGCGATCTTGCGAACGATCAGCGTTGCATCCTTTTTTTTTCTTCGAATCACCTTTTCCGCGCAGCATCCGTGAACTCGTAAAATGTGCAATTGCATCATCACCCGGAGGGATGGATTGAGGCGAATAAATCTGTACGTTTAAGAAACTGTAAGCTTTCATAACCCCTTTATGGCTCTATTTTACAACACACTGTCGATGTAACGATTTTGATGTATTTTTCTTTTTTCCTTACGCCCCCTCCTTTCATGGTCACCGACATCGGGTACGTCGCTGTTAAACTGCATCGCACGAGACTCCCCAGGTTCCCGGCGATCCGAGGGCTTCAAGGTTGTAGGGCTTGCTGGTTTACGATCGCGCACGAGAAAGCAAAAAGAACCCCATCGCCTGGCTGGGTTGAGCCGGGGAATTTGTCCAATTGCGGGACGTTGCACAAATGCATCGCATGCACCCGGCATGGTAGGAAGCACGCCGGCAACAGAGGTCATTGAATGCAATTTATATGCTTGCTTTCAAGGTCCTGGAGGCACGCTGATTGCTGCATATCCGATGCCTCGACGACACCGAGCTTTGGCCGGGGCTGAGGTGTATCGATGGTGTACTCGACTCGACTGGGTTTACCACGATTGCACCACCAGGCTAAAGGAGAAGGACTCGCCCGGTTCGGTGAAGGCGCGAGATAATAGCCCCCGAAGAGTCGCACGAATAATGCTCCCTGAGTCCCCGGTTATTCGTCATTGTTTAAGAGCCCGTCTGGGGGAGCATAATGCAAAACACGCTCGGCAGGATCGACGCACGGAGAAGTTATGTTGTTTCGCAGGGCGAAACAATGTCGACCAGCCCTGTGTTCAGGATTTTAAATGGCTCCGTTCGACCCTGGATCGTGATGCTGTGATCGAGACAATTTTGCACGGTGATCGGTCGTTTCTCACTGCCCGGAAGTGGCTGCGACAAAAGGGTGATCTTTTTTTTTTTTTTTTTGAAAGTCCAAAACATTTCATTTCTACAATACAAAACGTTACACGCACCAACCGTTACCAACAACGATGAGGCCAGTATGCTAAAGCGACGCCACAGAAACGCGACGACCCACTTATGCTGGTGCACGGAAATGGTGCTCGCTCGGAAGGCACCAACCGATCCGTGGCGATGGTATTTCGCAGACACCAACGAAGGAGTGCAACAAACTTTCATCGATTCGTGACGCTTGCCTTCGAGCACTCGCGTCTTATAAAGAAGGGGGCTCTCCAGCGCGATCGACCCATCGACCGGATCGCCTAAAATTTACGCCCAGTGAAGCGCGTACCCATCCATCCAGCTCAGGCCAGCATTTGGTAGTGGATTTTTGGGCGACTTTGTGCTCGGTTTCGGGTTGCCGGCTTTTTCGGTCCCGGTCCGTCGAACGACGCAGCTATCCTTGAAGTGTAAAATTATTCTTAGGCCTCGTTGGCCACCTCGTTTGTTCCGCAGAAAGGCTGTGTGGGCTGTGTTCAGAAAGCCGCACTACTCAGTTGGGCGCGTATTTTTGGGTTGTTGCACGCGCGTATGTGATGGCGTTCGTGGCCACATTAGCATCTTCCCATTACAGACGCAGGGCTTACGGTGGACTTTTTGTGACCAAAGCTCAGACAATGCGGGACTACCGTGCAGCAGAACCTCTACCAGCGATAGAACAGCTGCCAAATGGCACACCACGGCATAAGAAACGTTTACGAATAAGTGCTGGTCGAATTGATTTACCAACAGAATGCGTTCGAGAGAATTCTATTTGCCTAGATTCGACCACACTCATCAAAGCGCTTGATTGGTTATGCTTGCTTTTGAGCATCGAAGCATCGGAAGCCATAACGAGCCCGTGCAGTTGGTAAACCCACCAATCCGATCTGTCATTAATCAAACTCATCCGACGTACAACTTTGAACCGTTCCAACCTCGCTTAAGACTTTAGCGGAAACGTAGCCCAAGAGCATGCTCCATTCGGCGAATATTCACCAGTTTCCTCTTATGCGTAATGGACGAAACTATTTCGCGCATTCCCCGACGACGACGAAGACGACGACGACGCTGGAGCTGAGATTATAGCAAAGGAGCGTTAACAAAAAAGAGCTTATAAATCCCATGCATGGCTTCGTTAGCCTCTCGACAAGTTGACGATCGTTTGTCCGATCACACGTCGATCGCTTTGTGGCCATGTGGAGAAGCACACCGACGTAGGCACCTAGCCCACGGCAGACGTGAAGAGGACCGCGTGAGGTCCGCGTGAGGTGAAGCGCAAAGCCAAGACCTTGGCTGCGGTCAACGATTTCTTGATGATGGACTCGAACCCGCGCAGCATCTCATGGGGGATTTTATTGTTCGTTCGTTCATCGATCTCGCTCCCTTCTATGGGGAGGTAGATTCGTGTGCTCTCTCTCTCTCTCTCTCTCTCTCACACACACACACACAAGTAGAAGACCGCCAGTTCCAGCCTCCGGCGAACAACGCGTATCTGTCGCGCACGAACCAACACGCCAAGCTTACAAGCTCGCCCGTGCGATCGCACATGGGAGACGATCGCGCGATCGTGCCACAGGAAGAAACTCGCCGGATGCCGTGGAGCAGTGGTGTGGTGAGAGAGCTTTTTTTTTGGTTCGTAACGTTCGTTCTTATTCTTCTCTGCTCGAGAACCCCCGAGCCCCTTCAAATGGATTCGAAATAAAGGAAACGAAAAAGCCGGCTCACGGTGTGGGCCCCACTCGATCGAGCGCACGAGTGGTGAAAAGTTGCTGTATGTTGGAATATTTCTTGTATTTACTTCAACGGACTGCACGAGTCACGAGAGTGTTCTAGGGCCAGCATCCTTATCACGGTCTCTAAACGAGCGACAGAAAGCTAAGGATCCTAACCCTTTGCGGGTAGCACATGTGGTGGATGGGAAATCGAACATTGTCAGACCCGTTGGAAGCAAACGCCACCAACCACGCAACACTGAAGCACAAAGTAGTTGGTCACGATGACGGACCGACGGTTGATGGAATGGATGCTGTTTGGCGAACGGAGCCGTCATTAAAACGAATTGCCGGAACATCCGACGCCACAACATTTTGCACAACAAACTCACCGACCCATTCTGCTCTTATCGGAGCGAAGAAATCCAATTTAACTTTCGACTGCCGTCTTTGAGAAGTTTTGCAAATGGCCGAATGTCTTTTGTCCTTCTGCGACCCCGGTGTGAAACTTTCGGCAACCTCAACAATCGAAAGGGTTGTGGCACTCTGATAACGCCAATAGCTTTAGCTGGAGTGCAGCTCAGGTTCGAGTTGCATTGTGAAAACGCAAACACCAGTGTTGTGTTGTGCATTAGAGCGCATTATGCAGATGCTAAAAATGAAATTGAAGTCCCATACTTGTCGACTAGCAATCAATATCTGTACACCTGGAGCGATCAATACGCAACAGGGTGCTACAAAAAACAGCACACCAACTACAATGTGCTCAACAGTCAACCGCTATAGCTAGCAATTAGATTATGTAAAGAGTATGATCGATTTTAAAATTAGCATATTATTTATTTGGTCAAATAACGTTAAAGGGGTGTTCATTTGGATTATATTTCGTTGAAAATTTTATCCTTTTACACACACGACAACGACGAAATTTCAACGTCTAAAAATGCCAACGTTTTTTAAACCCAAAGTGGGCCTACTTCGATCGTCTCGTGAGGTTGGTTTTTTGGAAAAATTTATCCGCCCTCGAAAACAGAAAAAGCCGGTTGATTTTACTCCCCACAATAGTTAGTGGTGTGTGTGTGTGTGTGTGTGTGTGTGTGTCTTGGCTACTTCCGCACATCCTGCGCCCTAAGGCCGCTCTCGTCAGCTAGGTGTCGGTTTTCGTAGCGTTCAACGGCACCTTTATCCGTGTGAGGTCGTGCTTTTCACGGTGTGGAAAACTTTTCTTCCAACTCGAACAATTTCGGTGCGCCTTTTTTCCGAGCCGCGCCCGGCGAAAACTTTCCCCCGCTGGGCACAATGTTTACACTCAATGTGTCTCTTCTCTCGCTCTCTCTCTCTCTCTCAGGTTAATTCTCTCCCTTTTTCTCACTCTCACAGTACCACGCGTTTCCCTCTTCAATTTCTCATGCAGCATTTCCGGGGTTGCAAGTTCTCGGGAAGCATTTCGGAACGAGAACGAATTAAAGGGAAACGAACGCTCGCCTCACCCAAGGGGCGCGCTAATGCCACCATACTGTCAGTGTATTGGTGCGGCGTTTAAGGGGGTTGCTGATGGGTGATCGGGTGAAAACGTGAATCTCATAACAAACGCCTGGGCGCCGTCGATGGGAGGAAAAACTCCACAGCCACCCCACGGACGAATTCACGTCCACTCACACACACACACGCAGCCATGAGCATGGACACGAGGATGAATGAGAAAAACGGCCGTATTTCCCACTCAAACCCCTCGTTCATTCAAAACGCCCGCCCGGTCGATATCAATGACGGAGGAAAAACGGAAACCAACCGATAGGGGTGGAACGCGCCGCTTTTCCTCGTGCCCGCGTCTACGCGTCTGTATGTGTGCGTGTGTGTGTGTGTGTGGTATTGTGTACGCAGCAGCATCCTTTGGAGCATCTGTTTCACCCGTCACGAACAAAGCACGCACCCCGAAGGCCCAAAAACCGATAGCAATCAAATCAGCGAGCGAGGGAGGAAAAACAACGACAAAATGACAAAATGGCGACGTCCAGGCCGGGCAAGGACGCGAACTGCGGTTGCCGAGGGATTAGGTTGGCTGCCGTCCTTCTCCACCCGACGAAGACAGCATCCCTTGGCTGGTCTCGAAAATTTCCCGGGGACGAATGCCGGAAATAACGGTCTCAAAATCTTACATTCACATTTATCTTCGGCTTCCTCGGTCGAAGAAGATCCTCCCGCCTAATGGCCATGCAAATTAAGATTTGGCTACGTGTTTTTGCCGTCATGGCTTGCTTCGAGCAACTGGCGTGTTGCGTGGTGTAGATAAAGCTACTCACTCAAAGTCACAGATCCACCGGTATAAACGCGCCCGGTATTGTTGTAGTTTGTATCGCAGAATGAGCGACGACTTCAAGCGAAGTTGGCTGCGAAAGTGAAAGTTCTACCACGCATCCGAAGGATGCTAGGAAGGATTTAAAATTTAAATTTATCAACCCCCTCGTCACACGGCCCACAGCCGCACGCGGCACATGGCACGAGACAACAAAAGGGAAGCAAAGTACATAGAAAAAAAGGGATACAATTCGAGCAGCGTGCCTTTGTCCGGCCCACCCGACCCAAGGGAGGTGAACGAGAGCGTGTTAAGCGCCACGGTAGGGCGAAGGGAAAATAATGGAAAACCGTGTCCACGCACGTTCGCCGGCACCCGAGAGAGGGGAAAAACTATGTCAGCGATGCGACTCTAGGCCGGTTCAGTGCAATCCTGCCCGGTTTTTGGCCCTTTAAACTCTCGAGCCCTATTCCACCATCATCACCACCACCAACACCAGCGCAGCAACGCAGAACCGATGAAGGGGGATTCTGTAAGCTGGATGCCTGTGTATGTGCACACTGTTCAAGGATGCCGACTGTATGGCGTTTTGCGCAGGGTTTTGTCCTGACCAGGCCATGGAGCGGCAAAAGGATGCACCCAATCCGTTGACCCTAGCGAACCGGCGTGCCACGGATCGGTGCAGAAGCGGCCGGCGAAAAAGCATGTGCCCCTGCCAGCCAGAACTAGGGAGCGCAATAATTACAATATTTATACTGATTTATGAAAATGCAGCGCATAAATTAACATGTAAATGACGGGCGCTAATAATTGCCACGCGTCCCGTCCAGGCGTACGGTTTGAGAACCGTTTCACTAATACGGCGCTTGGTAAGGCGGCGGTTTGTAGTGGTTTGGTGCAAGATAGAGCCGAACGATGTATGAAATTGGGTGCAGCGAGTCGCATTTGCAAGCTGTTTGCGAATGCAACAATCAAGCCCTAACTAGCGAACGGAACTAGCCAAACGTGCCTGTCGATGTCGGCTTCGAGCTGTATCTTGTATAACGATGCTCTCATTCGCATGTGTCAGTAGTGATATTATTGTTAACAAATGTAGCACGATTCGTAATGAAATAGCTTTTTCAGGCAAAACGAAAGAGACGTTATTGTTTATCGAGATGTTAAAGTATGAATAACACATGTAAAATCGTGCTTTATACTGCTAGCTACCAGTTGATAAAAATATCCACAAAAAATGTTTCAGGATGAATCTCACGGAAACTTCGTTTGAAATTCAAACAAAATTTAACAAATCATCCTGAACTACCAGAAACAGCCGTTTCAATTGTGTCACTCAATCCTGGTTCATTCTGTTCTGGATTCATTCATTTCGGCGAAATAATATCCTTTGCAAACACATTCATTTGCTTCTTCAACAGCGCCATCTATCGAACTTTTCGTAATCATATTACATCATGTTCCTCACTAGGTGGCGCTTCCAACAGCAACCGAGATCGTTAGCTTCGTTATACGATAGATGGCGCAGTCAACCATTTGCATCGATGCGTTCCAAGCACTGATTCTGTAAGCGTTTCTCTTTATACACCACATGAAACGCTTCGGCCTTCTCACCTTCTGCGAAACTTCTCACCATTGGATTCGACAATGTCTCATCAGAGGCTAATTCGAAGATAGGCACGAAATAACAACAAATGTTCATCTCACTTGTCAGCAATTTTTGATGTATTCAGAAGAAAAGGGATTTGCGGAGAAGAAGCATACTGAAAATATTTTCGATGACCAAAAATAAACATAAACATAAAATGTGAATAATCTTAAACACATATTTACTAATTCTCAAGCAAAATTGGTTAAAATAGTGCAACTAACAAGAAAAATGAATTTATCTGTTAAAATATTGATTAAAAGCATAAGGATCAGTTTTTTCGAAACTGTAAGATCGTTTCGTACTTGGTAATATCTAGATTGTATCGTAATAAGCTTTTGAAGCTTCAAAGAGCTTTTCGTCATTCCACCACCAGTAAGACGACACCTATGCGGTTAAACTTGCGAGTAAAACTCGAAGAAAAATAATGTAGATTGGTGAAAGAAAACGTGCACAAGGAGAACGAGAAAAATCTTGATCTAAAACAAACATTTCAATCACTTGAAATGAATCACTTTCTGATGCCTTGGATTTCCAAACATAGTCATTAATTAAATCACACTCAATAATAAAGCTCAATTTTCCAAAGGAAGACAAATTGAATAGCGAACACATTAGAATATACGTTTACTCCGTACCGTACTGAGAATTTTATGTTCCAGCTAAAGTTATGAACTTCAGCCAGATTTAAATACCCGCAGTCATTCGAATGTCGGCATAGCGTAGTTTACGCCTCGTTTTACGGCTTTTCAATGAAACATTCCTTATGCCATGAAAATTTGCGATGCATTTGCTTGAAACCGGCTCATGTTTCATCAAGAGCCATGCACGATCAAAGATTAACACGAAGAATTTAACACACGCGAAAGCTGACCGCATATACCGTTATTCCATGCGGATGGAATTTCCAAGGATTGCATCTTTTTGCATGCCAGCTAAACACATGCTAATCGAATCGATTCACAGCAATTGATCAAGCATGTGGCATTTTTCGATCGTTTGCTTATCCACCTTATTTGGTGTTGTTTTAAATATTGTATTAAATTGATGGCAAATGCTGGTGTGCTTCATATGTGCACTTACGAACAACAAACAATCATTCACATTTATGTTTGTATTTTTTCTCCGCGCGAAACATGAAAGAATGCACTCATCTCTGCTGCCCATTAGTAGCCTCTATAATTCTGCCCCGTCTATTCAAAATGCGCATCCAGGGTCTATTTAAATTACAGCTTCACAAGCGGAGACCGATCGGTGCACGTAATGTGTGTAGAGACATGCATAAAACATATTTCATTCGTGGTGCTGCTTCCGCGAGGAATCCAAATATAATATTGCATTGGCGCTCGCATATCCTGCATAGAGTAGCAGTTTTTATCGTCACATCAGTAACGTAACCTCGAAACGGTAGCAAATGTCATACAATAAGTGCATGACACCGAGGTACCAGGACAAGCTCAAACGAAGGATAACGTCCCACATCGTGTGTTTGATCGCACACGAATAGTATTTGCTACATTCCTCATGAGTAATAAATATTGCTGGCGTCCGTCAAGTGGCAGAAAGATGCATAATGCCACATCCTTATTAAATCAGTGTAACACTAAACGGTTGCCTATGTGCATTTACTTGCGCTGGCTTCATGGTCAGCAAAAGCATTAATCCTACAATATAGCATAGAGTGGAAAATTGTATTTAGTCTAACAGGTTTTCAAGGGTGTGTAGCTGCCAGCAAATTTGAACGGATATTTTAAAAATCGAATTATTGATTGTGTGGTCTCTGATGCAATTGGCATCGTAACACCAATCAATTCAAAAGGGCATCGAAAGACGAACCCTTGAAAAACATAATTACTGCTTTAATTCTGGAACTAATCGACAGGTAGCTCGTCGGAAAATCATCAACCAAGAGCATGATATAATTACTTTGCGACGATGTTAAGAAAGCAATTTATTCTTGCAGTTAACGTACACAAACCAGAGAAAGTGAAACATCAAATTCCTGCATGGAATGCTTAATTTCTAGTCCTTGAATTTTTCAACATGAAACAGAGAGCATGTTTTTTGAAAAAGGAAACACACAAAAATACTTATCAGTAATGTTTGGTCCTGTTGCGGAGCGATAGCGCAATCGACACGGCTTGAAATCCATAACATCAACGACAGGAAGCGCTTCATAAGAAGCAAACCGTTACGTGGCCAATTCTTACTAATAATTATAACGGTTATTGGCTATTAGAAGCCGTGATCAAACTGTTACGCGTTGACGATTTCAATTCGCACTGCAATGGGAAATTATTTATCAAATAATCGGTTCGATCGGGCATTTATTTTTTTTGTATTGCACGACTACAACCCTTCGCATTGAACGCGCTTCGATTGCTTCTTAGGAAAACGGATTTGGCAGTTTGGGATTTTCCGAAAAGTGTCTTGTTTGTTGCTGGCTTCTTGCAATCCAGCTTTTCTGCGGTGCGATTTCGCAAGAAAGACGCGGTGAGCTTGCTGCTTTCGTAGAACAGTAGAAGAGCACCGTAATTGCTGGCCGATAGAGATGATGAGGTTACTCGTCAACTTGGCTACCATGCCAGAATGACGACGACACAAAACCCAACCTTCGATAGCCCCTCGACGAAGGCAAAAAGGACCACAAAGATGAGATGAGAGAGCTGGTGGTGGTGGTGGTTATTGGATTCCCCCCCATTGGGGATTCATGTTTTTTTCTTTTTTTCTCCAGTACATCCCGTTATGTGGCACACTTCTTTCACCGGCATCTGTACAGTCCGTCGCCCGGACCTGAACCGGACAGACGCCCACCAAGCACACAAGTACAGCAACAGCAACAGCGAAAAAAATGGCGAATCATGGACGCAGCATTTCGACATCCGACGGTCAGTCGTGAAATAAGCTCCGGTAAGAAGATGTCAGACTGCAATAGGTCAGTACCGGTCGGGTTCGAGTTAATCTGTCCTAGACTCGCACCGCGGCGGTTGTTTCCGATGGTACAATCTGATTGAGAATTCAATTGCGAATTGAAGCGTACCCTTTTTCTGCGGCTGATAAGCGAAATCGGTGTATTAAAAGGGAGTAATGTTACATTCCCAGAAGGGACAGAAACCGGTGGAAACCGTAATGAACGTTGTTGTCGGGCGAATTCGAGTGAGTTTCGATTCTATTTTTGACTTGATTTTACGCTGAAACGAGAACATTTTGCAATTAAATAGCGCGCTGGGATACGGTCCACATTTCTTAGGACTTTTAAAAACAGCACGTTTATTTGTTGCCCCAACCTGCCTATTATCGTCCTTCGAACGGGGAATAATGTGATTATATAATACCCGCGCTCAGCTCCAGATGCATCTAGCTAGGATCTATGTAATGCCTTTTCGTCCTTTTAAAAACATGCAAAAGCTCGATTTCAATGTGTATCGCCACCGGCATCATAAGCACATGCGAGTATCTTTCCCCAAAAACGGAAAGCAAAACAGTGCCGACGAGGTCGAATCACTTAAACCATCCTTATTTATAGGTTACAGCAACATCAAACAACACCATGGAAGCCTTCTTTTTAGATTGCTGACCTATTTGGCTGACCGCTCGCTCTGCTGTAGCCTGTAAGAGGCACGTCGTTTGTTTCTTTCCTTCCTTCTCAATCATTGCCACCGGTATTCCGCCGCTCGGAACGGAAGTACAACCATCCGGCGAGCGACCACAAATAGAGGAATGGAAATCCTTCACCTTCGGCAAACGGTGTGCTGAACCGCGGCTCAAACACCAAATTTCCGTGACGATAAGTGCAGTTTGCGGCAGAAATTAGCAGCCTCATCTACCTTCTTCCACACGCACGTCAGAAGCTAATCCAATTGCAAGGACGTCTCTCTACACACGCTGATACGCTTGCGTTGCGTACGACCTTCAGTCGGTTCAGATTGCGAATGATTCAGAATTTATGTACAGAGATATGCTGCACAAGGCCACAGAAGCAACATATGCTGGAGGTGTGACATGGGTGATTCGTCCCTTTTTCAGTTGGGAAGAAGGCGCTGCATTTGAGACCAACAGCCAGCATCGAATGCCAAGGTCACCCAGCCAAGGTACATACAATCCCTCTCTTCTCTACAAGATAACAGGTTAGATCATTTGGGACTGTTGTGCTTTCCTCCTTATCGCCCATCGTTGCGACATAGCTGCTGATTTGGCGTCCGGCCCATGCTACCAATTAAATGCTAATGCTAACGTACCTCACACCGTGAATGCAACACACGCCGGTTAAGAAATCGATAGTGTGCAGAAACAAAAAGAAAAAAAAACACACAACCCTCTACCCGGCCCAACACGGCACACAACAAATTTTGATACCCATTATAGCGGATTAGTTACCTTGAAAAAATCCAGTTTCCAGAGGTTGGAAACCCGTGGAAATGCAAATATTATAACGAAATATTCGAACCCTCGCCCGACGTGTCGCAGACCAACCGAAAACCGGTTCCGCATGATCGCGAGTGATCGGCGTGGTGTCTATTCGTTTGCAAAATCTTATCCCCCCCACCCACCCGCAGTAGATAACGGGGCAGCCAGTCGAAGGTGAAAGTGCTGTTTTGATATATGCACCCCGAATGGAGAAAAAAAAAGTTCAACCTTGATCGTAGATTAATCGAGGCAAAATAGCTTGCTGTCTGTTACTACATTTTATGCGTTTCTGTGACGCCGAGTTTGTGTTTTTTTGCCAGCTGTCGATGGTTTGGGTGTAATAATTGGTTTCGTTTGTCAAACTTTTAAAATGCTTATCACGAATCAAATAAAAGAATGTATTTTGAAAGAATGCAACGAAAAAAAAATACACATAACCTCAATTCTCACGCGTGGAATCTCGGCAATTCTGAAATGCGTGAACCTTTCAGCGACCTTTGGGGCTGTTAACGATAAGAATTACGTGTATGCCAAAATAGTAGAATGAGCACAAAAAAATAAACCCCGCAAAAACTAGGACATTGATAATGACACAGAGTACTTTTGACCAGTTGCAGATGGAAATTCAGGTCAACGACCGAATACTATCATCGTGCTGAACTACAACGATCAGCTGTCGTTTCCATCAAGATCAGAGAAAAAACAAGGAACATTATGGAGCCTGTGTTTGGGTATTAAATGTACTGTTGCCGTAAACGCTGACTCTTCTCTGATACAAATCTTTAACCCAAAGCTAGCCTTAGTTGAGTGTATTTTCGATCGTGTAGCTTCTCGCACTTTGCTAGCGGTAAATGCCAATCCCAACAGTTTAGCAGCGCATTTTCCACACCCGTTCATTGGATGTACCTTTGCTTCGGAGAAATTCACCGCACAACCGCACATGCACAGGAGTTTTCCTCGCGTTAACAAACATTGGAAATTCCGCAAAAACTACACCCACTCACGATGAACCCGCCAAACACAAATAGCGATAAGAGCAACGGAACTGATAAACCTGATCACGCAGTTGATTAACCTGTACGACCATCATCATATTGGCATAGCCTTTTTTTTCGCTGTTTTTGGTTCACGTGCCTTGCGTGGAGCCACAGTTCGCTAAGCAATTAGTCAAACGCTCGCGCACACACACACTGCCAGTTGTAGCTTTCACGAAAGCCCTGCCGTTTGCCTGTGCGTGGAGAAGTCAACGCCAACGAGCCCAACCCAAAGCCGCGTGCCCTTATTTGGTGTTCCATTTTTTTTTGCTATCTGTGCCAGCAAAACAGTCCCGCGTGGTTGTTGAGGTTTCCTTTTGATAGTTTTTTTTTTCATTGAACTTCCCACCCAGCCTTTGTCCTCGTAAGCGTTACCTTACTCCTGCAGAAGGATTCGAACGCATTTAGCAATCGTGACACCGTGTGGTCGACAAATAGGCTCCCCCAATGGCTCCGTATGATGAGCGAATGCTAGGTTCACGACATATTCACCAGCAAACAAAAAATATCACCAACAAAAAACATCCTTACCTATACACCCCCACACCACGTAAGGGTTGGGCGGACGCGTATTTGCATTGTTCATTGGTGCTAATCAATCCGATCAACGTTTGCTGGGCAGTTGAGTGCTGTTGCTGCCGGAAGAGAAACTCTCGATACCATCAATCTTCAAGACGCACGCACGCACGCACGTTGGATGGTTTTCCCTTGGTCTGACTGCATGAAAGGCAATCCAATCCAGAGCCAGAGCGTGAGACACACAAGCCTCACGGAAGTTGATAAAAATCTTGTTTCAGTGTTTTTGTTTGTTGTTTGAGTCCACTTATTTACCTGCAGCTTGTCACGCGGACAGCCGTTTATTGCAAACATCCGTCGATGCACAAAAACATACCCGATAAACGGCTATCAAAACGTACACGGCATCAAAACGTAAAATGTCGCACATTACCAATGGTGGTGTAGCTTATTTGCAACGTTAGGGCCGTCCTTTGGTTGGTTGCATAATAAACTTTAATCATTCGAAACCTCGGTCTGTCATTAATTCTATTTTTGGACCCACCAGCAACCCAACGAGTGGTCGAGAAAAGGGGAAAAAAATAATTGTCGCGGCCGTTGATACCGGAGGCAACGACACAAGATTGCCCGAGCTTCATCAACTCCAATCCTGCTGTTGAAACATTGCCCGACCTTCCCCGAGCTCATTGATCATCATCGGTGCACATTCCTGCTCATAAATAATGCATAGATCTTCTCGCACGTTCTTTCCTTTCCCTATTGGCCGCGTGCGATGTGCGTCATAACGTAACGCAGCCCACCAGAGGGATTGGCCAGATGGAGTTCTACAGGCGGTTTTACAGGCCATACACGACCGCAGTCTGGTTCTGTGCCTAGCCCACCCTAGCACCCCGTGGCAGAAGTGAAGAATCCAACTCCACTCCAAAAACAGTCACGAACTGGTTGCTCTAGCATTAACACCGGCGAGGATTATACACACGTCGGTGTCCATTCGTGGGCGCAACCAGCCGTCCCATTTGCTGCTGCTGCTGCTGACCGCTAAACGGTTCCACTAGCACACCGGGAAAACCAGTTCTCGTGCGTTCGTATCCTCCGCAACACGGAGCTCGAACACACTAACGTTTGGTAGGTGTATGTGTTCTCGTAAGCCAACAGAGGACGCAAACAGCGCTTCCACCCGGCTCATTATGACTACTTCGTCAATTCAAAGGCGATCCCGCTACCGGCAGCTGTCAAGGACCTTCGATTGGCAGCTGCCTACGAGAATACGCTGCGTTTGCTGAAAGCACCGTCTCCGGTAAAGCATCAGAACGGAAATCCCCACGGTTGATCCTGTTTGAGTAGGGCCCTGAATATGCTCGTGTTTCTGCCAACCACACTTTAACTGCATTAACACTCGCGGTTGAGTTACGACAACAACAACAAAAATGATTCCTCCATTTGCTGATCTGGTCTGGGTGGCTTTACAGAGCGAAACCAGTTTCGCGAAAAACATATCGATTCCGTTTTTGTGCATTTTGGTGCACGTAATTAAGAGACACATTCTAGCTGCTGCCCAGCGAACAAAGACAGATCGGTGGAAAAGGGCACCAGAAATCGACTCGACGGCCCGTAGTTCTAGTTAGCCGGCTTGTTATATTGCAGGATCAACGATCAGTAGGTGGCGATTAAATGTAGCTCAACATTCGCGAACCTGAGACTTACCTGAGACAATCGGTGGCTGTTCTGGGTTTTTACGGTTGTTTACTGCGCGCAGATCTCATCAGCTAATGCCACAATATACATCCATGTGGGCTAATCAACCACACCGCGTGTCAGTCTTTGCTTCAGAATTACGATGCGTGTTATATTTGGGCAATAAAAGAGCAACGGTCAAATGCACAACAGCCACAGTTTTCCCTCGCAACCTTTTGCAACACTAGCTTCACTGTTTCGGTTTCGGTTTGTCTTCTTGGTTGCTATCTGAATGGATTTTTTTTTTAATCAGGAATCAGCGTTGCGCTCTCGCAGGGAAACAAACACAAAATAGAACAAAGACCGGTGCGACTAGCTTAGCGATCACTTCAACTTTTTTGCCTCACGCACAACTGAAAGACGACGACCGAATGGCACGACGGTGGTTTCGCAGGCGCGGGAGTGTCAAACTGACACGGGGTTGGCTAATTTTCACACAAACGTTTCTACACGCGACACTATCGCGCACTAGCTTTCGCTTCACAAGCTCACCACGCACGAAACACCGGCCACCGCTGTGAAAAACAAAAAATAAAGAGGCAAACCAGGCCCGGCATTAATGACCCCAAGCCACCCTTCAAATTGTTGCATATTTCAAACGCGCACTGCAAAATTTGTGCCAAACAAAACGCCGGTTGGCCAATCCTCGTCTGGTGTAGTAGGTGCAGGTGATCACCGACCCGCGATTAAAACGTGCACTAGATGAGCACTTATGTCCGTGATAAGTGTCCATCCGGGGGTTGGTACTGTACCGAACGCGATCACAACTCGATCCTCGTGCTTGACGATCGCTAGGTTTTCCGCTCTTTTAGGCAGGGTTGAGGCTCACAAACTATCGCCTTTCACGCAAAAGCGAATATACTTCTACGGTTCAATTCCGCTGGTGCGTTTACAAGATTTCCAGCCACACTTACCTACACACACACACACGCGCGCGCACACATACATTCACTCATTCAAACACGCACACATTCATGCTCAAGCTACGTACACCACGCATTGATCTATATTGTTGGCTGGTTGCTCTAGTTGTCTCGATGATCGGTTGAAACGGAATCACACGTGGGTGGGAAAATATGCTTTCAGTTCACTACTCTCACACTATCGTAATTGCTCGTATCAGAAGACACTCGACCGATATGTATATTTATTCTCGCTTGGGTTTTGACACACATCACAGTATGGAGCCGTCGAGCGATCGCGATAAGGGATAACCTAGACAAACATTCTATAATTCGTTTGTTCTCCGAGGACAGGCGTGTTTGCAGGCGATGAGTTTTCCCGCTTCTAGAGCATAGGGTTGCAAGTATTTTTTTTTTGCTTCTTTGTTTGTTTGTTTGTTGCAACTTGCAAGAACTGCACTTTTCGCAAACACCTTGCACCGGGCTTCGTGAGGAAAGTTTCACGGTCAAGCGAAGTGACTGCACCAGCAAAACGATCCAAAAACAAACCGTTTGCCGACATCCGATTCGATCCAACAGTCAGACACACGTGGATGCTTTACAGCGAGCTTCTTGGTTCAACTCTTGCTCGCGTAGTGGCGCCTTGTGGGATTGTGTCGTCGTTGTCGTCGTCGTCGTCGTCGTCGTCGTTGTTGCTGATCGTTGATGGCTAGAGAAGCACTGAAATTGAAAGGTCGGCAACAAACAAGAACACAAGAATTAACGCCACAGAAAGGAAGGGCAGAAGAGCAGCAGCAGCAGAAGAAGAAGAAGAAAAATATCGACACGCGCGGCCCTCCACGACAAAGCCCTCATACGCACGACAAAGGGCGCGATAAAAAAAATGCCACACCGTGTGTAACAGTTGCGCTATTGGTTGCATTAAAAATGCATATTAATTATCAAGCACGCCGGCAGTCCTCGCGGACCTGCTGGCGTCACGGATCTAGACCACCGGATGGACCACCTATGCATCGGGTCAGACTGGGTGTGAAGTTGGATTACCCGGTGGCGCTTCCAAAGACACGCCACCTGTCGTATTAGAGACTAGAGTGACGGTGCTCTGATTAACTTTGACCCCCACGGTCTCCAAGGAGACTACGGAGCACTACGCAATGGCCCACAACTCGTCAGCTCCACCACAAGCGCCAGAATATCGATAGAACGAGAACGAGGAGTTGGGTGATTCAGCGAGCCGCGTACGAAGGATACGGCTAAGGTTCTTTGCACAGTAAAATATATACATTCACCTGATGGAGGCCGCTCTAGTCATCGGTTACCGATCGCCGGGTAGTGAAGGATCCGGTACCGCACGTTCGCTTTACATCCTTCGAGCCTTGACCGGGTGGGGCGTGTACCGTGGTGGCGAAATGGTCGTCAAAAAGTAAGCCAAGGCACCACAGCCCCCGGGTGATATGCATCTAGCTTATCGACCCAACAGACTTCACCCTTAGGCTTCACCAGCAATTAGGCATTTAGCGGTCCTCGCGCGGAGCTAATGACAGTGTGGACCTTCAAGCGATGAAAAGAGCCTTCACCTTAACCTTGCACACTTGAATCGGTTGGTCGAAAATACACGGCCGCCTCCCGCGCTGATGCCCAACCTTTACGGTTGGTTGTTTGCCGGGGGTCTCATGTCCACGAACCACAAACGCCTCGCTCCGTACCAATCCGTAATCAATCGTCCAGCAAACAGCCCCACCTCAAGGTAAGCAACCTGCCAGAACGGCGTATAATTTTTACGGTTTCTGTACGTTCTTCCTCGATCGCGAGTCCACACCAAACCGTGTGCGCCGTAAATTTTGGGTTTTGCTCTGCCTGGTTTGAGTTACGAAAATCCCCATCAGAGGGCTCCACCGCCTCGTCGAGACGGCGGTGTTCACGGCCAAGGACACAGGTGGTGTAATTTCTTTCGACCACAGAAACAACCCTGCTCTCCAGCTCCAAGGACGTGACGTGTTGTTCGCTGACAAAAGTCCGTCTTCGGCTGAGGTACGTCCACGTCAGGTACGCGTTCGTTTGGGTCAACGACAGTGTCTCCGACCGCATCTACCAATACTCGCTCATCTCACGCGTATGGTTCTGCAATACGTTGCAACACGATGATGCTCGAAGCTTCTTGCCACAGAGCCCCATTGAGGGTCTCTCCATTAGCCAAGACAACTCGCGTCGTCCTAAAACGCAGGCTGCAGGTTCTGACTATTTTAAGCGCGTTTGCCATTGGAAAAGACGGGCTGAACTGCTGAACATGTGAACTGGTGGCAAATTAATTAGCATTAGCCCACACGACGACCGCAGAAAACCTCGACGACCGCAGAAAATTGCGCAAATAAACCGGACGAGCCGCATCGCCCCGTGTTACATTTTCTCGCCAGTGTATCTATCGCGATCAAAGGTGCGCCAGGGATTCGCTGTAAGGGATCGAACCGGCTACGGTGATTGTTAGTGCATCAATCTCCAAAGCGTCAATGCCAACCGGCGGACTTTTCACGAGCTCACGGTCGGTTTTATTGTCACCCCTCGGCCGGCTTGGGGGCTCTCTTGTTCGCTGTGACCGAAAAAGTGTCCCAACAGCGCCAGAGTGTGCAATCCTGCCTGCCAAGTCCTTGGACGAATGATCCACAACCTTCTTTGCAACACGCGCTTTCCTTTCTGCAACACCACGTCAATCGGCCGCTAAAAGTTGTGCTCTGACCGGTCCCGATAAGCCAAAACCGGCTGGTATGCGCACCCCGAAAAAAAACCGATCGATTCCCGTTGTTCACTCGACTCGCCACACCGTGTACCAGCGGCGCAGTAGGCTACGAGCGCTCTCGACCGATCGATCGATCGATCGATCCCTAGCACCAAGCAGTAGTCTGCCTACTTTGCGGGCGATGCCTTCAACATGGTACTTACTACGCCAGCTGCAACACGGCACAAAGAACGCAACTACACCGAAGCAGCAGCGCTGCCTGCCGTCGTCTCTGACTCTGAAGAGCTTAAAAGCTGCGGAAGTTTTCAGCGCATGCGAACAGTACACTTCAAAATAGAAAACAAAACTGATCGCACGGCCGGGCTCGGTCGTTCGACCAGACAGCCTCCTACCACCCTATCTGCGTGTAAGGCGCGAGTAACCGCGAGTGCGATCGTGTGCATAACTCGCGGCCAGGCGGCGAGTCGATCGTCATCGGGGGCGATGGCACAACTACATCCATAATCCCGCATCGCCGTGCGGCTATGAACTCGCGAAACCGTGCACAGCTTTCGACGATCGTCATTCTTGCAGGCTGCCACCGTTGCAGACCGCACCGGTAGTGCGTTCCTTCTCGAGACGACTCATAGATCGACCAAAACATGGGCCCCGAGGGTGGCGATTAGCACCCGACCGAGACGGTCCCCTTCTAATGCGTTCGTGACTGCGTCTTCGAGCCGGAAAGCTACAATCCCACAAGACCCCTCGATGGGACGGGATTTTTTGTTGTCTTTTTTTCCTCCTTCCAACAGGCTAGGGAGTCGTTCTGGTTTCGCTTTTTTTTTTTTTGTTTTGTTTTTGCAGTTCACGCTGTGATGTTTCTCTGCGCGATCGAGAAGCGAGACAACTTTTAGTTTTCTTCACGCCCAGATTTGAACCGCTATCGTGATCACCTGGATCGTAAAGGGAGTGCACTTTTTGGGTCGAGCCTCGCGAGAAGGCGAAACAAAGCAAGCAAGAAACCCGCATTTGCTTTGCTTATCGGCGGCAACGCACTAGATTTCGCTCCCGTTCGCTTATCAGTGTCTGTGGGTGCAGCAGTCCTGTCGGTGGTGTCGTGGAACTGGTACAAATACTCCTGGCGGCAATCTCAACTAGGTGCGTTTCTTTTGGGACGTTTACTTTGCTGCACGAGAACAAAGCTTTGCCTTTCATCAGAGCCATAGAGCAGTGTTATCAACGGATGAGGCATAAATAGACAGTTGTGGCTGGGTTTTGGAAGATCAGCTCCAAACGAAAGTGGAATGGCCCCGCAGAATCCTCCCGTTATCCCTAACCAAACGCGAGTAAGCCGTCAGCATCTAGGTTCCTCACAGATTATGTCACACCAGCTCCGGCATTACTCGGCAATGCACACAATAGCCCGGCATCAGCTTTGTGACGGCAAGCAACTCAACGTACAGCAATAGAAATTAGTCACAAGCACACACACACACACCAGACAAATGCGGCAGCAGCAGTTTGCAACACCTGCAACAACGGTGTGCGGCTCTGCATCTTTGCCAACATTTGCAGCAAAAGCGGAAGCAGGAAAACCGCACATATAAGGCCACAAGCACGGGGTGGGCTTTTCGTTCGTGGTTATTTGCACCGACACTTCCCAGGGACGACTGGGGCGCGGTGGGTTTTGATAAACAATGCAACATACTTCTGCTGCTGCTGTTGATGCTGCCGTCACCGACTTAACCGAACGCTGAAGGCTATGCAAATCAGCACCACCAGCAGAAGAAACGCATCGGTCCAATTCAAAGAGAAAAAAAACAACACATTTCCCTGTTCCGCGTTGCAAGATCGCATTCACAGTTCACAGAGACGCGGAATCGAGTGTGAAGAGTGAATTCACTTGTTGTGGCTAGCGTTTGCTTTCGCGTGTGTGGTGTCCCGTTATATCACTACCCTCACGTCCCGGGAAGACTTGAAAACATTCTAATCCACCAAAACTGACGCCGAACGGGGTTTGGGTATAAAGTGCCGTTACGTTTCGATTTCGATTCCGCTTGTACGACGTGCGGTGCGACCTCGCGCACACCCGAAGTTGAAGTTGAGGTTCAATTCGATTGCATCTTGGTTTTTCGATCAGCCACAGGTAATGGCAAGAAAGAGAAGAAAAGTCAGTTCAGAGTTTTATGTTACACACCGCTTGTCGGCGCGTTTCGTGTTTTTGCGTTCTGCGAAGAAAAACCGGGTAGGAACACGACACCGATCGTGGACCGATTCTGCGGACCGCAGGAGTTTCAACACCACCTGCCAACGATGAAACGCTTTAGTGGGTGTGTGCAGTAGCTTGGAAGTCATTCGTGGTTCCGTACTCCTGCCTGACGGCCATTTGACACAATGTTGGAAGTGTCATAATTTGATCACGAGCTCACTACTAGCGCAACTTCCCTCGGTTTATTGAGTTGAACGCCGTTCATCACTCTCCAGTACCACGTGGTGCTTAGAATACCTTCACCCAGGCCCAAGTGAGAACCGCATTCTGAGAAAGCTGTTCTCTCAGCGCGCGTTCAGAGAAGCGTTCCTATAACTAATTCCCCACCCGAAAGCGACCAGATTTGATCGCATCCGTCCACCAGCGCATAAGAACCGCACGCGCCAAACACGGTGGAAGGTTAATCGCTCCAAACCTTCCGCTGGTTCCGTGGAAGGTCTAACGCAGGATGGATGGATGGCTTTCCATTCGGCCGGCAATGAAAGAGACTTGGGGCGCCTATGTACCTTATGTACCGACGGGACAAAAAAGCACATTACGCCACGGAAGAGACGAGCGTGCGAAACGCGGAGGATGGCAGGAAACGTGACACTTTCAGCCGTGTTGGCATGAAAAATGACAACCTAGCGCTTTGGCAAGGCCAGAGAACCGCGCTGCTGTGGCTGAAGTGTTGTGACTATGTGCCCACAACACCACCAGCCAACCCTTGGCCACCGACAACCGGCACCCCTTAGGCACGCACTTAGTGTGCAATGTGAGGTCCATGTGTGTGTGTGTGTGTGTGTGTGTGTGTTTGTGAGTTAGTCGCCCCAGGCCCCAAGGAGTAATTGTTGAAGCTACCGCACAAACCCGTGGAGGCCCTACTTGTCCTGAAGCAATGGAGCGACTTTCGGTGGTTTGGTGAGTGAAAATCATCCCCATCCCAGTGATGTTTCGTCGTTGCCATGGAATTCGGGCCTGACAGTAGACAGTTTTTGGGCCATGAACAACACAACCCAAACCAGCCTACTATGTGTCGCTCTGTTCATGAACATAACCTAGGCGCGATCGGTTGATGGAGAATGGCAGGTTTCCGCTACTTGCGACGGAAGCGCTACTACTAGCGAATGCGTCAGTGTGCGTACACATAGCGATTTGTGAGTGAACTTCAGCCTCAAGGAAACCCACCCCAAAACGCGAGAGACGGGACGCGCGCGAGTGTGTGCGGTTAGATCCGACGGGTTTAAGCGGTGCACGATCGTCTCAGTTGCTATTTGCGATCGCGTGAACGCGTTGACATTGACATCGCGGCATACTAATTTTTTCGTCCAGTGGTAACGCGCCCGCGATGACAGAGGGTTGGCTCACCAGCTGCTGAGCGAGCGTTATTGAGAGCTCGGGGTGCAACTTGTTGCTTTTTTTTTCTCCTTGTTTTGTTCGGACTGCTTCAGCAATTTTGTCCGTTCTGACGCGCCGCGGAGAGTTTTCTGCTGATGCTACCGACGGCGGTGACGCAAGTCAGGTAATGAATGAAGCCCGACACGAAATGGGGAAAGGGAACAAAAAAAAAGAGCAAGCAGACGATCGGCGGCTACTTACGGGCCAAAAACTGTTCGCCATGAAGGAACGTCCATTGTTTTGTATCGTGTGTCAAGGGTGGCCTAAAACGAACGCAATCAATAAGGGAGCAATGGGTGGAGGGGGGAAGGGGGGGGGGGGGTAAAAGATTAAGACAGGGCCGATTAAAAGCTAGGCCAGCTAGGGCTGCGCTGGCACTGTAACCACTACCATCTGCTCTAACGTGGAGCGTAATTTAAGCATCCCCTTAAATCCAACGTCAGTTTACTTACGCACAAAAGTGACCTTGTTAGAATATCTTAAAATTTATTCGGATTACTCAAAGCGAAAATGAAGCTAATAGATTAGATCGAGGGAAATTTGAAACACTCAACCTAGGTGTTTAAATGATCCAAAAATGGATCCCTTATTTCTCTTGTACATGTAGTACCATTTCTCCCCAGCATGACACACACACACAATCTGAGCTATAAACGAAACCCATGGCCTACTGCCCTTGAGGGGCGTAGAAAAAAAAAGATGCAATCGTTCGAAGTATAAACATCCACTCAACCTACTTTGACGCTCAGCTTGTTTACTACTGCAAAATGCCCCGCGAGGCTAACATGATGGAGTTGAAACAAGAAAAAAACAATGTCCTTATGCGATTCGATCTCTAAGCCTCTTTCCATCTTCAGAACACCTCTTTGATAACCCCCTAATGGGGCAAATTGCCGAGTTAGTGAGTTTGCGCGCATTTGAAGCATCAAGATTACAAAGCTTCGTCATACCAATGGCTCATCTGAAAGGTTTTATTTTTGTTTTGTCAAGTGAGATCGAGAGTAGCAGACAGTTTGTCGTGCGAACGCGATCAGCCGATGGAATCTCAATTTGTAAACAAAACACACAACACGCACAGTCCACCTAGATGCATACAAAAATAACAAGCTTCAGCCCCCATGATTGCCACAGTGACGATTGGTGCTACCGGTCAGTGGTGACCATGTGTCCGGTGCATCCAGTCCGGTGCATAATTCTAAACGAAGTCACACAGCGCTACAAAACGACGCTACGATTGCAATTCGACCGCCACCGTGACCCACTTAGCACCGGCGTGCGCCAGCAATTGCGATTCAACCAGCAACTGATACGTCTTTCTCCCTTCACGACACTTGGGCTCAACCCAAGTGCAGCTCGATGCAACGATCGGACGGAACCGCGAACGATCGCGTACACTGAGCTTCGAGGCGATTGGCCAAAGTTTCCACCAGCCTGAGCCCTGGGAGTGACTGAGGTTCGGTCGCACGCTGCGTGATGAAATTCGTTTATGGGATTTGGTGTCAGACAGTTGATGAACTCAGAACCGGTGTGTGTGTTTGTGTCTCGCAACCAAACCCAGCACACGCATCTCCATTGCACATGCACAGGCAATCGTGCGCCCTACCCTAACCAGCGATGGGGCGAAGGGATCGAGCGAAAAATGCTATCGAAAACTTGTTCCGATCTCATGCCCAAGCCGCAGGCATCCCCACCGTTTTCTATCGTACGCACGGTCGCTCCATTGGGGCCGTGTCTAATGGAGATTCGAGAGGAAACTGATTGCCAATTTTACAAGACCACAGTTTCACTCGGCGGGCGGTTCGCTTGCACAAGCACACATGAACGTTGCACCTGTGTGGCCGAGAATTTGTGTCATGTTCTACTAAGCGCCCGGTACTAGTTTTGGTCGAGTTTCGTCGGCATCGGTGATGTTTAGCGACCTGGAGGACCTATCTCGCACCACTTTCGATTGCGTACTTGTCCGTTTGATCGATCTTTAATCGCGAAACTTTAGCGCTTGCTCAACATGGCCGCTGTACAGCGCTACCACTGTCGATCAACCCTTGAAAGTTGCGAGCAAGTCGAGCAAACTGATGCCGAGAGAATTGAAGAAAAGCGGTGCTTGGACAGAATTAGAACTCAATTACATTAGTGCAATGATCGGTTACGACACAAATTGCTGTTTATTGTGCTTCCGACACCGTCACCGGCAGCAAACACGCCAAAGCTAATTAGTACCAAATGGATTGGATTGGTTTAGGGGACGCAAAATACAAGAACTAGTTCACAACCGTAAAGAAGGAGTGACCAAATTGTATTTAAATCAATTCCGTATCGCACGTATCTGATGGTTGTCGTCCTTCACGAGTTCTTTATTTCCTCATTCCATCGGACTAGGAGCTTTTGGCTTGAAAATTGAATCTGATATTGATAACGCTTCACGCTGAAATCATGGAACGGAAAACAAAACAGCACTGGTTTTGAATACAACCGGCTAGTTTGATCAAGCTTAGCACGAATTATCTCCAAACAACACCTTCGAAAACCTCGTCTTTTGCCATAATATTAATATTTCCTGTTCATTTTTATCAGAAACCCATCAATGCTTCCGGTTCGCTTCCGGCTTCAGGTGCGCAACCAAAGACGTTGGAAATTTAATTTGACCTTTTGCAAGCAAGTCAAGCATGGCGATTTCCTCTTTTCCTCCATCCATATGCATCCACGGCCTTAACGAAGTTTCTTGCAGCTTCCTCCACGCCTAGCCACAGGCCTCTCGGTAAGTGCGAATGATGTAAGACCTCACCGTACGGGACAAGGGCAAGCATTTGATACACCAGCAACAACAACATCAACAACAAAAAATGCTCTCCATTTTTACCGGCCTTCTTTATGGCACTTGTCCCACTACCAGCACCGGCTAGTGTCCCCAGCAGCAGCCCTGGGAGGCAAATTGAGCAAGGCCATTGTCATGGTATGCGTTTAAATGCAGCTTCTTCGCTTTTGCAGTGGCATCTCATTTGTGCAAGAATTCATTAACCCTGCGTTATCTGGTTGAGCGCATTGTGGTGCTGCTGAACGAGATGAGTGCAATCGCGCTAGGTGCACTCGGGTGCGTAATAACTGCGCCACTGCATTTCCATTCCGTCAGGCGTATTGCGCGAGCTACAATGTTTTGAAGAATGTGACCGAGAGAGCACTAATGAAAAATTCATACCGACCACAAAGTCGATTCCCTGGCATGCAAGGCATCCGAGCCACCCCCACAGGCACATCATCGGAGGGAGGATTTTCATTTGGCGAGTTTTCCGCCAATAAACGGCAATTTTGCGTTCGTTGGGTGAAACAATCAGAAGGTCGGCAAAAAGCTGCTACGTGTAAATGACCACTTGTGTCTGTACAGTGGGGTGCAAAATAAAACGTGACTCTTTTGTCAGTTTTTACCACCATACGGTTGTATGTTAATGTGGTTTAACTTTTCATTTTTCATCGTCAATGTACATGTACACATTGGGCCACAGCAGCGATATTGTGCCGATACCGTTGACAGTTTCCTAGCACAGATCAGATAAAAAAAAATCCTTATCACCCAGAGAAATAAGCAAAACATGGTTTAAAGGCTGATCGCTACACATGTATCGGAAACTGTTCTTAATATCTCTTGCACGCAAATTATTTTTATCAAGCACTTCTCGACTCCACATGAAAATAGTTAGTGTCAAAAAAGTTAGACATTTTTATTGCTTCAAAATGAAGTTTACAATAAACTACGTGAGTAGAATGACACATATGTGTGGCAGATTTGCAGTAAAATGACCTACAAAAAATTATGTCAAGCTAAGTTTAACTTGTTATATTTTTATCAGTTTTCGTATAGTTGTAGTATTATTAAGCATTGTTATTAATTGTTGATCTAGTGTCAACCTAATGTAGCAAATTTGCCGTATTTATCGAGTATAGTGTGTACCTAAATTTTGCAACCAATTTTTGGAAAAAAAAACTTTTCGAACAAAAAATATGTTATCTCTCAATATGCTGTTACACACGGTAAATCTTTCTCTGCACAAAATTATTCAGCTTATCTCGCTTGCAGATTTGGAATCTACAGATTTGGAGATCAGCATGACGATATTAAAATCTCCACCCACACAAACACAACCAACAAACGTTACTAAATACACCGTAACTATCCGCTTACCAGGCAATCGATCGCCCAGAAAGGTAGTGCAAGCGCAAGAACTACTACGTTTTGCGCAAATCCCATTCGGCACGAGCATCGCTACACTGCGGCAAAACATACCCGATGTGATCACCAACCAGACTGCGCTAGTTAAAGCTGTAGAACGAGTTCCTGCAAACGGGGTCACCACCACCAAATTCTAGCATCGCAGCTGGCCGTCTTCGGTTCGAAACGGTTGTTGAGACAAACAAACCAGACTCTTCACGGGTGAACCCTTTTATCGAAGCGCAAAAAAAACTCAGCTGTACTCCTATTCCTACAGGATTTGCTATGCTGCTACAGATAAAGCTTCGGATCGCGCTGAAACATTCAACATCCAAGGGAACATATTTGGGAGAGACTTTGGCTCAACTTTGGCTCAGCACAGCCCACGTCAGAAGTTGAAGCGATCCTGTGCTGTGCTGGCTGACTCGACTGGCTTAACCGATCGCACACATGATCACCACGCGCAGATGACGTCGGTGACAGTACGTCGCAATTGCACCAACACGCTCGGCAGGGTCGCAAAAGTGAAAGGTAGTAAAGACACATCCTCTGCAGGGCACGTGCAGGGATGGTGGGTAGTGGACAGAGACAGAGGCAGAGTAATTTGGGTCGCTACGGTCACTTATGGCCAGTAGGGCAAAAACACACATGTACGGCGTGCGCGCGAACCTACAAAGTGTGCCTGCTCAATTTGCAAAGGACATTGCGGGCCACACGATGGTGGAACGATGGTAGCGAAGGGTTCCCTCGGGGAACAATTTCTTGCTGATGGTTAGCCGTGAGAAGCACCGGTGTAATAGCATAGCTGGGTTTATTTTCCAGCAAACGCACATGTGATGTTTGTGATTAACGGCAATAGAAACAAAAGCAAGCGTCATCGATTCGCTTTCCAATAAATATCATTACTCATCATTCAAATGTACCAATCATTCATGCACCAATTTCACCACCGACTAATCGCTACAGTTTATGGTTGTGGTTGAAAGATTGAAATATATGAATAATTTGGTAAAATGAGCTAAATTTAACAGGTGTACAACTTTTGAAGCAAATTATGAACGAAAATCACATCATTTGTTTCATTGTGTACAACATTCATGCACCATGAGTTAACATGAAATTAACCACAATAACCAACTCGGTGGTGCCGCGTGTGTAGATCTCCTTTCACCTGGTCGTTTTCCGAAACGAAGACAACGAATTTTAATCCTCTCGGCTTTGTAATGTCAAGGCTGCATTTGATTACTCAATCTCGCCAGGGCATCCGAACCGCACGGAAAGTGTGATTTATGGCGATATTTGTTTTTGGTTGCACAGTGGTTTTTTATTAAAATTGTTAAAGGATGCTTATTCAAGTGATTTTCAAAAAAGGCTATAAGAGCCAATGCCAATGGCTAATAACCATTAGTGTTTTCATTGGAGCATAATTATTTATGGCATAAATAAAATCTTACGCAAGCCTAAGATAAGCCAGCAGCATTGTTTTACATGCGTTTAGTATGAACAACGTTTGATCATGATTGACCAGATTGGCGTTTAAAGAATGTCTTTTTTTTTCACAAATTCAATCATTTTTTTCTAAAAATGTATACACATTTTAAACCAACACATTACGCTTTGGCTGATAATTACAAGGAGCCCATGCGGTACCGCATTATGAGTATTCTTATCGACATCAGCGGAATACTTTTAGTAGACAACATATTCCAGGACAATCCAGTACAAACCAAGTATAACAAGATGCTACAAATAGGAAAGGTCAAATGGGACTCGCAAACGGCAACTGAAGCAAAACAACAGCATTCCCACATGCTCCTCAAACTCTTCGTTATCGTCTTATCATGCCTGAACACAACGCACAAACAGAAGAAGAAAAAACAAACGACATTTTCCTATTTTTTGTGTGTCCCGAATGTGACTCATGCAGCTTCAGTGCGCCTAATCGACAGCTGTTTGACAATCTTTTGCTCGATCTGCCCACCGAAACGGTGAAGACGACGAAAAGTTGGGAGAGTTTTTTATTAAATTTCATACACTGCGAGCGTGTCTGAGTCGGAATTCTAGGTATTCGCGTTCCTTTCACTCGACCTTTGAACCTCACTCACAGGGTGCGATGCTCGACAGGCGCTAAGAAAGAAAGCCTATTCTCCTAGTGGATCACTTTCACTTCGAACGTGACATTTTGGAGATATTTTATTAGCAAAAATTTCTACCATTGCGTTAGTGAAACCGGGCAAAACCGAACCACCCCGGACCTGGGCCGCGGTCTCGGGTGAAGCCGGCGAAATGCTTTCTTTTCGGTCGGTGCATTAGCACGTTTATGCTGGATGGCTTTTTCTCCGCTCATCAGGCACTGCCGGAACTAAGGGTGGAGTTAATTTACAGCCTGTCTCGAATAGCTGCTCTCGAGTGGAGTTACGTTGGATTCACGGATAATCAAGGTAGAAGCGATTGTGCGTACGTATGTTAAAGTGTATTTTCGGATAAACAAGCCATTTAAACTGGAGGTATTCGAATAGAGCTTAACTGATTTTTGTGTTATTTGTCACCAGAATGGACAAATTTTACACATATATATATTTGTTTCACAGTCACACAATTAATCATGCAATCAATTTTCGTTTGAAGTGGGGAACAAACTCTAATAAATTGTTTTACTAAATAACGCATCAAATAGCTCGACACTTTAATGTCTCTCGGACTCGTGTAGTCTAGTGTAAAAATTGTCAATAAAATCTCAATCAATTTATGTCAAAGACATAAATTCACACCACCGAATGCAATCAATTTACAGCTCCTGCTTTTTTGTGTTGTTCTCAACGCTAATAAAATTTCCCTTTCCGCAATCAAAACGGGCTTTTGCGAATCATCAGTCCCTTCGCAGACTGTTAGTTCACGAAGCGATCCAGCGGTACATTAGAGTCGTGTTGCGGTTCCCGATATGCCGCAAACATACCAAATCCAGAATGAGGCTAGTAGTTCAAGTGCATTTGTAAGCTCGGTTGATAGGCAAGCAAACGGCTGGAGTCCAAAACGATCGTTGGGCTAGCGCTAGCGATGTGTGCGATGACGGAAGTCCGTGGTTCAAACAAAACATAAACCAACAAACTATCGATTTGTTTGCATAATACAAGTTTCACCGAAAGGTGCTATTACCGCCCAGCTATAACATGCCTTTGCAACAGTGGAGCTGGTTTATTCGTAGCCACACAGTTGAAAACAGAGAAAACGAAACCCCTACAAGCACCCCACCCGGTACATCAGAAAGTGGATTCACAAAAAAACATTAACGTTTTAATTTTGAACTAGTGGCGCTGAGAAACTTAATTTCTTACGAAAACTTCGCATTAATCGATTCTTTTCTGATACAAAAATAAGTATCGTGAGTTATTTGAGAAGCACAAAACTATTAATGGAAAGTGGCACAGCTTTATAATGATTGTTTTTCCCCATGCGAATCCTTTAACACCTTGAATGCGCCGTCACCCAGAAAGTGGGTGACGTCAAATTTTCCAGGATGCCATGTCACAAACTTTTAGGTGGTCACAAATATCACATTTATGACTAAACAGGAATACGAATGCCGGAATTACATATACGAAGAATAATAACCGGTGCAACTGTTCCTAATACATATGAGCATGTAACGCTTTGACCGTGGCGTTTTGTGGAATTTCCAAAAAAACGCTTTTCACTCAAGGTGTTAAACATTCTGCAATGCACGTACTTTGCGAATTCGAGCGATTCGACAAACAATTTGCAGCCCAACTGCAGGTCAAGTGTATGCATTAAGGGGCAAATAACTCGAACTCGATCGAACTCGTCTCATTGCAGCTACGAAAAAAGCAGCTCCGATAATGCAAGTCTTGACCTTCTAGCCATTAGAAAGCATTTCGCGCGTATTTGCATGTGTTAGGTTTGTCCTTGGATCGCGAGTTCGGCTTTTTGCAGTCACTTGATTTCGTTGGTCTCGCCGTCTGCTGCATCTCACACTCCCGCATATACACATATATATATTTGCACGGCTCCAACAAATCCGACTTGGGGTCGTTTTCGCTACTTTTGGCGCTTATCAAAAAGTGCAAGGCACATCGCATCAGCAAAGGCATTTGCAGCGATAACACACGTGTAGTAGTTAACGCGATGCTGCTAGTCGTCGTGGATTCGCGGCGTGCGTTCACTATCCACAGTGAAGCATAAAATCAGAGCCGTGAGCCGTGGGTGAAGAGTTTCGAAGAGTGGAGCTAAATTGCCCTACCGTCAAGTCATCCGGAGTCCGTCCGCGTCTTCCCTTCGATGTTCCATACATCCGCTTGCACGATAGCGAGCAGAAAAGAGCACGAAACACGCAACGGAAAGAGAAAGAGCGAGAGAAAGAAAGTGGGCCAAACTTCTCACCGTCTCGTCCCGAGCGTTTCTTCCGACCACTAAGAGACTCGTCTGCTTGTGGGACGCAAGCCAAAGCAAAAGCAGGCCAACGTAGCTGCCCATCTCACGCGCGTGTAATGCAAGCGGAATGAAAGCGCACTTTCAGGACTCCCGCGTGGGCATGTACCAATTCCTGGGTGGTGTTCCTGCGCTACAACATCCATTCCTCTCCGGGGCGCGCTCTGTCTATTGTTCCCAACCGGCACACGCTCTTTTTTCACTGGGTGCTCTCTCTCTCTCTCTCTCTCTCTCTCTCTCTCTCTCTCTCTCCCACGCACACAACTCACGCCTTCTCCTCATTGCTTTCGCTCACTGTGTATTTTCCGCAATTTTCTCTAGCTCTTCTTTCCTGATATCATAAAATCTAACAAGCGTGCGAGATCGAAACCCCCCAGCAGATCGCTTCCGCTGAATGATCCCTTACCTTTCGTCCTGTCTGTCACCTGGTGGATGTCCTTTCTTGGAGAAGCTATACCGCTCTAGAGGCAACGCCGACCGCTATCAACCAGCGTAGCTCATCCATATTTGAACACAACAATTGAAGCCGTAACCGACGACGTGCGATTGCCTGGCCATGAAATCCTCATGTTCATCCTGTAAGAAACTTTTCGCCACGCGTTCACCTTTCGCCACCTACGCAAACCCTTCTGGTGGCGTTTATGACAACGGTAAATCTTTAAATTTTCAGCTGTACACCATTATCAGCGAGTATCATTCAGGTTCGTACGATGTGTTCTAGTGTTCCTTTTTCGCTTCATCAAGGCATAGTAGTGCACTTCGCACGCGAAACAGCTGACACCGGAAACACCCCACCCGGGTATCCCGGGCACACGAGCCACCAAAGCCACTGGGAGAATCAGGGAGGTGTTTCTTTTTCTTTTTTTGCACTATCCCCCCTCCCGCAAAACAACTAACAGCTGGCCCGGGGTTTAGGGTGCCTCGAAAACAACCCAAACTTCACACAAGCAAGCACCAGAAGCCATTTTTCACCATTCCGATAATGCGATCGCGATCTCAAAATTACTCGAAACCCCTTCTGCAATCGAAGCCAGCGTAGCGAAACTCCGCTTGAACACAACCCAACAGCAGTGAAACCTCGTTTGAACGGACGAACTAAAAACGCCGGCGAACATCAGCATCAGCGACGGCCAACTGAAAACCCCCCACGAGCTTCTGCACTGACGAGCCACGAGCGAGCTGGAAAGAGAAGCTTTTGCTCCACCTTCCGCTTCCACGGAGAGACGGCGTTGTGGCCGACCCGTTAGCCCACCCGGAACACGGCCCGAGCAGTGAGCAAAGCATTCTCGCCGTGCTCGCCGAACAGCTGGGGAATGGAAGTTTTCTTTCCTTTTTGGCTGACAAATTGTGGAAACCCTACGCGAGAGCCGCCTATGCTTTCGGTGTATCTCTACGAAAAGCTCTCTGCTCTCGTGCAAGTTTTGCAAGCGGTGAGCTTTTTGATGCTGTTTCGGTGCATGGAAGCAAAACTTAACACAGCCAGCAGATGCAAGGCTGCATGACGCTAGATGCCTTTTTTCGATGATGAAATGCTAATTATTTTACTTGTTTTTATCGCTGCATTGGTGCTTTAGGAGGCAATCTGTCAATAGAATCGTTGCACATCTTGCTAAAACTAAAGTGAAGTTAACATGAACATACTGAATAGGGGATGATCGGTCTGCGACTGGATCATTTCCCAAAATGACTTGACGTGATCCTAGCAATAGATTTCTATGCTCACATTACAGACGAATTTGATGCTCTTTTTGGGTAATTTATTAACTTGTTTTGTTTCAAACACAAAAATTCGACCTCAAAGCCACATGAAAAGGAGCCCTACATATTCCAACATACCGACAGAAACATTCAACATTGCAATATCCGTAAGATCAGATCGGAGTACTGGTTAACTCAGTTCAATCGCAGGTTCACGAATAGCTTAAAACAGGGGTCTCCAAACTTTTTAGATGGCGGGCCTCATTGAGTGGAATAGCCGCAGCTGAGGGCCAATCATAGTTCATCTCTGCAAAAATAATATTGGATTATGAAATGAAATCACTTATTACACATTGCACAATGGTACTAGACAAGAGATCAGAAAGCGTTCCCAGAAACAATGTGTGTTTTGCTGAAAAGTATTATAGTTGTTAACAAAATAATGGTTAGAAATCAAAATTAAACCGAAAGCTTTGCGGGACGCGCGGGAAGGTCTCGCGGGCTGTAGTTTGGAGACCCCTGGCTTAAAAGATAGTGTTCTGAACGAGAATGATCATAGGCAAAAAAGATATACTTCTTCATGTTGTAGTAGAAGAGGTCAATGAATGAACAAACGCCATTCGCACGAGCTAATGTTTCGAACACTTCGCCTCAAAAAGTTTATTACTTGCTTTATATAAAATTATCATACACACGACTGTATTCAGTAACCATAGAATCGTTTTTTTTATTGGAAGCTTTTAAAATTAGCGTTAAGTTAACTATAAAATGAACGAAATGTAATCTGATAAATGACAAAAATCATGAAGATCGTTCTACGATCCACACATCATACAATCCTCCTTGTTCTCCAGCGAACAAACCATCTCCGCCATTCGCCTATTCCGCTCCGCAAACGAACCATTTTCTTGCGTTTGCTGATCTGACCCTCCCCCATTCACGCTTCGCTGGGGAGTACTGGTGCTTCCGTTCAGCAGAGATCGCTGCATTTGGCCGATTTGTGACGTTTCCGGACTCGCGTCGCCATCGCCGTTCGTCATCCGGCTCACGTTCGATTGATTTGCACCCTGGAGCTTCGATTTGTCCACCGTGAACTGAATGGCGTTTACCGCCGGCTTGGTACGCAAGTAGTACATGCCCGTTTTAAGGCCCATCTTCCAGCCGTAGAAATGGATCGATGTCAGCTTGCCATAATTCGGTTCAGCCACGTGAATGTTGAACGACTGTGATTGATCTATAAACGCTCCACGGTCGGCGGCCATCTTGATGGAAGTTTTTACTGATATCTCCCAGACCGTTTTGTAAATGTCACGAATCTCTTGGGGAATTTCCGTAATTTTCTGGATCGATCCGTTGTGCGCCAGAATTCGGTGTCTCATATCATCGTCCCACAGGCCACACTCGGTCAAGTCCTTCAGGAGATGGTGATTCACCACTTGAAATTCTCCCGACAGGACGCGCCTATTATAAACGTTCGATGTGTACGGTTCGAAGGATTCATTGTTGCCCAAAATTTGTGCGGTTGAAGCCGTCGGCATCGGTGCCAACAGTAGAGAATTGCGAATGCCATGCTTGGCAATCTTCTCTTTCAATTCCGCCCAGTTCCACAGGTCCGTAGGTGTCTTGTTCCACATATCGTACTGCAAGATACCCTTGCTTACCGGGCTACCTTCGTACGTCTCGTATGGTCCGTCACGGGCAGCCAACTCGCAGCTAGCCTCCAAGGCACCGTAGTAGATTGTTTCAAACATTTGCTGATTGAGTTTTTGGGCCTCCTCACTCTCGTATGGGTATCGCATCAGGATAAACGCATCGGCCATACCTTGCACACCAATACCGATGGGCCTGTGGCGCATGTTCGAACGACGCGCCTCCGGCACCGGATAGTAGTTGATGTCGATGATTTTGTTCAAGTTTCGCGTTACGGTCTTAGCGACATCTTTCAGCTTGCCAAAATCGTACGTACGATCCGATCTCACAAACATGTTTAACGCGATCGATGCAAGATTGCACACGGCAATCTCGTCCTTTGAAGAGTACTCCACGATCTCCGTGCAAAGGTTTGAGCACTTTATTGTGCCCACGTTTTGCTGGTTGCTCTTTCGGTTACACGCATCCTTGTACAGCATGTACGGCACGCCGGTTTCCACCTGTGATTCAATTATGGCAAACCACAGGTCCTGCGCCTTTACTTGGCGAATAAAGCGACCTTCCTTCTCGTAGCCCTCGTACCGTTTCTCGAACTCTTCGCCCCACGAATCAGACAATCCGGGGCAATCATGCGGGCACATAAGACTCCACATTTCGTTAGCCTCCACTCGCTTCATGAATAAATCCGGTATCCAAAGGGCATAGAACATGTCTCGCGCACGTACCTCCTCCTTCCCTGTGTTCTTTTTCAGATCGAGAAACTCGAACACATCACCGTGCCACGGCTCCAGGTAGATTGCAAATGCTCCGGGTCGCTTATTGCCTCCTTGATCGACGTACCGCGCCGTGTTATTGTACACGCGAAGCATCGGCACCAAACCATTGGAGATTCCATTTGTGCCCGCGATGTACGTTCCCTTCGCACGGATACAATGCACGTTCAGCCCAATGCCACCGGCTGACTTTGATATCAGGGCGCACTGTTTCAGCGTATCGTAGATACCGTCAATGCTGTCGTCGGACATCGTCAACAGGAAGCAGGAAGAAAGCTGCGGACGTTGTGTCGCCGCAGCAAACATAGTTGGAGAAGCATGGGTGAAAAATCGCTCCGACAGCAGATTGTACGTCTCGATGGCCGCATCGATATCCTCGCCGTGAATACCGATGGCAACGCGCATCAGCATATGCTGGGGACGTTCGACGATCTTGCCCTTAATTTTGAGCAGGTAGGATCGCTCCAAAGTTTTAAAGCCGAAATAATTATAGCCAAAGTCGCGATCGTAAATAATGGCCGAATTGAGACGGTCTGCATTATCCATTATTATTTTGTAGTGAAACTCGGATATCATCGGGGACTTGGTTTTCAAATACTCATTCTCCATCATGTACAAATCGTGCATAACCTCTGTAAGAAAAAGTGCATACATCGACGTTACTACCGCACAATAGTTACCCATCGAAACTCATTATTTCTAGTTTACATGCGGCGCAAATAACAGTACTAAATAATAGAGTAAAATTTATTTAAAATAGGAAAAAAAAACAGGACTGGAAGAACTATGAGAACGAGGTATAGAAATAAACTATATTTGTAAACATATGATGAAACCTTCAACTAGTTAAAGATAGTAAGTGATTAGGTAGAAAGGAATATTCATAAAAAAAAACTAATCCTGAACCATGCTTACCCGAAAATTGCTTCTTTGTTTCTTTGTGTAGATTGGAAACGGCTAAACGAGCCGCAAGGATCGCATAGTCAGCATGTTCAGTTGTCATTGTTGCAGCTGTTTCCGCTGCTAAGCTGTCAAGCTCTTGAGTCGTAACACCTGTATAGAGCCCATTGATAACCTTCAGTGTAATGACGATCTGTGGAATAAATTAGAAAGAGTGGATCGCAAAATGGAGTCGGGGAAACAATAGTTTATTGGACCGCACCTCAGGGCTAGACGTTTATACAGCGTAACTACAATCCCATAATCATCCCAAAGTTTCATACTTACCGGGGCAACGAAATCCTTGTTCAGCCCATAGCATAGCTTCTGAATTCTCGACGTAATCTTGTCTAAATGTACTTCCTCCTTTCGGCCATCTTTTGCGCAAACAAATATGGAGAAAATATCAAACGGGGTTACCATATAGTTATGCCGCTTCGATGCGTGTTTAACAAAGGGATTGCTTACCTCGCTTGAAAACATACATCTTGTTCGACTTCAGCACCATCTTGTTAGTTTAAGGCGATGTACAGAACAAAAATAACAAATTAAACACTCCTCTAATGGATTCACAAACAACGAACAGTAATAAATTTAACTTTGATGCAACAATCCGCGACACACAATCTGTCCGCAACGACCGCATGAAAAAATGAAGCGACAATTTCGCGCGTTGTTTTGACAGCACGAGTTTGACGTTTTTGGCTGTTGCCTGATACACATTCATTGGCAGCTAAGCGACATCGCTTAGCCATCCAAAGGAAAGGCCTTTTCTCGGTTGCGTAATTTCAAAATAGCCAGTAGCGAAAAGAATTTATATTTTTTCGTTAAAATATTTTTTTTAATTCCATTGTGTGCAATTGAAGTGAGATACTATCCACGAAAAGTAAAATAACTGACAGTACTGATAAGAATACATCAGTATGATACCCCCTTGAAGATAGTCTTAGCTTTGTCGATGGACCAAACGCTATCATTCCATGCAAAATTCAAACTTACCGCGGTTTCGCTGCCTATGCATTACATGACCTAAAGGTTTCATCTACAGTTTCAGTAACAGTAAAGGTCCAACAGCACAAAAACAATCGTACACATCGTTTTTACAATTTTCGATTACGGAAATACTACACACATTTTCTATTCTATCTACTCTGAAATCCTATTATGCACCCATATTAAGTACATTGAGCCATTTACAACATTTATCCAGTTTACTACACAAACCCTTGAATCTAGAATCTTCTTCTTCTTCTTTACTAGACTTTGCCCACGGTAAGATGCCCAACTTCCTAGGCACTCCTGTATTAACCCGTGGCTAAGAGGACTGATCCTCAATCCTAGTTATACTATGGGACAGGCAGCTATAGGCCTCTTCTTCTTTACTGGCCCGCTCACAATTGAGTACGTCGTACTGACATTGTCTACCTTGCTAAGCTTAGTCAAGCTTTCATGACTTTTTTTTAATTACTCGTAACTGGATGGATAGTCAGTCCTGCTTACGAGGGTTGCTCAGACGAGATTCGATCCCGATACTATCGTGTGTTTGTGCCGCACCCTAACGCTTCGGCTATCGAGCTCCGCTTATATATAGCTATAGGCCATATGTCCTAAAAATCTGGATTCAATAAATTCAATGAACATCTTTCTGAATCAACTAAACTTTCTTATTTCCAAATCTCTTCTACTCGCTTTTTTACATATCCATTGTTGTCTCCATATTTAATCTCTTACAATACACATTAAAATTTGTAATATTTGTAATATCTCATGCATTCCTTTCAGAATTTTTTAAATTTCACTCTTCTATGCAAATAGAGAAAATATAGCTTTTTCTACCTTCTATATGATACCTTCTCTCTCTCTCTATCTCTATCTACCTAAATATCTATCAATCAGCCAATCTACAAATATCTATAAATCTATGTCATATTTTCAATCCATCTTATAAAAAGTCGATCCATAATTTACAATACGTTTTTCAATCCTTCATGTCCTTCTTTTTTTAATATAAAAAAATGAACGTATTTAAATGAAACCTCTTTTCCGTTACATCAATCTCCCTAACCATCTGCAAAATTTTATCTGCTTATTCTTTTCCATATTTAATTTTTTTTAATCTGTTTCTACTGGTTAACAACGTGCATATGGCACAAACACATGACGACAAGCTAACTTATAATGCTTCCCAATCACTCAATTAGTTTAATCTTTTTTCTATTCTAACTGTCTATCGATCTCTTCTCTCCCTCTGCATCTTTTCCTATTTTTGTACATTTATATTTTACATGTCACTCTCTACTATTCTGTTCTGACTATTTCTCTATTCCGAATTTGATTACCCACCAATCATTGTAGCGATTTCATCAGTATCACCTAATGCATACAGATCCAAAAATACTTGACACGATTTACCTGAACGAGCAAAACAGATAGTTAGAGCTGCACAGACTCCAAGTCTGAGTATGTACAGATTCTACAGGACTCTTTGTATAGATTCCATGTTTTTTTTTGCTTCACGAGAGCGTTCTATACTTTGTAAAATAGCGCGAATCAATTCATTCCTGTAGAGAACGACGTATGTTCGAACTCTGTTTTATTGAGATCATCGCGTAAGGTAAATCTTAAATTTTATGTTCAAGATTAGATTTTCTCGAAACAAACATAAAATAAGTAATAAATTTATGAATTATTTTGTACAATATGTCAACTCAACATGCACCTGCAAGATATATAATGAACGATAAATCAGCTTTAATGTTTATTTGCCAAATGTTAGATATTTTCCATTTCAGATTGCAGCTCCGGTTCACTTTCTTCGTCAGAACTGCTTGAATCTTGGCGGTCCATCAAGGGAATGGGAACAGGAAGTGGTTCCAAGGGTAGCGAAGCAAAAGAATAACGTTCTACACCACTCGGTGTCCAGAAGAACTCATCGAATGGTCCTTTGGTCATTCTACCTCGCAGCAAATATTTCGAGGCAAAATTAAAGACGCCATCGTGCTCCGCCGATAAACCCGTTTCGTCCCACATGCCATGATACCGAACGCTTCCAAACACAAATTCTATCGGCCCAGCTAAACGCCCTTCACGCCAAGACCCACGTAGACGAAGGCCATTTTCAGCGATTAAATACGCTCCGATGCCATGCTTCTTGTTCAAACACCAATTACCCTCGTAGAGGTCCTTATTTGCGAACTTGTACGTTCCATAACCATGGCGACTGTCTTTCAACCAATCACCAGCATACGAGGAACAATCGGGATACGTTTGCGTTCCATGGCCATGGCGAAGGCCTTTTCGAAATGCGCCCACGTACCGATAGCCGTTACGCTTCCGCAGCACGCCGTGCCCGTGAAAAATGCCTTTCCGAAAAGATCCTTCGTAAAAGTCACCGTTGGTAAATTTTGCAATCCCATCCCCACTGGGCTGATTTTTTCTATTTCTTGGTCCTTCATAGCGCTATTCGACGAAAGCAATCACGATGAGAAACATCAACGATCAAAACCGATACCTTATTTACCTTAATTTTTAATGGGATCGACTGTGATTTTTCCGTACTCAAAATGCCTTCTTCTTCTTCAGTTTCTTCGACACCCGAAGGTGGCTGCAACGCGGACTCATTTGCTACAGATACATTGGGTGATTCAAAGAACCCACAATCCGACTGGAACACACTATCCATCATAAAATCAGGCTTCAGAATGAACATCAGTCTCTAAACTGAAGATGACTAGATTGGAAAGAAGAAATTTGACGAATGCATTAAGATTAAAATGACGTGTCAGCTATCTGGTCTGATAATATGAAGAATTTGTTTTGGGTGTTATAGTTCCTACTTTCCAGCAGTGATTAATCAAAATTCCCAGATCTAATAAACCAAAGCATAGTAAAAAAACACACAAACACTGTTTCGCATTAGCTTTTTTACCTGCCAACGTCAACAAATTTATTTCATTCATGTGTTCACACAAAACCCATCCAACCGTTGCGTTTGAAGATGTGACCTTAATTCCTAGAGATGAAATTTCCTTGACAGTGTAGTCTATAGAAAATGTTAGTTCTAGCACGACACTAGCTCTGGTTAAATAGGCTAAGCAGAGCCTGCTTTTCTTTCTCCTTCTTGCGTACGACATCGATACTGCGATTCTTCCATGTGCTTTTGCGTAGTTTGATTGGTCGACTTCCGACATAGCGTCCTGTGGGGGGTAATGAAAAAAAAGTTTTTTAATTATTTCACTAAAAAAATTGTACAAACTATTCATTTCCTTGACACCATAGTTGACGAAAAATTATCTATTATATCAGTGTTCAAACATATCTCAAATACAAAGTGTTCAACAGTTTGAAACTGTGGCGAAAATTACTACTTTTCTAATCAGGAGTAGATTACTCGTTATAGACCTTCGAGCTACGGTACAGGCAGCCCAACAGCTTCTCCAGTCAAATACTCCTCTGAAATAAGTACTACTCCTAAAGCATACGATATAATAACAGTGTTCTCCATACGATATAATAACGAGTTCCATGAGCTATACGATAGTCTCATTGCCATCCATTGAATAAGAATCACCAGACTTGCGTGCGCTTATATTGTCAATAGAATGCCACGACGGCCCATTACGTACAGTCCTTTTAGGATGAGTGTTGGACCCAAACTGAGATAAAGTGATGGAAGTGTGTCTGCCAAAAGGGCCGTGATTAGAGATTGGCTGATGGTAGAGGTTGACGCTTGACTGTGAGCGTTTTTAGTAGCTGTCGTAGGCCAAGGCCGTTAAACGGTAGTAGCGCCTTTTAAGTAAGTTCGGGAAGTTTTTCAAGCACATATGTTCGATCCAGCACGTATTGAGAAAATTAAGGATACGTAGTCTTCAGTGGGTAAATTTTGGGATAATGCAACGCTGTCATCTGTAGAACTTGCGAACTCTCTACCATAAACGCTTTGATGGCCAAACAGTGTTGATGCCATTCTTCTCAACGATATGTATACTCTATACCTACTAGCTAAAATTATGTGCTTGAGCAAATAGAATACAAAAATGTAGAAAATAGCTCCTCTAAATAGATCATATACAGAGAATTGTTCTTAAAACCCAATGTGCCTCAAATTTAACCTTATTTTGGAAACAACACTGTTTCAACATGCATATATTTGATTTCCCAAATATGAAATATTTACTACCAGTAGCAAAAAGTTATAGAAATAGTTTTTACCATTACGGGTAAATTTATTCTAAATCCATTGCGGGAAAATTATTCTAAATGTACAAATCGTATGTATGAGCATATGATCAATAGCAGGTCACAATGAATGCAGTGACAGTAATTTAAATCGTAAAATTCAAATTCCACAATTACACTCTTAACGCCCTCGGTAAAGCAGGCATACAGTTGAGTTGAATTTCTGCTTGCGAGTTTGATAGGCACATGGGTCCGAAAAAAGAATGTCGTAGGTCAGAGGTATCAAGTGTTGTGACTGCACGTTTCAGCAATGTAAATGTCATTCCTATTCTAACCATCGTGAAATTATTCCTCAAGCTACGACGTAAAGTTTCAACCATCGAAAGGCTCTCGGATTTTGTTTGCTGCTCAAACAATATCCTTCGGAACAAATAAAAAAGTTATAATGGTAAATAACTGACCTACCATCCTTGGAGTAAACTTTAAAAGGCATCAACAATCGTAACGAAGAATTCGTAATCAACATTTTCAGTACATCAAGGGCAAACTAGTCAACTGACCGTGAAAAAGTTTAAATTTATGAGTTGCATCTCCGATTGATATCCTGCGGAAGTTCTGACGCGATGATTGACAGAATAATATATCTGTCCAATGCTATAAACAGATGATAAAAAAATGGTAACATCTCATATGTGTGCTAATTCATTTTTGAAATACCTAGTATATTGTTTCCGTTGATGCGCCTCTCCCAAAAAGATAGTGAAGAGTGATTGGCATATAACGAGGCTCCTTATGATGATTTAAATCATTCAGATGATTTAAAACGAACTCGCTGGATTGTTATTTGCAGCTCCAAGAGATAAACTTACGTTAATCGATCATTTCATTTTTCGAGCAATCTCATCTAGCCAATGGACGTTCGATTGCAAGTGAGTGGGAGCATCACGGGTTTTAGCTTATTCCATAGCCAGCGTCATTAGCATCAATGGCCATCTAGCCGAACAAAATGTTCCAAGCTACCATTTAATTGCTGCTTCATCCCCTTCGGCATCTTTTCAATGGAACTACGAGAGCAAAAGCCAACCCCAAACGAAGCGGTAAGGCTCAATGTCGGAAACATTCAATAGACACTCGTTTGCGATGACTCGGTGGCGGTTTTTTAACGGCGAATGGCAGCTAAAAAATCGACAATCTTCAAATCAACGGCAAATCAATATACGGTATCGCGTCCAATATTCGGTACGAAACAAGAGACGTATCCATGGATGCGTGAACTCACCGCAACGAACCATCTTTCAACCGAATGAAAAATTCGTTACAATAGCAATTATGATACCGCAATTAGGCGACCCGGCTCTGGGTCAATATTGAGAAAGTGAACGAGCGAAAGAATTACAAACGCAATACTACTGATCTAGGTTCAATTGATGCAAAATATTCGCCTTCCAACAGGTAAATAAGGTCGAACGATCGCATCCGCGTCCTCGCACTGCTCACCGTTTGGTTTATTATTGATGTGACCGTCAAATGGTTGCATGATAGAATTTCAAATGCCCAACCCGGGGAGGTGTTTGTGATACAGATCCTGTACTTAATGCTGCCTCCGGTACCGACAGTACGGGATAACTAACGAATTCCTAGCTGTTTACTTGTTGGCTTCCTTTGCGGCACTTGGCGGTTGACACTTAAGCTTAACATTTTTGTTCCTTTGGCGACAAATTGCATTCATCCATGGGAAATGATGCAGCTATTGAATTGAACCATATTCCTCCGCGAAGTACCGGCACATACTAAGGTCGTACACACCCCCACAGTCATTCTAGTCAATCGAATGGGCAATGGAGAATATCGTCTTTAAGAAAAACGCAGCTAACTGAAAACAAGACAGTAAATGTTAATATATGCGGCACATATTTGAATGCGTCCATCTAACGGTTTTTTTTTCAATGAATCTTCTTGATTGAGGAGGGTCGATCACAAGTGCTATTGCAGGTGCTGATATACAAATAGTGAAATACAATCATGTATCTCCTTAAACTTAGTCCGGGATAGTATCGGGTTCGATTCTCGACTAAGCCTCATCCGTACGCAGGCCTGACTGTTTACGTGAACATTTCAAATCAAAGAAAGCATTTGCTTGACTTAACAAAGCAGGCCTTGACCGTACAATGGTTGTTTGGGCATTTAAGAAGACGCAGAAACTTACCCGCAGTTTTCATTTAATGACTTTGGACTTTGCTTGTATAGTGCTGTTTTCTATTCTAAACGATGGAAATCTCATACTAAAAACCAAAGTTCAAATTTTGTGTACGTGTCAATCATCATATCAAAGTTTCATTTCTGGTGAAAATGCTTTCCATGCATGCCGAACAGGAACAGCGTGATCAGCGCATTTGTTTACAATGCTTACGGGAATCGCTAAATACCGTTTTATTCGCCTGGATCCGCTTTTCTCGGCCATTGGTTATATTGATAACTTATTGCAAAAATATATAGATTGCCGCAGCCAAAGGTCTTGTTTTTCGAATTGATTAAACACGGGCACGGATTAATGCCATGGCGAGCTGGTGTGTCGATGTAGGCGGGCCTGGATCAAAAGTCAACCCAGGAATGGAAAAATACAAATAGCAGTAAAATAATAATAATTTATATATATATATTCGTAACGGTCATCCATCCATCGGTTCCAAAGGTGATCTACACAGCGTTGCGGACCACGTGCGACTCAACAGTGGCTAAGTGAGCTAGATCAGATTCTAATTCTTCGATTGATTAGCTTGCTTTGCAACAAATAACCATCATTGCTATTGTATTTTTAAATATATTTAATTCATTTAATTCCCATTATCATCGACACCCAATATAACGAACCAATGTCCCAATCTGCATCAATTGCATTTCAGCAACTATAAATTATCACTGTTAAATGATCACCCGGTTTAAATGGGTTTTTCTCCGCAGTAAGCTTGCTTTAAACACATCATTGGTCAATCAGCATTTAGTTACTGTGTTTATCCGAAGCAAGTAAAATCCCTGCAGCATTTTGGCCGTGCAATGACAAAGTCCAACCTGGTGCCATGTTCATGCTCCTGGTGGATGCAACGACAAATTGTTGCTATATTGACATGCTGCTTCATTACCATTCTATCAACTCCCTCAACGCGATGGAAGGCTCGTTGAATCCTTGACCACGCGTGAGGTTCAATTTAACGTTTAAGTACCGTGGCGCTTCTCGGTACTCCCTGCAACACTCAACCACTCATCAGCAAGGAGTGAAGCGCGGATGGTTAGTTCCGAGCAGGAGCTACTAAACATTGTGCTGTCGCATCTCCACCCAACTTAATCCGTGATAACAAACCGCTCTAACTAGCGACACATTTCTCTCGTTCTCTCTCATGCTTGCTCTCGTTTTCGCTCTCACTCGCTCGCACGCTTTCCCTCTCTGTCTCTCTCTCTTTCTATCTTTGGCGAGTAAATGACAACAGCACAGTTGATCAGCTGGGATGGGATGAGAGGATGCTGATAAAAGCCGCGCTTGGGTGGACAGGCACCAACATTCTGTCGAAGAATTGCAAACCATCCACAGTTCAACCGAACGCAGTACGGTTTTCATTTTTCCTCCATTCTCGGCTTCAAGAAAATTCAAATAAACCCGCAAATAGTGCATCACGGAAGCGACTATTAAGCTGTCTGTTTAGCGTGACCAATTTAGTAGTGACGTTGTTTTCTAACTCCTCGACAGCATCCTGATGCTCGTTGGTGCACCGATGGCACGCAATTGCACCGGTTCTAGATGGTGGCAGCCGCGTGTTACCACCGACGTAGTACAGTGAAAAGTGTTCCCGAGCAAACGGTGAATTCATAATTGGCCAAATTTCGTTGCTTTTTTGCTTTCGCGTTCGTTCCATCGTTCAAGCCACGTACAGGTGGATTGAATAGATTCAGATTGTGCGACATGTGAATTGTTCTCTGAAAGATTCAACCGAAAGTACCATCAGGCACTCACCGGTCGTGTTAATTTGGTTTCATGTATTAGGCCAATTAACCCGCGTCCAGTATAGGTTGGCGTGCCGAAAAAAAAGGACTACGGGGACGTAAAACCCCGAGAAGCGGCAAATACACGTGTATTGGAAAAAATATCGTTCCATTTCTTGGTGGGCATCTTGCGACTCAAAATGGATAAGGTAAGAACATTGCTTTTAAGATATGGTTTGATTTTATCCACACAAAAAAGACTCTACATACTCTAAATAAATAAGAAAAAAATATCATTCATTGGTGGGTTAATCGGCAAGTTCGAATTTTAAAACCAATAACGGTTCCAATCCTCCTGCCATGAGCACAAATTCCATTAAACACTCTATCTCCGTCCACTGTACATGCCTGTTAAGGGTGACTGTCGTTGCAAAGTTATGCGGTCACCTTGATGGCCGCCGGATTGTCTACAACAGCAACAGGATCATTAAATTCTCACCCGAATCCACACCCCCACCACCGAGCAGCATAGCGTAACCTTTCCTCTTTGGCACCGCTAACAGCGATAGAGAACAAATCCCGTTTCGACAGTAGTCGGCGATGGAAACTTGGGTTTTGTTTTGTAGTTTTGCTGCTTCTCGCAACAAACACGCATCCGACTGGTACGTGCTGGTACCGGATTAACACAGACAAATCAATCTCTGAGCTGGACCGCGGCCACACAAACAACAAGATAGCGCAAAATGCAGGGAGCAAAACCTGCTAGGAGAGGCTGTGCAGAGGCCTTCCCCGAGAGCTCGTCAACATATTGTCCTCGTTTGGCTTGGGAACTCCATTCCACCAGGGAGCGTTAGGTTACCTTCGTGGGCAAGGGGTGATTAAACGATCGAAATCAATGGAGGCGCCTAGTAACCAATAGAATCATGAAACTGCGGCATGAAACCGTACCATAAAGAGACGTAATGCTTTGTCCATCGGTGAATTGATTTTGCCTTGCGTGTGCTAAATCATTCGGGCGTTGAGTGTTCAGTTTTGTACCAACTGGAATGTGTGATGATCATGCATATAGACACGCCGGTGTGCCATGATACGGTCAAAGCTCGTTTTGCTCGATGTGTGCTACGGAGGATTATTAGAATTTAACATTACACAACATTGCAATTTCGATAGAGAGAAAAATTGAGAAGGGTGTACTTTTGCAATGGCCCTTATTAAACGCTGATTATTTCAACCGCAACCTATTCATGTAGCGTACGGTGTAGTTCTAACATAACTTAATTCATTGTTACAAAGCTCTAATTTTCTGAAAGATCATGTTTGGAAATATTTTAGTTCGCTGGTGAAGTAAGTAAGAAACCCAAACAGAATCATAACGACCGCATGATAATGTGATGTGGTGCGTTGGGCACTAAGAAAATGACTAAAAATTAACATTCCTGCACCGTTCTGCCCGATAATGACGAGAATAATAATTGCTGGCTTAATTAGAACCGAATTTGGGATAAGCCGTTTGGAAGCTATTTAATTTCAAAGTTTGCTTGAAAAAGAGTTAATTCAATCCAAAATCGAGCCAGCACGTTTTCTACCGTGGGTATGGTATTTTAAAACGCAGGTTATACAAAGGGGAAATGATAAATTATTGATCTGAGTTTCTAAGCGTGGTTTTCATTATCAAAATAACATTATAAAGATCTCGTTTGATAAATTTGTGTAACAATGCAGTGAAAAATCCGTACAAAAACATTCACTGACACTCTGGCATGTAGGCGCCATACAATACCCATTATGCTGATTACAGTTCAGTTAGCGAACCTACAACAAGCAAATGGAAAATCTCATTGCCACTGTGAGATCTGAAATCTCTACAGCAACCGAGCCCTTATCACTGTCACACCTAGCTTTAACCTCGCAAATCACTCATCCGTAGCGGCAGCCCGCATTTATGTGTGCATCCAAATCCCATATTTTTATGCTCATGTTTGATGATGGAAATAAACCACTGCACGGATGAAATAAACAATTACAAAGGTCAGCAAAGATCTGCAGCGTGTTGGATATGCTTATGTCAGCCAAATAACGTGATATAAAGAGAAAAGAGCACATCGTTCGCTCCGAGGAACGGTGTTTTTCCATCGCGTGAGAAAAATAAACAAACCTGATCGGGTCGTCACTAGTTCATCACATGGAAGTAATGGCTGCGAATGAGGCGTAGAAATGTTACTATCCCTTTTTGCTCCGGAACTGAACTTTGCTCATTCGAACAACCGATCGAGCACATGATAACACCCACCACCCACTTGGCATTTGATTGACTATTTCAGTTATTTGTTTTCAGCTACCACGCTTTCGCTGCATTTTTTTCTCTCTTATTAAACATGCTAAGTCGTGTGTATAGCTTATCGTTTCATTTACGCCGGCCAACTGCAGGAGCAAATTAATTACCTTGCATTCTAATCAGCACACACCATCGCTTGCTTCAATTGACCAGCAATTATCGGCTCGCATTCATTTTTTGTCCCTTTGAAAGTTCCCACCGTTAAAAGTAAACAGCAATCGCACAGAGCCTAAAATAGATGGAAATGAAGAGCAAAAGCTGCAACAAATAATCGACCATTTGCTGGCTTGCTCACTCGCAGCGTGCATGCAAAAAAGCCGTGATAGGCCAACTCAACTTACTCAAGCTGCTGGGGGGTAGGTGGGGGCGATTTCCTATCACCCATGAGCCGGCCGATTAAATTAAACGTTAGCCTTCTGCGACCCACCAACAGCGGTAGGTGTTTATTTACGATCATATTTACAACTGATTGTGAGCTTTTTTCAAAAGTCCATCATTTGACCATGATCGTACAAATAGTTCAACGTAGCAAAAGCATTTTGATGAAAATATGTCCATTGGAATTCAATCTTTGCACGTACACATTTTCCTAGTCAACTTGGTCATAATAAAATCTATATATTTTTCTTACTTCATGCCTTTCCCTGCAAATATTTGCTAATACGAGAGCAACAAAATCCCCAATATTTGTTCAGGGCTTAATTTTAAGCAAAGGGAATTGGAATGCAAACATAACAATTTCGTTTTTGCTTTTTTGCAGATTTCAGACGATACTGCCCTTGCATTTGTTTCCTTTGTTCAATCAGTTAACGATTTTAAGTTAGATTATAGATCAATAAAAAAAAATGAGAAAAAGCATATATTTTTAAATATAAATATATCTAGAAATAAACTGCATATTTTCTCTGCTATACTGCGAATGGCATCGACAATGTCCGATTCTGACGATAATATTTTCAATGTGAATAAAGATAGCTTAGAATTAGCATTACTTCTCGGGCAACTTATAACTTTTTGTGTCATATAATTGTGCCTGTGCATGACACTCATCTTGCACACATAACGCAAAATATCGCACATAGAGAGCATACTGAATTGTCTGATTACATTAGATGTTAACGTAAGCAGAACAAGAATTAGACAGGTCTTGTAAGAGTGGACTGCAGAATAATTGGAGCCTTCCCTTAAACGATTAACGCAACAAACAACACCTAGTTTTGCAAGGATAGTAAACATTTATCAAACATATTGCTTAATCCCATACCGGCTTCTTCACTATACGGTATGTTGTTAACAAAATTTTCTCACGCCTCGTGAGCTCGCACCAGGAATATAACGGATGACTGATCACAGCGGATAAGATCCATGTTGTTTATGCTTCAGTGGAACAAAATCCTACACACTCTTGGCGACCGTAAAGTTGACGAAGAATCCGTCTCTGAGAATATATACCGGTCGACAAACAATTTTAGGTCGACTTCTTGGCACTGAATCTTATTGCTTCTCTCCTTATGTATAAAATTTATTTTCTATTTCTTTTCTTTTCCCACACACTACATAGAGTCGTCACTTGAAGCATATCTGGTATGGCCTGGTGGTATTGGCGATAATCAGCACACTGCAAGGAGTCAACTCAATGCCATGCAACGGTGGCGTTAGCGGTCAAGCAGCAAACAGCATCGAATCAAACGCAGCTTTTATAAAAGGGATGAAGTCCAATAATGCTGCTAGAGCAGTACCAGTCGTAGTCTCATCGACGCCTTCGGCCATCAAGAAGGATGTTTTCATGTCCCGTGGATGGGGCGCATCGGGTATGCCGTTCTCAATGTTTTACTTGAATCATTACACGAAGGCGCATAAAGCCTACGCACAGAGTCAGCTGCAACAACAACAACAACAACAACAACAACAGCAGCAACAGCTTCAACAAGAACAACGGCTGTTGCAACAACAAAAAGAGCAGCAGCAACAACCACTGAGGATACATCAGCAACAGGATGAACCATCACTCAGTCTAACTAAAGAGGATACAATCGAAAAGGATTCGCAACCGAAAACGCTTTCCTACGACACGAAGCTCAATCTTGACCCTGTTGCTGTTCATGCCCAACAGTTGCGAACTGATGCGGATTATGTGGACAATGTATCCCCGGTACGCACATTAAAGGTTAATACATCACGCCGGCAGTATACGGTGCCGCAGTTATTCGTATCTTATGGTTGGGGACCGTTGGGATAAACAGGGCAGCTCAAAACATTCAACTGAACTATACCCGCCGAATAGTTAAACCCAGAACCCTTTCGTCTTATCGCTGCACACATGCAGCGGAGAACAAATTGGTACACTCCAAAATGATCAATTGGGAATGTATGAAAATATATCTAAATTATAGAAATTCACTGTTCATATATGTCACATTTCACTCTAGGTGTAATAAGAACATGTTGTATAATTATTATCATGCTAATTGTACTGCACATTATAAAGCAGCTTTGGAAAACCGTAGGTCAAATTGTAATTGATAGCAAAAAATGCAAATAGGTAATTAAATAAAAATTTAAACTCTTTGTTTTCTCCACTTACCGTCCATTTCCTTCATTGCGCGTATGAAGTCCTGCGGATCTTTGAAGCTGACGAACCCATAACCCTTGCTTTTGCTGGTTCGTTTGTCGCGTATCACTTTGGCACGTTGAAATGAGGGATATTTATTGAAGGTTCGTGTCAGCAATTCGTCGTTCACGTCGTTGCCAAGATCACCGCAGAATATGCGAAAGTCGTCCTCTGCCCAATCTGATAAAGACATATCTTCCCATGTTTGACCACCGGCAACGCGTACCGTTTGCTGTATCACCCACGATGAGGTAAAGACAATGGAAAGAAAATATTAGAACAACACTATGCGATAATTTCAATTATTAGTTATTCATTATTACACGCATTTCCGTCGTTCACACAATGTTGTTTTATGTTGAAGTTACTTTTTCGTTCATTATGCTAGTATGCATTCAGTATACTAGTTTTACACAAAAAATCAGACTCATATCGAACAGACTCAACGATATGCTATACTTCAACTGTTTCAACCGCACTACCATCCTCAGTTGATGAATCCTCACTCTTAACTTGTTTAATTTTTTTTTGAGTTTTATAACATATGCACTAATGGACAATATCATATCCGCTTTCATTTAATTCAGATCACTATTTTCAACTCATCCAACAAGAGATAAGTTTAGAAACTCACTTTCAGAAGATTCTATGAAAATATTAAATTCATTTGATACGGCATCGGTGATAGTATTAGAATTTTAATTTTTTTGTCATAGACTAATTTAAGGTTTTTCCTCTTCCTTATCATTCCTTGTATAATAAATACCACGATAAATATGAACTATTGTATAATTGTACAGCCTGAATAAGGTAAATAAGGTTTTATACCTTCAAAACAGAAATCAAGAAGATTAAAAAAGAATTGAATGAACTCAGAGGCACGATGTATTAGTATAACGTAAAAGCAACCAAACATTTATAGTGAGGTATATCAACGAGCTTAGATACAATTATCTTAGCTATACTACGCCAAAACTGTTTGTTTTAGTTGTCAGTTAAGAAAAAAAGCATCCAGGATTAAGATTCACAAAAATGAGCTTACGATCATTTCAATCTCAAATTTCAGGACAAAGCTATGATTCCACACAAAAAACAGTTTAAACAAATTATGTACATTAAAATCCAATTCGCTGGATATGCTTATCAATTTTCTTGATGATATCTACCCGCAAAGTATGGATCAATTATTTTCAAAGTTTGGAACAAGTCCTGTAACATAATGCGCCTTTTATGTTTAAACGCAGTTACGTTAAGCCCCCCTTATACCACCAATTCTAAATCGGTTATTCCTTCAATTCCTTCCCAACAGTCAATCAATATAACTTGCAGACGCATTCTTACCTTTTTGTCCTTTTTGCCGCGTCTTTCGCTGTTACCAAAGGATTGCAATGCTGAGGATGCTCGTGCCGCTTTGATAGCTTCTTCAGCAATCGGATTGGGACCTGATTTTTCCGTTTTGGGTTTCTTCATTTTGGTCGTCACTTCATACTGAATATTTGCAATATCATACTATAAAATAGAGAAAGGCTCTGTTATGCACAATGTAATAAGAGATTAAACGATAATGAGGTGTTTTATTACCGATTGCACAGTTGGTGCGATGTTGCTGTTAGTTGGTCCAGAAGACGAATCGGATTTCGTTGCGATGCCCACTGTTGGCCGAGCTGTGTATAACTTTGGAGCGCTGCTCACAATCACCGGCGTGGGCTCCGTTGTGTAGGATTTTTGCGGCAAAAGTGGTAGTGGCTGAGCGCTGAAGGTCGGCAAAAAAGGCGGCATTGGTGGAGGTGGTAATCGAGGAGGGACCTGTGCTAATTTTTGTTGCACTTGGTTGTACGTTTGGGAACCGATCACCGTTCGTACCTGTGATGGTATGAACGGATTACCAGCCCCACCGGAAGATGCAGCTGGTACTGAATATGAAGCGGTAGCTCCGGAAATTTCCGCCTCAAACCTAGAAGATTTGTATCTCCATTAAAAATGTACTCAAGCAATTACAATTTCATTGTCTTACCGTGACATTTCATCTTCCATATTTTTCCTTTTGCTTCCCATGATTTACTGTCCGTATATATCTTACTATTAACCGTTCACCGAACCGGATGGTGTGTCGCGCGTGGTCGATATTTGCAGAAAAGCTATAATATAAAGGCAATATCATTGTTACTGGACGATATTTCACCAAAGCGCACACATATTATTCTAGTTTGTTATGCTTGTTCTATTCCCTCAACAAAACAACATTTCAAATACAATTGGTATCGAAATAAAGTGTAGTGTTCAGTAAAGCTTGGGATTGTAACAGTGAAATACGTTTTATTTTATTGCAACACAAGATTCAGTTGAAATTTGTAGCTGTGGACTCCCTCTCTGTTTTGCGTCTGAATATGTCCAGTTATTATAAATAGCAATATTAACTTACTGAGTTGCGAATTTGATAAACAATTTACTGTTTTGTTTTGAAACTCGCCAGGAACTGTCACAGCAAACGACTCTTGTTCGAAGAAAAAAGCCGATGTTGACGTTTAAAAAAAATACCCTGATTTCATTTGACCGATTTCTTGCTGACTTTCGAACAAGTCAAATAAAAATATAGTAAGTATGTGTACATGGGACGAATCATGCAAATATGTTAAGTTTCATATCATAATCATGCAATAGCATGAACCAAACCTGCTGATTTCATCGTATAAATTATGATTTAATTCGTCGTGAGGGTTTGCAGCAGCCCTGGTAAGGACAAGTCATTGACGTTTGGTGCTAAATCACTGTTTTTTTGAATTCAAATTGGACGTTAATCAAACTACTAGTAACTAGATGGTTTTTGTAGCTTTCACAATGTGTTTTCAGACCCAAAAAATTGAGATATCATACGTATGGAAAAAACAGAACAACGTTGATTTTACATTTGTGAAAATTCTACAGTAAATAAGCAGGACAAGGTATAAATCAAATGGTGGAATGAACAGCATTTTGAAAATGTAATATTTGGCAGGATCGCATTTAGTGAAATACATATACTTGTTTCAAAAACCAAATTGTTATCAATGTAGAAGCTATGTTTAGAACACTTTATTATCATTGAACATATAAGAAAAAAACACTTCTTCATTTGTAATAAATTAAAATTCATTCGAAAACTCAAAGCCAGGCTCAAACATCACGTGCTGATCACCAGTGAGTTTTTTTTAATAATTTCAATATGTATATCCTACTCGAGGTTTAAAAAAGTCTTTAAATTTTTTATTCCCGCAAAACTTGGTACTTGCTTAAAATTTGCTATACATCTTCTCTTAAAAATTAACATCTCCTTTTGGTAGCAATGGTCCAATATTGTCCCTGATACGATAATAGAATCGATGCTAATGATCGTAGCATTACACAACCCAGAGCTCTTATTCAACTCCGAACTTTACTAATCAGTAATTTTGTCTGAATACTGCTAAGTAGAATAGATGCCTGATTATGCGCTTCAGGTCTGTTAAACCGACCATAATGAAGAGACTGTTACGCTACTGAAGCGCATGCAATTCGAACCACTTCACAAACACACCGTGTCCCACATACAATGAAAGAATGCAATCAAAAACATTGCATGGTATAATAGATGACCAATGCACAAATAAATGCCGATTGGAAGAAAAAAAAACAATATATCAGCAGAAAAGGTACCAACCCAGACAGATTACCAGATAAGCATTCTTTTATGCAAAAATATAGGGGATTATTTTACGCAACGGGACCACCAACCCAAAATATTCATGTTAAACGATGATACAAAATTTACTATCTTATGACTATATTATTAGCTATGTTAATAAATAAGCTTTATAAATGAAAACAATTATTGAGTATAAAAAAATAAAATCTTGACCTGAACACGGCAGAAGTGGACCTTAAGGCTAACCTAACTGTTGGTGTTTCAATACAAAAGCTTTGAATGTGCTCCAACCCAAGGTAAGACCTCAAAGTCTCCAACGTTCCGGCAAAGGAAATCTCTTCTAGTTTTTCAACGATCGCCTGGACGATCAAACCATTCAATACAAGAAATCTGCCCTTTCGAGTAACTGACTAACGCGAGACCGAGAAAGTATGCTCGAACTGAACGCACCGTTATAAGTTACATTACATGGTTACCGTGATTATAACTGCAATCTTCGGATGCAAAATGAACAGTAAAGTTCAACTATAAGAACGTATTATGCATATTGATGACAGTGCTAGTAACTATAAAACAACCTCAGCAAAAAACAAGCGCTAAAATCAATACTACCTCAGTAAGAAAAACATGAAGCAAAGTGCAAAAACAAATTAACGTGCTTACGCTACAAAATACATGTTAGTAGTAGCAAAAACTGCAGCACAGGGGAGATAGTGCAGAAAACAAAGTGCTGAACTACAAAAGCTGTATTAGAAGTGCTTACACGGCAAAGTGACATTTTTTTTATACAGCAAGAACTATATAAAAATGGCCCAAGTAAGTGAAAGTAGCATTCATCCACAACCCAAGGAAGGATGAACAACTCGTGCTCGGACTTGGAAGTACACAAGGAAGAAGCGAGTCTGGGAGCATTGGATAGTCCGGACATGTGAATCTACTCAACAGGAAACCGATTAGCTGAGGAGTTCAAAGGATCGAAGCGTTAGCGTGCGGCACAAACACACAATAGATAGTATCAGGATCGAATCTCGATTGAGCCTTCCCCGTACGCAGGACTGACTATCCAGATACGTGAAAATTTTAAGTTATAGAAAGTCTTAGCTTAGCAAGGTCGGCCTTGACCGTGTGCCGGTTGTCGAGCCATTTGAGAGAGAGAGATGTATTACGGCAAAATCAAGACAATAATAAATAGCAAAATTTTAGTAGAAGAAAAATTATCATTCAAAACTACAGCTTTCTTAATATACAGTTTTATTAAACTTAAAAACTATCCGAAACTAAAAAATGGCAACTTTTGAAAAGAAAGACAGCATCTTTATTAGTGCAATGGAATTAGTACAATGGAATGGCAAAAAATTTAATTAACATCATAGACTCTATAAAAAATCCTAAAAGACTATAACCCAGGTGTCTTTGAGAAAAAATATTGATAAAATTCAACAAGACTGAATAACCAGTAAAGCAAGAATAGGACTGCCAACCACTTTAAGTAGTTTCGACGGTTTACTAAATGGCATAAAACAAGATGACAAGAAAAAAATACCCCAGACAGAATCATAGCCACTTTTAAATCAATCAAACCAAAAGCAACAAAGATACTGTGTGACGAAAGTAAATTAGAAACCGCAAAATAAAAAGGCATATCAATAGATGGATTATCACTGATTGAAAAAATCTACAACCAAACAACTAAAACTTTTCTTACGGTAGGAAAATTTACAACAGTTTCAGTTGCATATCAAACAGTTCTGGAAAACGATACTTGCATAAAAACAGCTTATAGGATGACAATGAGGTATAATTCTAACCAAAGACATAATGGCAATACATTAAACTACCATAATAACAGAAGACATTATAATTATAACCATCACTACACTCCTAAAGAAAAAAATAAGATAAAATAACTCAGGAACATTTAACAGATGTGGTACCAGAAATCAAAGACAACTATATAGACCTCAAAACATGAACAAACAAAACCCGAGTTATATAAACAATAGACAAATAAAAGATTATAGAATCGATAATCATATAAAATGAGCCTATTTTGCTAGCCATAATGAAGAGCATTTTTTAGAAAATCAGGTTGCAAAATGGAAGCTCTTGTAGCTTGTCTGCTAAACATCCAACTATAATGAAGACTTCTAGCAAAAGTAGCTTGAATCACACCTTTTTCTACGAAGCTTTCGATAGCGAAGGTATGAGCTCACCAACATTCAAGCATTTTGAAAAGTGTGACCACCATACGTAGCCATTTCCTGGTTTGCTCTGCAAACCTGGGAGAACCTACATGATGTTTGGGTCGACAAATTTGTACAATGATTTTGATGAGATTTTTCGGATATGAATGGATTTTTCATGATGTTTGCAATGCAGATGTGTAGCAACGTGCTCCGAAAAAGAAACCATTTAATCTTTCCCAAAAGGAACCATGTCACAATTAATAGCATTGTGAAAACAAGAACGTAATATCGCACACAAAACTGGAGCGTAGAATGTTAGTAAACTGACAGGCATATCTCAATAGGGAGAATTCAAACGATCCTCTCGTCTAAGGTCGACTAGAATAGTTGTGAATCAAATAGATCAATGAGGTCAAAAGACGATGTTCGGATGCAAATGTTAACATACAATCATTATTTTTTAAACATACTCTTAAGCTTATATATTTTTCTTTATCATCAAAGTGAAGAAACATTCCAAAATAATGTTACTACAGTCAATTGAAAAAAAAACATTGTAAGAACTTATCCTACCGATAGCTTAAAGGAAATGTTCCCTCAAATGAAACTAAACACGACTGTTTCCTATTTCCATACAAGAAAAAAGAGCTACATGTACGGGTTCGTCAAAATAGTTCGTCTTACACGTTATATGGGTTTTCCGGGCGTGATATATTTCGTTTTAACAATACTCGCACATTGTTTCATTCCAACATAGTGAAGGGAATCCTCAATTAATAAAAGCACAACTCATAAACCAATGTGGCTGTTATTGTTCATTACTGGTTCTGGATTTTGTTGGTAGTTTATAGTATTGAAATATTTAGTTATCATTTTTTGTGTTGACTCTTGATTATGCCCCGCGGCATTGTTTGTTTCTTCGATTAGGTAGCGCATTTGAATCTGCCTTTTAAAATTACACATTTAAATTTTAAACCATTTAAACTTTTTTCTCTCGTAGGCTTACATAAATTTTAAATCTTTACTCGAAGATTTAAAAAAGGAACAATTTTTTCATTTTTTTTACAAATATACAAAAGTAGATAAAAACTAAGATTATTGCAAATGAGCCGAAAGGCCGTAGGCTTCAGAAATTTGCGATTTATGATGGAACTAAACGAGTGGGTGATTATGAGCTTGGTGCATGAAATATGAGCTGATATATTAACATAATACAAGCGGGAAACTATAGGCCACAAATAACAGTTGCTAACATAGCGAAAACATAGCGGACTCATTAAATCGTACTGATGATAAATGTTCTTCCCAAACCAACGCGTTTCGTTTTGCCTAGCAGTACGTTATTATGCTTTAGATAATTCGATTCCTTTTCGCCTTTTTGGGGTTTCTTTTTGTAGTTTGTAATCTTTTTTTATGTTTTGAATTTTTGGCTCAACCATTTCACAAGAGTACGATTATTACGGAAGAATGTTCAAACAGTTAGAAGTAGTAAACGATTAGAATTATTTCCTTACTCCTGTAAATCCATACGTTAACACTCATCCTGCTGAGCGCATTGCAGGACCCAGTCAACATTGCCCTGATGATTTACTCTTGTCTTGTTCGTTAGGTCATTCTATTTTCCTCTCTTCTTTTCTTCTTCAGCTTCTTCTCGCTGGATGACTAATGTCTGCAAGTTGCCGTGTTGGATTATGGGTTACATTATAGATGCGTTTAATTCGCTTGTTTACTTATTGCTGCTTGCTTTTTATCGACCATAATGGTATGTGGAGTTTAGCTTTTCGTCTCAATCAAGTCTCTCTACCGAACGCCGGGGCCTGTAACAGAACCACTAATAACGCTAGCTGATGGTGTAGGTTAAGCCCGGAGGTATCAGCCCTGCGCAACAACGCGGGCTGGTTCGCCTGCAAATCAGTGATTTGGTACGCTTATGCTGAAGAAAGTCCAGCTTCAATTGATTCTGTTCGTCTGTTCGGTTCGGTAGCTTTTTTCTTTTGCTCTAACGGCTGCTCCGTTGCACGTTTTTTGTATGTCAAACTAAAACTTATCTTTCCTGTGTGTTTATGGAGTTTAGCCAAAATTACAAAAGGGAAGTAAAGGTGCCGTCAAACGGGAAATTAGAACATTTCAAAATAGCAAAACAAAACCCAAAAAAAATCCATAGCACGTAGCATGGATACCGATACTACTGTTCAATTGTATGCCGAACGTGGTTGGTTTTTACCTTCCCAAATCAAGCAAACTGACTTGGCTTCTATTATAACTTCGTCGATAGCTTCGGTCTGTATTATCTTAGATGGGGATTGGGGAGGGAGATGCATTTTTACACACACAACAAACGATGTCTAATAAAGAACGTAATAATTTCACAGAAATTATTTCCCATCCATCACGGCCGATCGAATGGCATGGCCATGGTTTCAGCAAATTGGATGGGATTGACGCATGATTGACCTAAAACATATATTTTAGGATGTTTCAATGTGCATATATAAGTGTATATATAAATATGTAAACATATTTACGTATAAACTTACACAAAGCTGTATATATATACACATAATCTTACGTAATTGTATGCGGTATATGTATATTTTTATATAAATTGCTTTGCTTGTCTTGTTTCCGTGGTTCCATCTCCATACGTCGGGGAAGATGTAAATGGAACCGGAAGGATTAAGGGGAAAGGGGGGTTTCACTCGTTTGTTATATAATTTTTCTTTTACGCTTCATTCATACACGCACACCTGACGCACTTAATATTAAAATTTTCACTATCAAAATCTTTACGAAATTATGCAATTGTTTTGGAAAAGGACTAAAGCATGTTTCAGGCTGATTGCACAAATCAGCTTGGTAGTGCGCAGAAGCGCAACGTTGCCGTGCAAATAGCTCGAGATTTGCCGACATCGAGCGCCCTATACTTAATCGATGGCCTAAACAAATATAACAAAAATGGCAAATGGCAATTTTCTAGATAGACTCAGGTTCTTATTTGGTAATTTAATCATTTTTCGATCCAATAAAACGAACTAACCAGAATGTGGCAAATAGAGACGGGTGGTGGAAAGTAGAATTAAAAGGATAAAGTATTTTCATTTTTTTCACTATTATTCGAGTTTTTGTTTCTGCGATCGTCATGAGTCAAATATGGCGCTAAAGGTTTAAGTGATGGATATTCAACAAAATTGAAATGCTATAAGTTACTTGGTAAAATAGATTACTGGTATATTTGTTGATCATTTTTGGGGAAAATTGCGCAAAAATATGTCTCTAGAACTGTCTGGTTCTCGATAAGTCAGCAATTCAACATGGTATTGTTTGGCCCACACGTGCACTGATTCAGAACCAAATGCCTCAGTACGTGTTGACCGTCATAGCTGCTCAATAGTTTTTCTCTCAATCACTCAAGAATTGTAAACCGTTTGCAGGGACCATTTTCAAGCAGCTCATGTGGTTTGGTATGATCTAGACGAGAGATCTCTAAACTGCGACCCACAAGCCACGAGGAACCCCACTATGGTCCGGGAAATTTTCAACAATAAAATGACAAAAATGTACCGTCTTTAGGTATTCTGTACTTCAGAAACTGTGTACTAACAAACGTTAATTTCAGCGTTTGTTTTTTTCAACACACATCGTGAAAAGCACTTTTGATACGAAGTCTGTTTTGTTTAATGTTAAACACTCTTCTTAAAGACCCGCTCATAGTTAAGCACGTCGTGCCAGATTGGCCAGATCACCAATCTGTTTCCAAGAAACTCAGTCCAAGGCTGCTCTCCTCCATCCTTGGCTGCACCCAATCTCCGCCAGGTCCTGCTCCACTTGTTCTAACCAACGACGAGCTCGCTGTGCTCCTCTGCGCCACGTGCCGAAAGGGTCGCTAGCGAGCACCTTCCTGGCGGGGCATGAGTCCGGCATCCTCATCACGTGCCCCAGGCATCGTATTCTTCCGGCCTTTGCCACCGTTAGAATGTCTGCTTCGCCATATAACTCAGCTAGTTCGTGGTTCAATCTAGTTCTCTACACGCCCTGCTCGTATATATCGTCAAAGATAGTCGGTAGCATCCGCCGCTCACAAACGGCGAGAGCGTTGGCGACCTCCGCCCGTATCGTCCAAGACTCATGACCATGGAGGACTACCGGGCGTATGGGACCTTTAGGTCAAAATGTGTGAAGATACCTGGTTAAAATTTTCATATCGAAAAGCACGAGCCTGCAAATGCATTGCTGATTCGCTTATATGAGTAGCAATGAATTTATACTCATCTGAGAAAATACAAATTTTTGATGTTTATTCCAACATAAGAAACATTGTTTCTTTGCACCATGATGGATGAAATGATACATCGTTAAAGTAAAATGCGATTGAATAAACACTTTCGTTTCATAGGTGTTTACTAAAAAGAACACTATTTTCCCCTGTAGAAAAATGCAGGGTAAAAGCTAATAATAAGCCATCACACTCCTGCAAAAGGGATCTCTAGATCTTTAGTTTTTAAACTTCTTTTAGCATAAGAAATAATACCATAAACCATGCTAACACAGCTTATCGGAAAAATCAGGCTGATAATTCATAATAGATGTTTCCTTTTTTCTATCATTTGCTACAAGTCATTGTTGGTAGCTATAAAAAAACAGATCTGTATGTATAAAGCATTCATAACGTCTCCGATAGCATTTCAATAATTGTATGTAACTGAAATTCCTAAAGCAACCAACGAATTCGCTTCAGCACTATCTTTGTACACAGAAATAGCAATCATGAATATCTGAAGAAAGAAACTCTAAATTTTGAATTTTGTACAAATATGTACAGTCAATTTTAAGCAGTACGGGAAATTTCATTTCAGTTTGACATAGTTGGATAATTGTTAACCGGTCGATTCATTCCATTAGTTTCAGTTTTTGAGTATTTCATTGTATTAGCTACCGATGTGCTTGTTCGCAGTTCGTTTTCACATGTTCCATGTTCAATGATAGCGTTGTTGTCACTACGTAATCCTTAAACTTCGACCGGATTCATATACATGTTTGTTCTCTTCAAAATTGTTACCGACATAGTATTTACGGCAGCAATTTTCGCTGTCGTGATTCCATTCTTGATAAAACTGGTTCTGAGGGATAAGAATTCAGGCATTTCATGGGCAGTTATCATTTTACTTTCCGTTATTTGTTTGCATATATATGTTCATTCACAGCTGCATACATTAGTGTACGCCTATGAGCGCGCTTGTGTGAATGATTCATCATGTGATGAATGATACTTTCATGTGTATATTTACTGCTTGCTATTGGTTTGCATTTTTCATTTTCTGTTATTAAGTCTATCACCGTATTCAACCAAAAGCGAATTATTATTATTTCTTGTTTTGAGGGCTGTTTCAATATTTGCTATTTTTATCTTTCAACATTGCCTAAATCCGTTCATTTCTTGCTTTTTCACCATTATATGACCCTTGTAAGCTTGTTGCACGGGTTCAACGAAATATTAGATCGAAGAAACATTGAGAGCAACGACTCTCATCCGTTTGTTGGTTTGGTTCTTAATATCTTTGTTTTCTAAATGCTGCACTTTCCTTTTTATCCCTTCTTACGCTGTTTTTATATGTTGTTATTGAAATTTGACCCCTCACGCACTCTCTAGTATATTTATAATATTTTTTCATTTACTATCTACAATTTAGTTGCATATTTCGTATTTATCAATAATTTACTCGTCTTTTGAGACACTAATAGTTATGATACAGGGTCTATAATCAAATGAACGGAGTGAAAAAGTAAAACGGATGATTCAATTCAGAATTTCTTTAGTTTCCATTACTTTTTTCGTCTCCCAGCGGGATTATACTTCCTGTTCCTGTTCATAACCATAAAAAAGCCTTTGCGTGGCATTGATTGGAACTAATCCAAAACACGCTTCGTGACGAGGAAAACATCGTAAAATGAATATTGAATCTTACTACAAAAAATGCACAATCAACGCGAGGAAAATTATCTATAAAAACATCACTTCAAATTGTTGTGTTTTCGTGACTTTTTATGGTTTTGTACATATTTAGTAGTATGTTCAAGTTAAGTGGGTATTATTTCATCTTATTTGTGCCTAATGCAAAGGAATGCACCATTTATTCTCTGGTACAAAAATTAAATCAAATCCCATTGTCAACTGCGGAAGGAAAAACGTTTTGTTTCAATTTTTATTCCTTTCTTGTTCTAAATTTTTGCTGTATTGGGATGGGATCCACAAGAAATGGTCTCAAGATAAAACCCAACGTGTATCGAAATCATAAAGTTGAATCTTTTGTATGTGATTTATATGCTTAACAGCAACTTTAAATTTGTTGTTTGTATGAAATTTCCATAGCCATTCTCATTGCCCTTATTTTATGGGTATCGTTGCAATAATTGATTTTATCTTTTAAATATATTCTAGTTAGTAGAATTTTTGTTGCGATTTCTAAACTTAATTGTTGCTGTACTGTTGCTGTCAGAGGTGTTGCATATGAAGTATAGGGATTTTCTTCGAATTTTCCTAGCATGTTTTATTTAGAAGGCGACTTGCGCTGCCTTGCGATAGATGCGTTTTGAGAGGTTTCATTACACTCTTTGATTTACTAAAAAAAAATCCCACCGATTTGGAAGCATGGGTATTTTAAATTTTAGTGCGTGTGTACGTGTCTGGGATTTCAATTATTATATAAACTAAACATCAATCAACCAAAACAGATTGAATCGCGAACCAACTGAAAATGAATCACATCACTTTCGGGCCAAAGTAACGATGATCAAAGAACAGAAAAAAGCCTTAACTTGTATGCGAATTTTATTCGTCATTCAAATTCTATTTCCTTACGATTCCAAACCCAAGCCTTACGTCTTCTAGCTTACAAAACATGCAGCTTTTGGGAACACTCGTATGAATCAGCCTTTTAATGTTCAAGGGATAGAAGCTTTGAGCAAAAATGCAGACATATTCTACACATAGCCAAAACAATCAAATTCTCTTAAAAAGCTTCATAAAATCTGTTCGCTCTTTTGCCCTCTGTGACATTGTACACTTCTTGTATTTTTAAACAACACAGAGCTTCCATTATAAGCAGTACAGCAAACGTCCGAAGATAATTTATCATTCGAAAAACGGATGCACATTTCATTAAAAATAAGATAACGAAATTATTCTAGAGATCTGTATCTTATCGCGAATTTTGCTCCCTGCTATCAGTTCAAACGTTACTATATACGCCAAATCATTAGCACGCGGTTCAAAACCAAACTTTATAATTTGCTTTACGGGATTTCTTCGCCAGCGTAACCGAAAATAACAGTTCGGAAAAGCGATTGATTATTCTTGTTTCCTTAATTTCTTGCCAAAAATTAGTTGAATGATTTTACTAAGGAGTGGTATTAAAGTTTTTATTTCTGGTTTCGCTTCCCAATGCCTCTTAGGAATCATAGAAGAAATAGCATACCCTTAATCGACAATTAGTATTTACACTTCAGATTTGATGCACGAAATAAGTTGTCTATCAAATAAAAACCTCTTGTTCTTACGCATATTTTCATTGCTGTGCATTGAATCGATTCTTCACCGGGTGTTTTGAAATGATTTTACGCATCATTACGTATTAATATTCGAAAAGTTACATTGATGCACACTAACACATCACATGAGGAAAATATTTTCTTTTACTCCAGCTCGCTTTTCACTTTCACATTCGATCGTTTTACATACTATTTTCAGTATATCACCATCAATTACAGCTTCCCTTCGTCATTATATGCCAGCATTACTCGGTCATGACGCCAAGGTAGTATGTTAGAATCCGATTTTGTCACCCAACACGTGAATCTTAAGTAGTATTGAATAGTTCCTTCAATTATGATTTCTATCTTTAAACTAAATTATAATATTCCCGGCACAATTATTCTAATGCTTAAACACAATCAAATGCAGATGAAACCCTATCGTACTAACAATATTCTAGATGTCGGACAACAAAGGCCGTACGAATAAAAAATCATAATCTGCTTTTCCCATGATTCCGATCGTTTTCGAATTGTGTTCATATCGTCCTATTCATGCAAGCCAAATACTGTCCGACTCAAATAGCCCGATAGGAGCTAATCTCTCTATTGTTTTCTATTTCAGCTTATCCTTCACGTCAAATAACATCCAACCGCCTGTCATAGATTAGTTTCAACGGTTGGATGCATGTAAAAATAAATTGTAATTAAAATCGAAACAATTATCTTCTAGTCCCGGTGATTTGCTCTTATCCTCTATATGCATTTGTATAGCTTTTGATATCATTCCATGAGGATCTTAGCTATTATTACTATTTCTATCGCCTCTTGTTCTCGCACGTGTAGCGTTAATTCCCTAGCCGACTCATTACCATCTTAAAACGATCTTAAATCAAATCTTACCATATGCATTTTTTTAGTGTATACTTAGTTAAAATACGCAAGAAAAACGTATATCCGCTTACTGTGAGGATACATTATGCTAAGAGTTTGTATAGAATGATGCCGTCCAGCGCCAAAGAAGCAATAAACCGAGTGTATTTGCGTGTGCCTGAATGGACACGCACTTAATATTAATTCAGTTTTCTGTGGCTAAACCCTACACAATATGGTGGGTACGTTGGTAGCTTATGTAGAGCTGGTAGATATAGTTTTAAGGTTACAGCACACGGCTGGAGGACGTGCAAAAATGTTGTAAAAAAGAATGCATTGCAAAAAAATATAACATGTAATAAAATATTTAACAAATTATATAAATCAGCGAAGTTGTTCACTAGGAGAATCGTTCATGCACCATCCATTGTTTTCTGGTATGTGATGACAACGTTGGCAGAGCTACTATGGTAGCTATTGCCGGAAGCTGATATTGTTGTTTTAGCGCCACCAAAGCTTCCACCGATACTGCTGTGGCCAAATTTCAGCTTGCTAACATTACTGCCTACGCTAACCAGCAGCGGAGTAGTTTTGCTCTTGTTGCTGTTATTGCCGTTATGACCAGCCGTAGATGAAAACAATGCAATGGTGCTGGTTGAGGACGGGGCAACGGTTGAGCTGCTATGGCTACCACTGTGATTACTACTGCTGCTAACGATTGCTGACGTAGAGGTAGTGGATCATGAGTTTTGTTTCACCACGATCACACCCGGTCTGCACTGTTGCTGTTGCTGTAAGATCTGCGCTGCTGTCGTGAGAGTGTGTGAGCGCTGTTGTTGTGGTACGGCTGTAGTAACAACTGAACTATTCGTCACTATTGTTGTCGGTGTGGCCGGGACCGAAACTCCAGCGGGCGAAAGACAGCTAGTACCAGCTGGAAGTGTACTACTTCCACTCGGGGCAATCGTCGATACAGAAATAATAGAGCTAGCCTGCGGTGTCACCGTCATGACATTCGTACCAGCACTAGACGCATTAATGGAGCCAGCTGCTGCCAGTGATGTCCCCGCATTAGGGCTTTGAGCTGTGCGGAACTTCAGGTACGGTTCTAGCTGGCTTTGACGGTGATCACGATCAGTCTTCGTTTGCACCAGCGCTGGCTGATGCTTGCTTGCTGTCGTTAATGCCAGTGGAACTTCCTGCATGGGTCGTTGTTGTATCGCCGATTGGGAAGATGCTATTGGAGGTTGCGCGAGTTGAGGTTGTTGTACTGGTTGATGTAATGACTGTTGTTGCTGCTGCTGCTGTTGTTGTTGTTGTTGCTGCTGCTGCTGTTGGGTTGGAACAACCGCATCAAATGCATCTCCCTCGAGATGACGGATTGCTTCCACAATGGTTTCGAGATTGTGGCGGTAGTTGCAGTTGAGACGAGGTTGCTGTACAGCGGATACATTTGGACCAGCACCAACCAGATGCGATCCCGTCGTCGACACGATCATCTGATCATCGTTAACTACGATCGACGATGGTGAGTCGATGCGTTCGACTTCCACCTTGGGCTCGGCTTTAATCGCAGCTTCAAGGATTGACGGGTAACGGTTTTTCTTCGGTGGCAACGTCACCACTGTTGATTCCCCTGATGTTGGTGATCGGGATCGAGATCGTTTGATGAACATTTTTTCTTCCTTCAGGGGGACCATCAGTTGCTTCGGCGTGCCAGGTACAGTCTGAATGGAAAGTGTTTCTTCTATCAAATCGCTCGAGCATACCACGATTTGTTGAGTTTTCCCCAAACTGTTCGAATCGAGAGAAATAACTTTGTTCGCAACGGTTGCACTGCTGCTAATAGGTTTGTGTATGATCGACACTGCAACTTCTTCGGGAGCGATTGTTGCTGATGACGCTTCGTTCATTCCGCCAGAACAATCAGCCACTATAAGTTCCGGTGTTTCCTGATACTGTATCCGAGCAGGGTAGAATTGCCGTTCGAGAGCTTTTAGCCGTTCTTCAATCAGCGTTTTTTGTCGTCGTTCTACCTCCAGCTGATGCTTCAATTCAAGATAGTCTTTTGCGGGATAATTTCCTGTCGTACATTGTCTCCCATTTGTGGAGGGGCTGGAGCTCGTTGTCGTGCCTGAGTTTGTGCTGGACAAGCTGTTTCCGTTGGCGGTTCCACTGGTTCCGCGTAATGATACCGGTTCCGGTGACATTGATCCTAGTCCCTCATCTGAAGAATCGGATACTGGTGCCGCGGTCACGATGGTATCGAATTTACGCTTTTTGGCGACCGTTGCCACTACAGTACCTGGTTGCGCACTGCCAGTCACCGGATTTGTTCCTGACTGTTGCTGCTGAGAGATCACCGTACCGCCATTCGCCGAGACGGTTGTTATAGTGCCGGTGGTAACAATTTGTGTCGCGTTAGACGACAAATCTGCCCCACCATTATGATCTTGTTGATCAATCGTTCGTTTCAACTGGCAATTTTGCGATAGCAGACGTGTTTTTTCTTGCTCTAGCGAATAAATATATTCTGCAGTTTGCTGTAAAATCGCGGCCTGAAAACACAGAAAATGATACATGTATGAAAGTGTTGGATAAAATATTTATGTTATGATATCATCTACTTCTTACTCTTCCAAGAGCAAAATATTCTTGTATGAAATAATACAAATTTACACTAAATTGAAAAATATGCGTTGCAATATTCAACATGTAATTTTTTATTAACTAGTTTGGAATTGTGAACTTTCTAATCTACGTCGACTGCTTTGTGTATCATTTCCAAGTACACCACGTTTAAAATTATCCAAATTTTTATTCCATGCAAAAACATTCAAATCACCGTCATAAAGATTGCTCATATTTTAAATGTTCGTTTCAACTAATCGAGTTGGAAAGTTTAACAGTCTACAATATTGCACTTAAATTGCACAATGTTACCCTGTGGCGAGCAATGAATTGATATAACGATCGTTAAGCTGAACGATGATCAGGTGAGAATATTATTCAATGAAAATCAAATGAATCGAACTTATCAAATGTGTTAGTAAAAAATGCTAATAAATGAATTTCAACTCATTAAGCAAATATTTTATTTACCACTATCTCATTTTCCACTTGAATATTTCAGTAATAGTAGAACTAAGTCCGAACTCTACGAAGCGAAAGAAATCGTTTTATGCTGTTTCTTTTATGTCACCTACGTAAAGCAAGTTGGACGCAATCATAAAAATAAACAAATGTTCATATATATTTCGCGAGCTCCTAAACTCCAAAATCAATCTGCAATAAAAACTAGCGACGATTTTCAACGGGCAAATGTACTTGAGAAGAGTAAGTTACTTCATCACTCTGACACCGACCAATACAACGAACAAAAACACGCTTTAACATTGAACTTGAATTTCAAATAAGAAGAAATATCACCATAGCTCATTCCACCAGCCGAAAAAAAAAGTGTTACTCTCGATCTTTCAGCAGGAATTTACTACAGCAAAAGTGGAACGATAGAACAGGAGAAACAGAAAATGATGCGTACGCATGAATTGTAAACGGACCCCCGAACAGACACGCATTTGTGAATGGGTTAACAACGTTTAAAGCTTACGCACTACCACTCGCTGATCGTAGCCTGATGATGTTTAAAAGACCTTACGCATCTTACGATTATATATGCTCGATCGTGAACTCGTTTTCAGGTCTGCTTTTCTCCTCTATTCCTTTTCGCTTTTCACGCTCGTAGGCTATGTTTAGAAAGACGAACGAAAGAACAGAAGTAACGAAACAAACCCCAGAAATATTTCACACAACCAACCACGGTGCGTGTTATCCCACTAGAGGAAGTTGTTTTTGATCCGTCGATATCGACAAAACAAGGGTATGTGTGCGTTTTTTATTTATTCCATAGTCTCTAAACCACTTCACGTGAACGAACGATCGTGAAGAATACAGAACATTTGAAACACTGCAAAACGCCTTACGAGTGATTGTTTTGATCTTGCCTCTTACGGTGTCTTACGCATGGGCGTTACTGTGGATCGCTGGCGGTGCCAAAAATACGCACCTTGCCCACGGGTTGTAGAAAGGCCCCCACGGTTTGGGCGTTGTTTTGTTCGTTTTGGAGGGTTTCGCCTCGGGATAGTGCTTCTCTGTTTCGTCTTTGATATAATCTTCCTCTCATCCAAGCTGCTTTCCGTCGATTAACAGGTGCGTACGAACGCGCACAACATCAAGGGTGCAATGGATCCGAATACACAAGGGTGGTGGTAGGATTTTTAAATTTTAAATACGTTCAAGCGCGTTTGGAAGTTCATCGCTACGGTTATGCATCGATGCCCGCCATCCATACGAGGGGAGACAGAGCAGCAGGTTGAGATAATGACCAATTCGACGCTTGCCCTTGTCTAGCCGTTAGAGGAGGAGCCTTTTTTTACTATTCTGAATCATATTATACACCGTTCAGCTTCTTCAACCGGGCAGCTATATTTTTGCACAGCCCAAAAAGACAATGTGCTTTTCTTTTCGTTTTCCTATCGTTCGTTCTATCTACGAGTAATTTTGCTTTTTGCCACAGGAAGTTATTTAGCAAATTGTTCTATGCTTCTCTTGCATGCCATTTTCTCGCTAAAAAGCGCTTCTTTTATCCACGCCTTTCTGCAGCGGTTTAGTAGGAGAGGTGTAGGCAAGACTCTAAATTCGCAAATCTGAACATCCGCAACACCTGTTGTCACTACCACGATGGGTAAGGCCTCCGATTTTGCCAGTACAGAAGCACGCTGCCAATTTGGTTCAAGCACGAGAATCATTGGCAACCACGGCACCATGGCCATCGCATAGCGCAATGCGAGTTCCGGGAGAGCTGGCCCGAATGTGCGGATGGCGAAGCGTAAAATCGGATACAACAACGGTGGCTAGAGCCGTAAGGAAAAAAAACTAGTAACACACACACAACACCAGCAACCCACCTGGAATTCGCGCAGATTGTGGGAAACCAAAATTCGCATTCGTGCGATGGGAACATGTTCGTTTCTTTGCGAATTTCGTGGCGTCCGTAAATGAAACAGAAAGAGCTTGCAGTTGATTTTTTTTCCCAGTTGCTATTTTTTGCACACTCTTTGCCTCTATTCGGCTACAGAGATTTCTAGTCGCTACACTCCACAGTGAAATTTTCAGCTAGCGTATGACGATTCGCAAGCTCAGGTTAATAACCTTAGCAAAAGATGTACTGTAGAGTAAAATGGAGAAACTGTTCCGATGGTTGTATCACCAGTTGCCGAATAGGAAAATGCAAAAAAAACACACAAACACACACAGTTTTATGCGCCGAACGACCCTACCATAAACTAAACGTGAGATCGGAAACGTTGATTTCGAAAATGGCTAGGCCTTTCGTTTAACTTCCAACGGCGTAGATCACCGTGTGCCATAAACGACAGCTGTTATAACACATCGATTTATATTTTTTGAATTATATTTCCATGCAACCTTTGAGCCGGTGTATCGCCTCATCCATGTGACTATGTTTTTTTAACCTATTTTTGTCCATGATATTTTCATTCATTTTCTACCAATTTGTGTTGTACATATTCAAATCGGGTTAGTGATTTTTAATATATACTAAATATTAGCCGCTCTTTAACATAAAAGTGTCAACACATTTATCGAGCGCCAACGTTACATGCTATGTGCACAGTTTCAAATCGATAATGACTTTTACAAATTTAGATTTCGTTGTGGAGCACCTGATGTTGGTGTGTTAGATTCAGTATGTGACCAAAAAGCAATGAAGTACTGAAAATAACGGGCGTAAGGATTCACTGTGACCAACGAAACCATGCTTGAGAAGTTGATTAGTCAACTTCCAGCTATTGATGGCTACGCGGTGACAGTTTCCCACAACAGACCCATAAACACAAAAATGCATGCCACAAAAATTCACGAATCAACCGTAATCGTTTTCGTCTAGCCATCGTTCCTCACAGACGACCAAAACGAAAACATGTAAATTTTATAAATAGAAATAAAAAAATAGAGCAAGCAAGAGAGAGAGAGAGAGAGAAAGAGAGAGAGAGAAGGAAAGAATTCATGAAAGTGAAAGAAACGTAAAATGGAGCGCTTTCACGTGTCGCATCTTGTAGATCGGACCAGGCACCAATTGGATTCTTTCTCAACCACAGCTGTAATATCCCGCCACTTTACCGTCAACTTGAGTCGTTAAACATATTGTTGAACGATATAATCGTATTTTACTTGCGCTTTCCTTGTCACGACAATATTCCACGCCCGGTACACCTAGGCAGTCAGAGCTTTTAAAAATTCCAAGGCTCGCAGCAGTGGGCATGCAAAATCAGCAGCCTTGCATAAGCTCGTTTCAAATTTTCCCGAATGACGGAAACAACCTTGCATCAAAATGGGCGTTGTCTCGCGTTCAACAGCCGGAAAAGTCCCCACGACGGCCAGCTGAGAAAAGGGAGGTCGTCGTGTGTATTCATTTTTTTTTTCTTATTTCTACATCTTCAATCGATATGACTCTGTGTGTTTGGATGAGCAGGAAGAATGAAAACGGAAGTTATTAAAAAAAGAAATCTCATCGATGTCCTGAGCTTACAATCGAAGCTACGTGCAAAACCATTTCCATCACTTGCTTCGTCTAGTAGTGGTTGTGTGATGTACTGCACCACAGCAGCCCGTAGCCATATGGAAGCTTCCGCGCAATCCAGACCGTCTGGGCAAGGCATCCCACCCCATGCCAGGAATTCGAGCCATCCCTGCCGTCATCCATAACATCATTGCTGTAACGGGAACGTCCTGGAGGTTGTTTCCCGCCTTCGCTCGCAACCAGCTGTTCGGGACGGGCGATAAGAATCGAAAAGCCTCCAAAATCCTACCCCAGGCCATGGCCAGACGACGGTATTCCCATCGTTACACTACGAAGGATAAGCATAATCAGTAATATCGTCCTCGTCGTCATCGTCACGCTATCAAAAAGAGCGCATGACGAGTAGAGAAGAAAGGGACGAATATATAGCCGCGTGAGGGGGTGGTTGAAGCAGGAAAATATTATATTCATCAAACAAGGGGAGAAGCAGTACATGAGTTTCGTATATACTTATTTACCTGCATGACGCAGATGGAGGCTATCTGACGACATACCGGACGGACGTTAGGGACGCATGCGTACTACGAATTTTCCCGCCAAAGACCGCTTGAAAGAATTTTCGCTAGATTTTTTTTGCGGGTCCTGAACGCCTTGCCGCTACCCAGAAACGGTTTGTTACGACACAATTTCCACAGGGCAGCCGCGTCGCGTTTTGCGCCAGCCAGGTTCATATTACATCTCTTCTACAATCTACATGCGTTGTACTGAGGACATTATATACCACCGAATGAGCCGTTACACCCTCTCTAAGACTTGGCTCGTGTACCTCAGCTGTGTCGTCATGGAAGGCAAGCAGGAAGACACATAAGAAACTGCTTTACGCCGTACAACCGATGTACGCTGAAACGCCAGCTAACACAAAGGATTCATCGTTTTCCAGCCAGTCGTTTCGTCGTGGGGAATGCAAATGCGCGCGTTTCGGCGCGCTTTTGTACCAGAGGAACATGCAGCTCGGTAGCAAACGTCTAACGGGTCGCTTTTCCCCAAACTCTATCGCTCTTTCATTCATGCATTCGAGCGCCGACCCGCGCTGACTGGATGGCTACTACATTCCCGGGATAGTAGTAAAACCCGGTTTTCTCCGGATGCCGAAGCCGGCCAGGCTCGCGCTCGTTCGTTCACAGCGTAATCATCTGTTTTCAGAGTTTTCCCTCCCATGTCGCTGTGTTAGTCTCGTCGGCGGGTAAATATGTACGACGGAACCAAACCCACGACACCTCATCTGATTTTCTCACACCCGGCCGCACACAGTCGGAAAAGGTCCAGCGAGGATTTTTCTCTCGTGAGGATATCGATCGATAATGGCACACACGCCCGCCCGGTGCCGAGACGCTAGTGTTAGTGTCGTATTGGCGACCACCAGCGACCGGCTGGCTTGTTTTTTTTTTTATTATTTTTGGTAATAGCTTTTTTATCATTCGCGTGTTCAAACAACGATTTTTGTTATTGTTTTGTGATAATAGTTAGTATCACGGTACACAATACATTGTAAGTCTGCTAAACTTTCAAAGCAAAATCGAAAAGTGTATATTAATGCCTATAAAATAACATCACAATGCAGATACTCAGTAAATACTGAAGATCGTCAACATACACTACTCGAAGTTTCATATGCGCTTATGCTATGCTTATGCTTATACTGTAACAATTGCATCGGTATGCTACAATTTACCAGTATTCACGTCGCAACGTATTTCAATCATTTTTTTCAATTTGCGATCTGATTTGTTACGCTATAAGAGCTTTTTATGGATTTTTTAAGTAATATTAGACTCGGCGGTCTCTATTTGAGATCGTATTAAAGCAGTAAAGCGAGGAATAGAGGTGTATGGTTAATTCACCTTTGGCACAATCCGATACCGATTCTATTGAATCGACTAAAAAGAAATCGAAACTCTGGAATCACGAACCATGAAAGGGAAAATGGAATAAAATAAATTATACGTTATAAAAGTTCTGCCATGCGAGCGGGAAAAGGTTATAATGAGGAAAATTAGAGAAATATCATTGCTCCTTCCTTTTACGCGGCACTATTTCCGCGGCCCTCTTTCTGCATTTTTCCTTCCAAAACTTTACTCGAAATGCACTTAATCTCTCATGATTATGGAACTCGGTGGACCGGAACTATGCTCGCTACCGATGACTGTGGTCAGCAGACCGACCCACGAACGGTGTATCTTTTAAGACTCAACCAATGAAACGGACGACCTCACACAGAGAGAGAGAGAGAGAGAGAGAGAGAGAGAGAGAGAATCTCTCCTACTGATCTGATCATCTGAGCCCAAAATTAGAGGCTCGACTTTATCATCGGTACTCAGCCGGCACTGACCATTCAACCACAAACAAGTATTATGTTATTTCCAGTTTTCCTCACATCCTCCTCACACACCTTTTACTACTCAATTGTGTGTTTTACCTAACAATAACGTGGTAGGCCAATTATGATATCAAAAAAATTTATACTAAATTTCAAAAAAAGGTCTGAAACCGATGAACGCGGTGATCCATCTCGTTGTCAATTACCCGTTACAAAGAATACATTGTTAGATTTGTTGAAAATATTAGGAAAATAGATACACTGAGTATTCGAATAAATTTAGGCTCCTCATGTTACAATGTCGTATTTGAGAATGTTTCTCCAAATTTATTATGTCTTCTTTTTAGAAAGAATCATAGAGAGCTTTTTAATTGCCCCAATGTGTGCACAAACTATAATTTTTTTTTTGAACGACGAACGAAATACTCGAGTTTGTGGTGTACGAAGAAAGTTGAACGTCCGCTCACGTTTCCGCATCTTCCCAAAAAGCTAGTGGCTTCAAGCAAAAACGGAATACCGTTTTTTACAGATCGCTCGAACGATTGACACCTTTTACTAGAGCCGCCTAACGCTCTTAAACTTCCAAGCATGCTACGAGCATAACATGTGCTGTTGCAGGCGTTGTTGGGAGTCTTTTCCTTCTTCCGTTTTATTTATTTTTTTTTTTGCGGACACACGCAATCAAACTCACGTGCACATAGAAACCCCAAAAGAAAGATTCCGAAAGAGGGTGACAGGCAAACAAAAGCCGTTGCGAAAAACAGATGATGTTGCGATAGAGGAAATTTTGCCCGTTTGTGTTTGCGAATCCGTGCCAAAAGGAAGCATTGGAGGAATGTGCGCATGAAGGCAGTGGGAAAGAGATTGAAAAGTTGAAGAAATTGCGCAGTAGTAATTCCATGTTTACCTTTCTTCTTCGTGTGCTGTTTCGTGCGAATTGTACACACACGCACGTACGCAAGCATACTTCAGTAACACGCCCTGAAACTTTCGTACGCACACTGGTGCATAACAATTTTAAACCACGCACAAGCTTCACGCAAAAACCACCAAGAGGCGATATGTCAGACGGGAAAAACTACAAAGCTCAACATAACGCACAAAACACACCAACCCAACTCGCTAATTCTTGAGAGGAAGCCAGCTTACTTGCAAATTGTTGCGGCGGTTGCCGTCCGTATATTCAGTCTACCTTCTAGGTTCCTGCAATGCGTAGGCATCATCATCCGGCATCTTCTAAAAAATCTTTCGAATGGAAAGCTTTCTACTCATTCCGGGTATGATGCGAAACGCCCAGCACAGGAAAAGAACAGACTATCGAATGCTCTCGCTCTGTGGATCGTGCACCATGTGCAAAAGTTAATTTTTGCGCTCCCAAAACACGCTGGATTTCATTTCCTTGTTTCATCTCATGGTCATTCGCAAAAAAATGCGCAAACGACCGTACCAAAACCTATACCACGCCGAGAGCATGAATCGCTCCAAGAAGCACAACCTTGGCTCTTAAATGCAAGCATAAAAACATAGCACCAACCACCAAACAAACTCCACGGGTCGATTTCTACCCCCTTGGAGGACGGGATCGTACAGCGAAGTTTGAATGGGGGCTGTTGTGGTTGAACCCGCGCGAAGAAGAGTAGTATGAAGCAGTGAAGAAAGAAAAAAAAAGCTTGTATTCGCGAAAATTCCCCTTCTCTGCAGCCACGACGACGAATCATGAGGGCCTGCTGCCCGGTGGTGAGCGCCAAAATTTTATTCGAGCGATCGTACACACATACGAATAAACAGGACGCCGCCGCCGGTTTTGATCAGACTACGACCGTACAGGCTGCAGCGACGTTGGTGGAGGCTGGTGGAGACCAACCACCGACCGCATGATACATCGCAACGACGCAGCATTCAGATACGCGGCGTGAAATCTTTCCCGCCATTTTCCATCAAATGCAGAAGTCGATCCTTCGAAAAATAATCCATCGGTAATGTTGCATTAAATAATAACCGGCAATTCATTGTTAGCAAAAGGGTTTATTGCTATATTGAGTAATTCTTTTGAAATAGTCATGTATCTGATTCAATGACTATTTTTATAATTCCATTGAAACATATATGAACAAATGTATGGAGGTAAAAATGGTAACAAAATAACTAAGCTCTTCACATGGCGATAAAAAACAACTCATGTCAGACAAAAAACTTCTTCTCCTTATCGTCCAACCAACCCGATGATCGAAGTAGTCGTATCGATTTATGAGAATGGTTTTGCGCGGGAAATTTACGCTACAACCGGTTTTACACGAGCGTAACATCATCAACGCACGCATCATCATCGCCGAGTGGTTGCATTTCCAGGGAATATTTAAAATAAACAACAGCAGAAAAACGCCACAAGCCTGGGTACGACAAAACTGCACTTGTACGCATCCAGTTTTAGCTGGTTGCAGAAATTAGCTTCATCAGGCGATGGGATTGATTGTCGATTTGTTAGAATCTGATGGCTTGGAACAATGTGCCAACGCGTTTCGATCGATGATGGATGCACTTTGCTCTGCCTTACCACCATCGGATTGGAACCGGTTCGTTCAACGATAGTTCAAAAATAATCTTTAATGCATATGCAACGGTGGCAAATATGCATAAACTTTAATTTCCCCAGTCGCAATGTCACTCTAGGTTTAGTCGGAGCGATTTTTAATAAAACTATAATAGCATCACAGATCGCCCTTGACAGCAGATAAGAAAATTTCCCACATGAACAAGAGCAAAACGAAGCTCTTTGGCCAACAACAAAAAAACCGCCTGTAGAGCCAGTTTTAAAGGGAACTCAACTTTACAAGAAATGCTCGTCAACAACACCTGCTGCGTTGTAAGACCTGCATCGGAAAGGGCACCATATGGTCGAGGGATGACTATGACGTTTGGATATTTCTGAACAGGTGGACGTGTCAAAAGATCATTACTTACTATTAACCAATCCTGCTCACTCTCAGTTATGTGGCAATTGAAGTAGTGTTGTTTTAATTGTAAAAATGATATTGTGTCAAGAGACAAAGTTCGTTCATAGAGTCAATAATAATGAGCAAGGATAAATGTGTGGCTTTGGAACAGTTAATTATCTCCAAGATCGCCGATCCAAAGCACAAAATAAAAATTAGACTATTTGGCCAGAGCATCTAAACTATGATTTCCAGAGTTCTCTGCGCATGGGTCTGCCGCAACAAGCAAAAAAACAGGGAGTAGAGTTCGGAAATTTTCGGAGGCTGCTTCGGCTCTCTTGAATGTGTGCGTGAGATTAAACACATCCACCCAGCTCAACGCACTAACCGACGCACTAGAACGCAGCCAATCGGGCTGCGTGCTGTGCTACGCGTGCACACCGCGTGTTTTTGACGGTACTGTACTTTTCATTCGTGCTTTGGTTTCGTTTTCTGCTGCAGGCTGCTTTGTATTATTTCCTTCAGCTCAGGCCGTACAAAAAACGCCAACACAACATAAAAACATGATGCGCGTATTGGTTGCGTACGTTCTACGCTGGCGTGTTTACATTCTGGCTGCGGTTGTGATACCTTTCGTTAAAACCGTTCGAACTGTAAGCGTTTCGTGCGCGTTGTGGCGATCGAATTACACACCATTGGATTTTCTTGGAATTTAAAGAAACCAAACGCCGCGTTTTAATACTCTGTGGCAGCATGAGGACAAGTGGCGATATTTGTGTTTGGGCCAAGAAAGAGCCGGCAAATTGTCGCAAACGATACTCCGTTTACTTTTGCATTGGCACGAATGTCAATCACCTTTCAGGCGACGAGAGCAACTCTTTGGCGCGCAATAACCAGCTCCATTCGATCTTAACAAAAAAAAACATACACATTTATAGTATCACACGTGTAACGTGAGCGCGAGTACTGTTCAACATTGTTACAGGTTCGTTTTCATGTCGCAAACTGGTTTTTGGGGCGTAAAAACAAACAAGAAATATGACTAAATTGGGACGGGACCATTTAAAAACAGCATGGCTTAAGTTTCACAGATGAAAAATATAGCTGCATTGATAATATGCATATGCCATTTTTACATTCGAAAACTCCAGCTGTGCATGACGCGATTGCAAACATACTTTATAGCATGAAATACTATACAATACATTACTACACGCAGAATACTATGAAGCATATACTATACTATAAGCTGCTATCCTTAACCGATGATGTTTTCTTCCATGGCTTTTCAATTTGCATCGCGAACGATGATATCCACAAACGGAAACATCAGAAGAGGCAATAGATGCAATAGCATGTACTACAAAATCAGTGGATGATCTTTTTCTATAGCTCCGAAGCGCTCGAATTAGATTCCTGTGGATGGGCTCATTGGCAATGAAATTTTGACAACGTCGATGCAAAGAACTATTGCGGTCTGGTTTTGTGAGTAAGGCGGGGACGACATGCATAAAAAGCATGCACATACTTTAAATTGTGCTTGGTTTTGCTGTTTTCTTGCTGCCAGTAAAAATATTACAAAAATTAAGAACATTCTCGCTGCTCTCATTGAATCCCTTAACGGTGAGTGTCCGAATGGCAACTACGCACGCTAGATGACTGCAACTAGCTTCAGACACAGTATTAATAAACACCAGCCAACGGAGGAGGGTGGAGTTGCATGAAATTCCAATCCTGCTTATCGCGTTTCGCTTATCAAGTCGCGAGAAGGTGGCCGAACCCTTCCCTGCACTATTTTGTGTGCTCATTCCTCCCGAGGCCGAGAGATTGCCCAGCGCGCACCCTTTGAATGAAACACAGCTGAGTACAGGACACGACCGCTATAGGACACAGACGCTACGATCAGCTGACCAAAAAGTGTAAGCGTACAATACCACCCTAGCAGCTGATTCAACGCCATGTTTGCCAGCACATGTGACACTGACGACATGCCGACAATTTTTTGTTACGTTTGAATGGATTTGTATTTTTGCTACGTGTTATCACCTGCGTACGGCAACAGTGTGATTCTGTTTCACAGCTCGCTAACGGATGACGATAGGCTTCGCAACTGAAGCTCACAGATCTCACTGGATGGGAGAGGAAGCTATTTTTTTATCTGGCCTCTGATTTCGCAAACGTGACAAGTCAAACATTACAACCGGTTGTTATCACCGATTTTCGATACTTTGAAACCCCTGCGGACCGTTATCTATGACATAACCGTTTCTTGAAATCTTGAGCCCAACTTAGTACAGCTAAGCGCCACTGGCAGCCGAGTCGAGCAGATATGAAATATTGCCAACAGTGGAAAAATTGATCGAACGTAGTATATGGATAACATTTTGAACGTTCTTGGGGTGTATGGTAGAATAGAAAAAAAAAGACTTAGTTGACAACAAACTTTAGCTGTGAATAAATTTGCTTTAAATTCAATTGTCTCGCGGCTGAAGGGCTTTCCCAGTATTCACAATTTGTGAGCCACGTGGTATGTATTATGCGCCCAGTTGGACCAGTTTCTGAAGCTGGCACCCGCGAAAGCACCTTTCACGAACACAAAATCAAGAATCCTGTCCAGGCTGAACGGATCAGCCGGTTTGGTTTGCTCCTGCGCCATATCCCGTCATCGTATGCGTGATCTTTTTGCACAAATCTCGCCACCAACGACGATGATCGGATGATGAATGGAGGACAGGACGAGCGGAAGGTCTGAAACGAGAGCGCGAAGAATGGCTAAAGAATGTGCACACATTCCTTAGCCGGAACAATGAACTACCACAAAAAAGGCCGGCGAGACACCACGGCAAGGAGCACACACCCAACCGAGCTTGAAAAGGGTGGAGCAGACTCCACTCCGACCAAACCAAACCAAAACAAACATCGAGCATTACACATTGCTGCGGTTTGGCGAGGAGTTCAGCTCTCTGTCTGCACTCTTTCTCCCACGTCACGACTCTCCGGCACAGCAGGCATCGAGCGCGGGAAAAGGCCATCCTTTAAGGAACACCGCTGAAAGAGCCTCGCCTCGCGGAAGAGCTCACAAACCGACGATCGATCGTCGAGAGCATGTCACGTCACACTCGCGGGAACGAAAGGATAGATTCGATCGACGACGCAGATATCGAGTTGCGCACCGGTCAGCATCGGGCCTAGTGTATCCAGCCCAGCCACGCCGCCAACCAGCGTCGTCGTGTTCGACGTGTTTGTGTTTGCGAGGTGAACGGGGTGGCAAAAGCATAAACGAGCGAAGAAATAAAAAAAACGACACCAAGCCCCCCCGTCCATACGAGACGATGGACTGCGGCGAGGCACCTCCACAGAATGGAATGCGGTTTTCGCTGGAGTCACGCTGGAAATACACCACCACGGACCTTGCTCAGGAGGACCGAAGAGACCGGAGTATCGACGTACCGCATACGTCCAATAGGGCGAACGCGAACGTGTCTCGTCGCGAAATGAAATCCGTCCGCGTGTCCCTTTCGCGTAGCCCGGCGATAACACCGGCGTGAAGCCGCCTTCTCACTCTCTAATGCCCTTAAGAAGATGGAGAACTGAGTGTCACTCCGATCGCCAACAAGCCCGTCGACCGGCAGCTCCAGCATTCCCGCTATATATGCATGCATGCTCTCAACTTAGCTGAACTTGTCGCCTTCAGCGCCGGAGCTTGCTCATGGACACACCGCGCACACTGTTCGGAGTTCGTTGGCCCTTCGTTCGCCGGAGTAGTGGAATTTGTTGTTGGTAGCCTTCGGAGGTTGGTGGTTTAGGTCATCAAGCTTTATATGAAACGTTTCTCGGTCGGTATAAGTACGCACGACCGTACCCGTACGCCGACGACGCCAATGGCAGCACTCTCCCGGTGGTGGCATTTAAAAGCCCATTGATGGAAAAAACAGCTGACTGCCGTACACACTCTCTCGCTGGTGTTGAATGCTTCCAATGTAGGGAAACAAACACATTGAACTAGCGTCGGGCACGCACACAATAGGAGCGCGCGGGAGCCGGGCGCTTCTCACGGTGGAGAAGCTATTTTTAGATCCATGATAAATTGCAGGGAAAAACCCAATCACGATCATTTGCATACCGATCGAATGGTTGCATTCGGAGAATCTTTTGAGCTGCTGCTAGGAATGCTTATGACATGCATAGCTACGACATGTACGACGTACATTGCAGTACGTCGAAATGCCATACAGTGGTTTCCACATCCACTATCTCTCATGGATTGGCCTTCGTAAATAAGGTGTTTACCGTACTGCACCTCACTGAGAAATTGTCACAATTCACTTCTTCCAGCTGCCAATATGTTTACTACGTTTTCTAGGTTTGCGACAGAAAAAGGGATTTTTTATCGGCCCTTCTCACTGTGTTACAAATACCGTAGCACACTTTCAACCAATGCTAGTACCATTCGATTATATTTTTTTCTCCTTCAGACAGCGTCATTCCACCGTTCCTTTCCCAAGGCTGATGCATGCTGTTGAAGTTTTTTCCCTACACATTCAAGAAGTGAAAGTGCTCTTGCCGTGTGTTTGATGGTATCAGAATGGGTAACGACAGCAGAAACCATCTAGCTTCCATACCTCTACGCTGCATACGATACGCGTTCCGGCATAGCCCGATCGAGTGAGAAGCATCTGAAGAGACAGTCGAAATGAAGGAGAAGTATAAAATCAAAGCACCGATAAGCGATGAACGGCGCTTGCTTCAACCAAAAGCGAACGTTCGTCCATCGATCGTTCGTGCCTAGTCTGGATCTACATCCATCGCTCCTCGTTGTGGGGATCTTGAAGCGGCCCTTCGTGTTGCATTTGGCCGTGAAACGTTCACGATCTTGGGTGGGAATAGGTGATGACTCAGAGTACCGATTGAGATTATGGAGCCCTTCCTCCAACTAAGATTTAGTTGGAAAATTCTTCAAAGGAAAACTTTGACTGAGCCAGAAAGACCGACATTGGTTTACAGTGGACTATGACGAACGGCGGGAGGCAATCGATTGACGAGTCACGAACAACAACAAAAAATGCATTCCACGAAGTAGCAACAGCCATTACTAATGCCTGCCTCAACACCCTTCACTGAGGTAATGTTTTTACTTCAAATTTTCTCGTTTCGTTATCAATTTGCTAAAACGTCTAGTCCCGTTTTCTTCAACGCGTACGTAAACTTTTCCTACTAAACTGGTCATTCACAGGTTGTTCATCGGTAGAGTATCCCCACGCGCCGTGCCGACAAGAGTAATGGAAATGAGCAACACTTAGTTTTCAGTCAGCAGCCTGCCACAGCACACTTTATCACGTTCCCCAGTGAACTAGTTCACTGGACGGAGTGGTTTGCATCTTCCCGAGCCAGCTCCAAGCAGATGACCATGTACGAAACAACTAATGGAAGAGCGCAATGCATTCCTTCGATCGTTACCGCTATGCCTAGTACCATCGTTCGTCAAACATATTCAATTTTATAGCCCTGAAGCCATTTCGTTTCGCATCAGCACCATGCTATAGCTGCAACTAGCTACAACAGGCAGCAACACACCATGCGCCATCATCGGAATGGATGGCAATTATCGTGTTAGCGGTATTAGCATTTTCGTGATAAATACGTTGATTAATTTAAATATGGATCCAGGCGATTGCTGGATTGCAACGCAGCTGATGGACACGATTATCGTATTAGTATGCTTGTTTTATAAAATTACGGTAGAGCTGTTTCGATAGCGATGTAAAATCAACACCAACGAAAGAAAGCATGGAAAACAATCCTTTTCGTCACTTGCCGTGTGAACGTTAAATGAATTCGTTTAATCCCGCCAAATGAAGTACAGCGTTGACAATCCAGCGCAACAAACTGTTCCGAAAACCTCAACAAATAATATCCAAACGACATATCAGAACCTTTTACAATAGAATATATTGTGCTTCAAAGTTTACAAAATTTATTTCAATTAAATTGCTGTTTTAGCAACGATAGAGCATTGTTGACAGCTCATAAATGTTTCAACAGCGCTAATGAAATACACAATTTTTCACGAAACATTTTACATTAGAAATATTTAAAAACAATAAAATTTATAAATTGCTTTATTTGAGCCAGCAATTTACCACAACTGCTCGCTTATATAGTTCGAGCGAATGCGTAACTTCGAAAACAAACGAAAGACATCAACAGCTGATGAAACGACGAACACATCAAGATGATATGGCATCTGGAGCTTCACAAAGATAAGCATATGAAACTATTGATATCTTTAATCAAATGTATACCTTGTATTGTTATCAAACTTTAATCAAACTTACTTTAATCATGTAATGTAATGTAATTCAAGAATGTACATTCCACATCGAATATGATACTAGCCACCGGTAGATCGGATGACAATTTTGCCATCGGATGACAAGAAATGCGTAATAGACATGAATGCGCAAAGTGAAGTGTACCCGCCCGCACGGCGATCATCGATTAAAAAAAAGGAACATATTTCTTAGAAATCATTCTAACTCCAAAAGCTAACAATGATAGGTCAACGGACTAACGAAACTGTTTCCTTCATTCTTTGCTACAGCTCTCATTCTCTCGTTATCACTCCACACTCTTCTACGGTACGCTGTAGATCAAACTACCTAAAATCGATGAATGAGAAAAATGATGTACAAGAAAATGTGAGAGTGTGTTGATTCGGTGCTACGCGATGATGACGGACGTGTACAATGAAGCCGCCGGGTAGAGTAGTGTTAAGGTAATCTAAAAATAGCACCATAATTCCAAAGTTGGAGGGAATGGGAAAGAAACGCGATAAAACACAACTGTGGATATAGAGAAATCGATCATTGAGAAAACGCGAAGCCTAAAGTAAATGATTATCGATGAAAACAAAACCAGTTCCATGCTATTTTGCTACAGAAATCCACATTTTTGAGCCCGCATCAAAATGATGTCTTAAAATTTTGATTGCAATTTTGAGTTAAACCTAAATTTGTATAAAAAAATAGTGAAATGAATTGATTTATTTGTAAAACAAATTTGATGCTTTATAACATACTTATTCGTAGTCATAATATTCTTTAGTTCAACAATTATCAATACAGCCATCAAAATTACAAACAACTATGTCTTTAAAAACAACAAATTTTATACAAATTCTCATTTAAACCTTTCAAAAAACGAATGAAACGAACAACTGAATAAAACTGTTGATCGTAAATGCAAAGTAAATGTTCATTCCGTCCTCGTCACAAAAACATTCAACCGATGTTGTTGCTGCTGCTGATTTGATGATTCTCACGAAAATGATGACGACGATGGTGGATGATGGATACATTCCAATGTGATGCCAAAAAGCGGACACACCTCCCGCTGCCAAGCGATCAACGACCGCAACAACAATCCAAAAATAGACTTGAAACGATCAATCGATCGCTGGCAGCTCAAGTGAGTAGGTGAGTTGGAGTAAATGAATGTATTTACATTCCGCCTTACGCCTCACATTCGCTTCTTTTTGTATATCTGCTTTGGCTATAAGGCTGTCTTTTTCTATTGCACACATTCGACGTCAAAATTCGACATGAGATTGGCGCGCATATTTCTTCATTTTTTTTTTGGTTTCCATGCTTGTTGCGATCTTCAATATTTTTATGTGAAGAGAACAGAGAAGATAAAAGGAAATAAAAACAAACTGCTGCTCACGTACTCACAACAAAATGTTGCCTGCAAAAAACAACAGAAATGTTGCACTGTTTGAAAGCAAGCTTTGCACAATCAGTGCTTGAAAGATAATCTCTCGTCGGTAATTAGTTTTTATTTAACTTTATACATTTGTTTGCCCTTGTTTCTTCAACACATGGCTTAGCTTCTTTGTCAAAAACATAAACAAATTTTAGCAACAAATAACTCACAAATACAGTATTGTCTACATAAATAATGTATCAAAGAATGCGAGCATAGCCATTCCCAAACTTGTGAGCAACACATGCATCATATAACCTCGGTTCTCAAATGACGGTAACAGATAAACCGCTGCACAGAATTTAAAACCAGTCCATAACCGGTGGTAAGAGCAGATACCTTTTCATCAAATGGAATGCGCTCCACCGGAAGTAGGTGCTTGGCCTGTTTCTCTTTTTTTTAGAAATGCAATCGCCGCGCCTCTTCCCGAACGAAGAAGCGGTAGTGAACACTACAGGAAGTTATGGAGTGTGTGTTCACAAACGACAACTTCGCAGTGTCGTGGGACAGCAGCCTATCGCGAGAAACTAGCACACCATTACTGCAGCAACATATTTCATTCATCAATGAATCGCGAATCTTACAGGGAGGCGCACAGTTAAGTTGTCTGTGCAGCCATTTCCCGAGATAGAGAGAGAGAGAGAGAACTATACGAACATATCATAATTTTGCCGATGACACCCACTTCAAATGCTGCGCGTTCTTTTTCATTTCAAATTCATTCAACTCACAACACACCCTATGTTTCGTCGCTGTAGGATGTGTTGTCTTCCTGTCAGAGAGTTCGTTTTTGTACAGCGGTGTTGGCAAACGTGTCCCATTGAATGAAAGAGGAACGCGACAAAAACGGAAACAGTGTTCGACAGAGCAGCTTTAAAACCGCCATCGTAGAAAATACCCCATCGGCTCCAAGCCCATCTACGCCACCAACTGCTTACTCTAAACGATAATGAATTATTTTCCCAAGCTGTCAATGACAGTGCGGCGATCCCATTGCATTGCTCCCGGGCAGACCAACTGATCGGCTTTTACTAGATCATCCCACTCGCACACATACCACACATGCATCAGTGCATTCAGGACCACCGCTACTACACCAACATGCCCGCTTTCTTTTTTTCCCTCGGGCACTACGCAAAAAAAGTACGATGTAGCCTGGGGCTAAGATCGCAAGAAAGGCTATATATTTCGTTGGTTAACTTGAAGACCCCCCCAGTATGCGCCGGAGCGTGCTACCCCACGCCAATCTGCAGGCCCACGTTTTAATTGAGCAATAAAAGAAAAATTAATATAAAGCCATCTAGCCGAGCACATGGATTGATCTTTCGATCGGCAGGCCCGAGGGGCGTCTCGGAATCACGAGTTTTTCTTCTTCCGTGCTGAGCCACAAGGCACAGTACAGAGAAAGGTCACCGTGTCCGCGTGCATGCGTCCATCGTAGGCTTGACGCTGGTAGATGCTGCTGTTACTGGCTTTATTACATCCACCTCCGCAAGTGTCTCGCGTGTCGGTCGCGTTCTCCAAACCTACGCATTTCCCGCTAGATGCGATGGCGATCTTCACACATAAACTCGGGGAAGGCAACTAGTTGGCGCCCGCGACTTCAACGCAACGTTGCCATGACGATCGCAGCCCACACACTAGCCCGGGCAAAATATCTAGACTGGAAAAAAGCAACCCACGAGGAGAAAGGCAAAACCCACCGCACTGCAACCTTTCTCTTTCTGTCTCTCTCTTCCTCGGCAGAGGCTGTCCAGTTGCCCTTCTTTTTCGTTCATTGATCTCTTTCTCTTTTATTGGCATTGGCGAAACGCAGGTTTTAACCGTTACCGTATAAGGACGAAATAGATTGGACGCCAAATGTAGTGTCGTTAATGCGGCCGCAACGCTCCCCCAAAGGGTAAGAGGAATGTAAATTCGTCGGCATCGACGGGATTGTGCGAAAGTAAGAAATCAAACAAGAAATGCAATCCTCGACAAAGCTACGTATCGCTATTTTATATGAGAGCTCAAAACGCGTCGGTAGCGCACAATCGTTTATTTAATCATTTTTCTGTAAAACAGTTTCCTTTCCAAAGATGTAAGATTTTGACTAGGTAATCCTCAAACGATGGAAAAGTGCATTTCATAATATATTGTTAAGAGAGAAGCTCTCGACATAATTTTCGATATATGTTTACGTGAAATGTGCATATTTTTAAAATATATGTTCGTTTACGAAAAATTCAAAATATTTTTCGTAGTAAAAAAATTATATTCATGTTGACACGACTCTAAAAATAAACCCGTTCTCTCACTTGTGCTCGCTTCCAATTCCCATGAAATTAATCACAACAAAACGCAATGAAAATAACACCAAAAATGTGCATTCTGATCTCCTCTTTACCGTTGACCGCGTGGATCGATGACCTGAAGGAAGTGGTTAATTATAGGACTCATGCCGCACGTCGCAGCAACAATTTTAATAAGCATGCCCATCATCACATCAGCCGCTTACTACGGAGCCAGATAGCAAAAAAAAACAGCCTTAATATTAAACCATATTAGCGTACTGGCAGCAAAAACATTCACCGGTTTGTTAAAGGCACGTACACCGCCAAAACGGCGAACGAAGGACGATGCAGACGATGATGATGATGATGATGGATAAGATGAAATGTCCTTTTGCGCCAATTTTAGCGTACGATCGATCATAATACGATCGAACGATACGCACCATTCGAAGCACTGCCCAGTTTCGCGTACGCGTGAATGTTCTGTTTACGTCGTGCGATTTTGTTTACGCTCAGCGCATTTTTGAGTCAGACCTCAAGAAGCATATTTAGGGCGCGAGGTGAAGACTGCTGATTGCCAGTTTCTCCGTTCGTTTTCTTTTTCATTTTTTGTTATGCCAACAAATCGAACGGGTTGGAGTCATATTTTCCGTTACATTTTAAAAGTTCGTACACAATGCATCGCTCATTCACGTTGCAAACCGCTACATTCTCTAGTTTTGTTTCTGCGCATTTTCCTACATTACTGGGTATATCTCACCGAATATTCGTCATTCGCTGGTTCGTACCCGCACGGTATCTGAAGAACTCTACGCAGCATATTCGCATGCATGCGTACCAGTTTTGGTAACTTCGATTTTTTTGTTGATCAATGATTGTTAATCAATATCCAGTCTGACCAGTATGATAAATACAATTATAAGCGTACAACAATGAAATGTCCATGGCGTCAACGATAGTTGATCACGTTGTGTAAAAAGACTTAAACTGTGTTTCTATTCGTATGTATTGATTTGATAATTATTTTTATTCGAAATGTTTCTAAAACCCTCAACTCATGTTAAAGACATTTCAATAAGCTTTTCAAATAGACTGTATATAAATTAAAAATCTTCATGAATTCGGAAAACGAAAACGGTACAGTTTACAATGCGAAAAAAATTCCGGCTGACGTACCTCATACTCTAATACTAAATCAAATATCCTCCACGCTGCAACTAACTTAAAAGACCCTTGATGATTTAAGGACATCCAGGACTTTAGCAGTACAATACACTTCGTTGCTGTAGCTATCCATATATTAATCGTTCTTCGAAGTAATAAATACTTGAATTGGTTTTATCGATACGATCGGCTTTTTTGAGAATCATGATTTCCCTGCGGACTGCACGAGGCACACTTGCGAAGCAGAACTACTGAGATTCCAACGACGGCTAATACACCGGCTCTTCGGTGGTGGTGGAAGCAGGCTGTAAATAAAACTGTGCCATAAACTTCAACCTCCCCATCGTTACTTCCTACAGTTAATTTCATCCAAATGTAGGTCCTTCAGCGAAGGACAATTGATGGGAAACATGGGATTCGCATACACGCACTTTTGCTGTTTTGAAACAAATACGACCTCGCCGATGACAAATACATGCAGAAAATGTACGCATATCGTTTTGCCGTCGATTTTTGAAGTATTTTTGTGAACTTTCCCATGTGCTGCCCACGAGACTGCCTCCAGCGGACGTCTCATGCACAGAGAAAAGGAGACACGTGGGACAGTTAAATGTAGTGGCGAAATGTTGAGGCAAACACACAGAAATAAATTACGCAATACGCGGGTAAGCGTATTCGAGTGAAAATGTATGGAAATCATATCATTACATATTTATGCGCGCCGAGGACATATAAATTTTCAATAATATCGTTGGGACGTGATTTTGGAGATCAATTTAAATTTTTATTATGTTTGCTCATTGCAGTCTCGTTCATATTCTTGTACCTCCTTTTTTACCGCTTAAACCTACACAGAAGTATATGTTTTATAAGTGGAAAAGTGGATTACTCAAATAAAAAAATTGGAAAAAAGTTTCACTCAATCCGAGACAAAAGTAATACATTAATGTCATATAAAACTAACCAACTCAATTTTGTGAAAAATAATTCAGGTAAATTATAGTAAAAAAAACATCCTCTTCAACGAATGTTTAGTATATTTATAAATTAGAAACAACAAATGTTGTAAAAATACACATCTGTATGTGCTCTTTCATTATTTGAATTTCAATTATGATATTTCAAAATTAAATAATCCTTCCACACCGAAACTAGCTAGCATATATAGCGTCGCAAGTCTCGAAGATATCCATTGAAACACATACCGTAGAAAAACGAATTCGAGAACCGACGTGATATGAAGATAAGGCACGATTTTCATTACCATTATCCTTGGCATATCACCCATAACAATGCTTATGTTGGCCTTACGTTTGGAGCTTAGGTTTGTCATATTCTAAAACGTAAAACTCTCTTCGCTTTCTCTCTCGATTCTCTCTATTGACACCTGTTCTTCTGCACATTTTGCTACTACTCACCAAAGTAATGGAACAAGATTGCATTAAAATTACAATCTACTGTATCAATTGGAAAGTTCATGCCATCATCACCATTAATATATTTTCATAATAAAGAATACACCTTACCTGCAAAAAATAGAACAACGAAACAAACATTAGTTATGATACATAAATAGAACACAGTAATAAAAAATTAATAAAATTAATAAACATTTTTCCAACCTTATAAAAAATTCTAAATATCCTAAAGCCTGCAATCCGCTTTATGAAACATTTGACCGATAAATTCAACAGTTGTTCATTGTTGGCTTTTGAAAGTTCATCGATATTTTACTGCACAAATTTCCTTGGATCAAAAAGCCAAACAGCTTTTTCCAATCCCCAATAGCTCTTGCACATCCAAGAACAAGCACGAAAAGTTAGAAAAATATAAAACATGACTCTTGCTAGCTACTAGAAGTGGTGGCTGTACCGATTACGTTGTCATGGAGGACGTGCGTATATATAAACTTGGATGTGTTTGTAGCCATCAGCCGATGTGTAAGTATATAGACGTATCCGACTGGCTGGATAATGCTGAAGATAGCAGGACTAAATATGCTCGGACCCGCGCCCACGATGCAACATTGTAAACCAGAGGCACATTTCAGTGTGGGCGCCTGGTACTTTTCCAACATCACTTGTTGTTTGGATATCATTTACATGTTGTTTTGTCAGTTGAAATTGAGATGTAATGTTCGCTATGGGCTTTCAACTCAATTATTTGCGCGATTGGATATCCGTTCAATGCGTTCGACCCACTGAAATTGATGATGCTTTGTTATATCGGCATATCTTCTTACGACAACGATCCGTTTTCCATGATTACTAAGAAAACGAACGTTTAAGCATACTCGATGTTAGGTGGTTTTACTCACAGGAATCGACAAGCAGTACCAGGCAAAACATACGTCAATCATGACAAAACCCGCGCATTTTACAGCCAATTCTTTTCAATGTGTAAATTGTGGATCAGTAAAGTCTATTCATGCCTGACGTTAGAATCGCATACACGCGCATCTCCATACCTATGATTCATTGACGGACTTCGCACACCTTTACAGCTTGCGGCCAGGGAGTAGAGCCCTGTAGGCGCTCAGAGCATGGGGATCTTTCATTTACTTTCAACTGCACCAAACTCTCGTCTGCGGTACATTTTCCAGCACACAATCTTGCCCATGCAGCCACCACGCCGAGCCGACCACACACACCACGGCAACGGCCCGGCATCGTCGTGCCTGTAGTAATGCCATCCTCGCTCGTACACGTTTTCATATCCGTGCTTTTACACTACATCCCAGTGATGCTTTCATGGTGAGGACTCGTCCTATGTGCAACAATGTTGTACCGGGCCACGCGCCGATGTACACAGATTGTGACCCAACCCAGGGCCATCCTTACTATATCGATGGGCATGCTCGCGCATCAACCCATCAAACCGTTGAATGGTCTACACACACCTTCTTCCCGCGTAACACATGGACGGGCTCGGGCCAAAGACCACGACGAACGAACCAACGCCATCGCCATGTATACACATTGACTGAAGGGACACCGTGCCCTCGGCAGGAGAATGCGCCGGGATATAGGGAAAAAGGGAACCAGATTGGAAAACATTGTGTGCGGGCGTCGAACTTTTGGCGATGTATGGGAAGCGTGGGCGGAAGGTTAAGAAGAAGTAACGGAAGGATGCGCGGACGGACGCTCGTTGGGGCGTGCCTATGTCTGTGTTTTGTCCATGGATTTCAGCTGCCTGCTCGACCCAGAGCTCGAGCAGGGTGTACCAGCTCGATATTCTGCGCTTCTGTTACTCGCTTACAGTCGCTGTAACTCTGGCACTACGTGATGTTGTAACTGGGAATCGCCGCAGTCCAATCTTGTAATAGGTAGGGCAGGTGAAAACATCTGGGATTTATGCAAGGATAGGTTGTGTAGCCATAGCGAGCAAAAAAGTAGCGACTATGTAACATTGGACATTTTTTGTCTAAGCGCTTACAGGATACACAAAAAAATGATGTAAGTTAGAGACGTTCACACAGAGGGAACCAGGAGCGCATTAACGGGCTAAATTTTACATCTTCCCGCCATCAAGGCTTCCAGCACGGCATAGCAAAATGCTGCATTGTAAAACTATGTATGCGGGCAAATAAAAACAGCCATTCGAGTAGAATTAACTGCAGTCAAACAGTATATTCACTTTCTCATCTCAAAAATTCATTCGCTCAAACTGGTGGAGCTTCTGGGATGAATGTGAAAACCCCAGAAGTCTTCTCACATGAAAGGACGAATGAGTAACACGCGCTCATACCTGTGGAGAGCTCAGGTTCTCTCTTCCAAGAATGAATAAACGAAACTCGGTCGGTGGAAAAGATTTGGATCGATAAAATCCCACGTTACAGCTTGGTTGCTCATGGCAACATCGGCTACATCTCATGGCAACCGGGTGGCTCCATCTAGTCTTCCGAAATTCCTTCATATAGTAAACGCCAGAGGTTGTTGTTTTGAACGCATATATTTTTCATCACGACAAATATAGGCGGTTTATTTCACTTGAATACTTTTCATGCATTGCACTACATAATCGTTGTTGGAAACAATCATAATGCAAACTATGGTGCATGAAATTGAGAATTATTGTTGATTTTGTTTTACAAAATCCATTCTAAACTCAGCTGTTATCATAGTTATCAAAAATGTAACACAATTACATGTGTTTGGATAGGGGAACACTGTTATCGTAGAACATTAAATATTCCCATGCAAAATCCCAACAGTGGCATAAAAGTGTGGACAGAAAAAATGGTGAGATCTGCGGATGAGACCAGATGTATGAGCGAGCATGCGCAGATCAGCCTGTTCAGCTGTTCTTTTACGCTGCTAACTACTCTGACAGGCATGCTCGAGACTTGCCGATATTCAACATTGTAAAAGGTTTTTATTTATATTAAATTACAATAAAGACACAAATTAATCTAAAATAAAACAACTAAGCTATCTAAGTGTTTCACCAGTCAGTCAAGGATATTGTATACATTTATTGTTGACATAATAATTACTTCAAAACTGGAGCAAATTATTTTGAAATAAATGTCATATTTGTTTAAATTCATCCTCAAAACCTCAATTTTAATATATGTACAAAGCTGTCATACAAAATCAAAACATACGGAAGTTTTTATGTAACTGTTGGTTATTTACCATCCTTGAAAATAGCATAAGTCTCACAACTATCCTATATATCAATGAAAGCCTATGGGCATGAGTGTATTAGTGCTTGTTGCATCGCTTCATGCAAATGCCAGTCATTCCAATTTTGATGGCACATCATTTCCATCCTTTGCAAAGGTATGTGCGTAACTTAGGGTGGCGGGGCAGCTGATACTATACTACACGCTACGCACGGAATAAAAGCAGAGATTCTTTTCTCACCATAAAAAGTAGGAAGTTGATAAATGGGAAAGAGAAAAATAATATTTCCATCTCTTTTCCATTCATTAAAGAAGTCTAAAAACCTCTAAACCTTAAAAACCTGCATTGAAACCAGATGCGGTTTTAACAATCATATGTTGTCTGTAGCGATAAAATATTGTTTTAAAATACTACAACCGTACAATTGCTTGGAAATGGGAAAGCAGCATTTCAACGATTCATTGCAAAAAGTGAAGTTTTATTACAAAGATTATTAACTCATTATTTATAGCAAAGGGCAAATCGAAAAGAAACAGATATATCAAAGATCATGAGAGGGTTATTGTACACTTACTAGTGTAGGACGAAAAGGTACGAGTTATGTCTGGAGACATTTTCAAATATCGACCGTCTGTAGCGATACTGATACTACAAATTCCAGCATACTACTACTTCCTGCAAATTCGCTGCATAATATGTTGATAGCTACAGAATATGCACCCATCACCACAAAGTTCAACACAATACTAGTACTCCGTTCACAACTACTACTGCTGCTAGCACTTTTGTACAATTTCCAGGGAGTACAGTGAACTGACGTTAAAAACGGAATCAAAAATAGAGCACATAAACTGCTGCCTGCCGTTGCTCTCATTGAATTTTCATCCCCCAGGAGCTACAATGCAGATGCATCTACTATTGCAGAGCATGTCGGAATGGGAGAGATGATGACTTTTCTCAAACCAGCACGAATTATTATCCGTATCGTTCTTTTCGTCAGACGATGGTGTATCTCACTTAGGGCTTCTAAAGGCAAAATATTTATATATATTTATATATATATATATATATATATATATATATATATATATATATATATATATATATATATATATATATATATATATATATTTATATATATATATATATTTGTCTCACCCACCCTGTTTAATTATTTCTCACAGCTGAGCGTCTACGCTACCTTCCTCAAGCTGTTGGAACGCGTGGTTCTATGCAATCGATACGCGTGGGACTGCAAATAAACCGAATGTACCCGCGACATCACAATGTCGTTGAAGATAGAAAAATGTAACAATGGCTAATCGATATCTCATTTCATGTATGTGCTGTCTTTTACGCAAATTAATTGATAAAATCCTATTATGAAAAATGTGATACAACCTTGTAATACATCGATAGGGTTGAAGGTAGGCTAACCCCCCTTAGTGTTCCATGTTCATTTTCTGTTAGACATATTTTAAGGATTGAAGAATGTTTTATTGTGACAGGCACTGCTCTCTTCAGACATAAATGGTAAGTCATCTTGACTCAGCAATTCAGAAATGATTACAAATTTTGATCGGTGCTTGATCAAGTGCTTTTAGTACGCAAATTTAAGATTTTTAACGACCAATAATGAAGAATATATTGTTATAATTTAATGCATTAGTGTAATTTATATAATTAGAATTGTATACATAAACTTCCCTAGTTCAATGCAGGGAAAAAAGATGAGACACATAACAACTCATTCGGCCTCGTTGCGTCTCGAAACAGAGCTTAACAATCGCTAAAGTAATGCTACGTGATATGCGTAAGCAGTAAGAGCAAAAACTACAGTCAATTGGTTGATGTGATAGAAGAGTGCGACTGGTTTCGGCAAACCCTTTTTGCATATCAAGTCTGTCTCTGGTAAGACTGCGGTGACCGTTGATGGCCTCCACAACCTATCAAAGGCATCGTCCTCGACGGCGCGTCGTTGTCGCGATGTAAACCGGCTGGCTAGTTTGCATACCGCGTACGCACTTGTACGACTTCTCCCCAACGAAACGCACGGGTGCAACAAAATCGCATTGATGCAGCAATAGTGCACACCACGGCTTACTTCCTCCAAACTTCCTTACAACACCAGGCCTCTGGCATGCTTACCCACCGTGCCGCCGATCGCTATCTGTATGTCGATCCACTTCTAACACCCTCGAACGAGGAGGAACGTCTATGGCGCGGCTCTGTCTTACTTACGAGGTAACGTATTAATTTATTTATTTATGCAACCCTACTACAACCGAAGCAAGGAGGAGCCCTCATTCGCCTACCACTTTACCGATGCACTTGGCCAGTGACACACCGTCTCGAATTGTTGAGCCAGCTTTACCGACTTAACAAACTAACCAACAAGCACACCAATAAACAAGCCAACTCTGTGCAATTCAATCACCATACCCAGCGGTTTTCTTTTGCGTTACTTTCTTCCTCTGCTGGCTTCTTCTTTTTTTTCGCTCTTTTCATCCATCGCTGGTAAACGGAACAATCGATTTTCTGCTGTCAACATATGGCAATGGGCGTAGAACAATGTTGCTGAATATGAAGATTCCTCAATACATTGTTGTTCCAAGTGCCGAACGTATTTGCAGCATACCTTGCAGCTCCAGTAAACAAATGAGACACTCGCTTCGTTTCTGTTGGGTGTCATACAGCTCCCATTGATAGTGGTCGTGTTTGTATAAGTAAAGAAAAGCAGTTAAAATTGATTTACACGAATTTTTTCCCATGTTTCCAGGTATCCTCTTATTTTACCAAGACACAACTTAAATGAGCATCCCGCTTAATATCTTGTTCTTTTCGCTTTGCTTATTCAGATGCTTCAGTATGATCGTAGTTGAACAGTATCTAATTTATCTAAACGTTGATTTACTATGTGTAACGAGGCTCATCTGAAGACCTAACAGTTCATACAATATTGTATTCAATAAAAAGGAAACTATTGAAAGCCATTTGACGACAACTGCCCATTCTAACATCGCTACATTATGAAAAAATTAGCAAAATTGCCTATCTGTTGTGCTCAAAGTGCATGATACCGATAACGTTTTATAAACCATTTTGTAAACAACAACAAGAACAAGAACAACGATCATGATCTGTCTAACATTAGTCCGTCTGATGTAAATCACGACAAGTAAAATATTCTTGACCTTAATAGCTGTTACAGCACTGACAGACACATCAACAGCTAACGAATAAATAATGCGTTTCTGTGCATGCTTCATATAGCAGAATTATGCATCGTATGTTGAGCGTTCAGGTCATCAGTGTTATCACTCTCGAATGGTTAAAAATTAAATGCCAAAACATAGATACGATAATTTCATGGCAATCATCAAACTGGATTAATTTCATGATAATCATCAAACTAAATTGATTAAATTCAATTGCAATAAAAAAACAAATCTAACGATGAAAGTGTGGAAAAAAATAGACAACCAATTATTATAAAAAAATTACTAAACCGTCACCCAATGGTTTTTTTTGTATGTTTGTTAGTTCAAATATCCTACTTTTTGTACTTTTTGCCGCTCATGACCTATTTGTCATACGACTTTCACAACCTGGGCTCTACATGGGGTTTGCATTTAGCTAAAGTATCCAAGACAGTCGATATTTACTTTCTGATTCGTTCAGTCACTCAATGGACGGCTGTATTTGGAGGCTACCAAAAATAAAGGAAAGTAAAAAAAGAGGAACAAATTTGTTCAATCATTTTGAACAAAACCCACGCACTTGTTTGAAAAAAAAAACACAAATCCATAAATGTTTGCGAAGTCGTTTGCAATCTTAAACACGTTGAACGAGCTATTACGCGATTTTGCGTTGTGTACAGTCATCTTCAAGGGGCTCAAGTCCAGTATAGCTTGGGCTTTCCCATGTTTAACCGCAACTGCATGTTATTGATGAAAAAGACATTTTTGCATCGTTTTCTCTCCCTCGTTGGATTACAATAAACAAGATTTTAGAGGTCCTTGGGTATCCAGAAAACGATGCTACGACAAACCACACAGACGACCACCGTGTCAAGAATGCAATGAAGGCATTCGAAAACAACCGCGAAAAAAAAAAAGCATGCATCAAGAGGACGCAAACCGAGCTCTGGAGAAAAGTGGAAAACCTTCGACGCCGGATGTCAATATCCAGTGGCCATTGGCTGTGAAGCTAAACCAGTCTGCGGCTTTTGCCAAGAGTCGAGTGGAAGCTTATCTTCCACGCGGCTAGACTCGTAGGGCAGGTAATTTGTCTTCGTAGCATAGGCCTTGCTTTCTGTCAGTCGATCGGTTGGTGGGTCTGTCGGTCGGTCTGCTGGTCGGTTAGTGAAAATCCGTATACTATGCATAGGATCGACCAGTCTAGCCAGCCGTCTGTTTCTTCGAGCTTGCTGGATAACCGCACACGGCCAGACACGACCGCTTGCAATATTAAACCGCGTCCGATGTAGTGCAATTGCACTTTACCTTGAATCCCAAAGACCTTCCCCGGATCGGCTGTCTTCCTGCCAACCGCTCCCCTTGTGCGATGGGACTATTGTCACGCTGGGTCCGATGGTGGGTTCAGTGTTGGTGTTCAAATCATCCTTTTCTTTTTGTTTTATTGTATTTTTTCGTTCATACTCGTTTACCTTGTCATGGAAAGAACCCATTTATAGAGACCCCGTGGCAATGAAACACCAATGTCATTTGATTTGCATGGGTAACGTTTCCGGATGTGTCGAGCTATCCATCTAATGGATATCCGAGGTCTGTTTGAATAATTATTTCTTTACAATTCAATTTATTGCTCATTTATCTTGCAATAAGCAGCAGGATCAAAGGATGCCTAGTAAACGATTTTTTTAAGGCACCATACAAACAAGGCATACACGGTGAGTAAGTTTCTATCCCATAAATTTCAGCAAAAGGTACACACGCGACGCCTGTGATGTTCTGTAAATGTTATTGACTGAACAGATCTACAAGAATATGCTCTGTGATCGCAATACCTTGCGATCCAACCCTGACACGTTTATGATCGCCGCTGGAGTGGACGAGCCAGTAATGAGATATCCGAGAAACGTTCTCGTAGAGTTAATGTTCGTTTTACGACTTATGCTTTGAAGCGCAGCCGTCATAACTTTGCGTCCGTATGTAGCGCCGTAGGGTAAAATATCTATTATTCGTTCATTATTTATTGCCTCTATGCAAATATCTTAAGACTATAGCATGTGAGCTGGCTAAACTTACCAGCAAGAAGCAAGCTCTTCAGCAAAAAGCGTTATCAAGTGATTTATCATGCGCGATTTTTGTATTTTAACATGCATTGGCTATACTATATCACCAATATTATACAAAAACAACCATTGCTCAAATCAATATATTGCTAGCAAGGATTCTGGGATTCTTCTAATTTATGTTATGACCAAGGAGGTCTTTTCAATTTATTTCTTTGTATATGTGTGTAACATGGGGTCAAAAATGTTAAAAACCACACTTTCAAGGATCCAAATTTGCGACGGTTGCTTTTCAATATTGTAAAGCGCAAAAATAGTTTCCTCAATCCCAGAGACATCAATCTTATACTAAGCTGCAACAGGTGAGCAGGTGAGAAGAAAATAACAAACGATCGTTCACGCCATGAATAATCTGTTGCAGTTTTACGATCATAATACTTCCACTTTCCACATTCTGCTGCACATCCCTTTTCAACGTCATGCTATGACACTCGGTTAGACATTTATGCGTTTCTAATATGACTTAGGCATTGTTTCTACATGTTGCGCGCCACAATGTATTGAAGATAAGAGAAATGGCCCGGCACTACATTGTTGGAACAAAGACAATGTAGCTAGCAGCTTCAAATTTTTATTAGAAAAGTAATACAAGTAAAACCATGAGAAAGAACCTTTTTCTCAGGGTTTTATAAGGGGTAAAATCCATCTTTAACACATGATAAATTTAGTATTATTTATAGTCTGTTCACACAGCCTAGCTTTTATTTCAGTAGGATGCAGTGTATAAAAATAAAAAGAAATCAAATCTTCGAATCGACCTTCTATCGATCTAGCAGATGTAAACGGTGAAATAATAAATCGAAATTTTAAATTGAAACCAACGCAACATGTTTTTATCAATTTACCATGCTAACTCATCTCTCGCCGGAAGTTACTCTGACCACATGGCGGCAAAATGAAACCTCACGAGGCTCAAGGAAATGAAATCGCCCATGCGGCATAGATGGGAGAACTAATTTACGGTAATAAAACAGATTTTTACACAGATTGCATTCCACGTAGACACACACACAACTACGCACCATCCTCTACAAGTACTGTTTGCAGGTGGAATCAGTCAGACAAAAGCCCATCACAAATGGAGCACAGAATGTCCGGAGCACCCTTAGGCCGGATGATGATGATGTGGTTATCAGGCTTTTTGTTGCTGTTATTTACCTCCCGAACGTGTATTATGCTGCCGAATATGAGCGTCACATGTGTGCAAGCTCATGTGACCAATTTACTCGAGGTTCTCATGAAGGATGGTGCCAGTAATTACTTCATACTGTTCAACGCTCACACCATTCCCTCTCTGAAGCCGTGCATATATTTAATGACTAATTATCAGTCGATAGGATATCATGATCTGAGCTTCCGTTGTACCATTACCCCATCTGAAATAGTAGATTAATTATACGATGCATTTATTGGTGCGTGGGTGAGTATTTCCAAACTATTTTTTTTGTCTTTGAACACTTCATGTTGGTTGGAATGGCATCAGTTGACTCTGGCCCACACAAAAGCTATTGCCAGCTAGTGCAGAATATTTTCAGAGGCTCGGAGCGCCGAAAGATGCATTACAAAACAATCTCATTTGTGTTTTAAAACACATTGCTTTAACCCTTGCAGGCAATCGTTCACTTACCACTCGCATCACAACGTCAAGCTAGTTAAATATCGTGAAGCGAAGCGGTGACCGTAGGGAGAACAGAATGGGTGGGATGTGGGGTGAGTGTTGATGTATGCAGAAACATTTTTTTTTCCGGTGCATAGAAGCCGCACAAAACTGGGCTGCGGTAATTCATTTTTAATGACTACAAACGTCTCTTGCGTTATCTTTTTGGTAGTGGTACTATTAGCTTTCAACCACAGACGAATTCCACACGATGATTAGTGGTGCGCTGATTAACCATAATGGCTTGTAACAGTAAAATCAAAACTAGCGACTAAACGTGAGTTCAAAGGCATACTCTTGTTTGAAATGACGCTCAGCTGCTTGTGAAAGTGTACGCATTTCATCTGATAGCACGTTGCACGCAGAGAGGCCATGCCTCTGGAAATCCTTTCCCACAATATCATCACGATCGAGAGCTAATGCATCTCTTGCACCGCCGCTTAATGCACATCATTAGTGTCATCGTTACTCTCGACAGGCCGTGCGTTTATCCACGGGGCAAGCTACAGGGCTGGATGGGGGTGTAGCATTTTCTAATAACTAATAAAGAGCGATGAAGAGCGATAACAACGATAATCAACCTGTCATATATACGGGTGACCCAGCCCAGCTCCTATGCCCGTGTTTCGTCTATGATCTTGCATTATGGCTGATAACGCAAACCATCTTTAGGCTCATCCATTTACCATTACCTGTGATCACCATCGTGCTTGCATAAATGCATTATGCATTTCGGTACCCCTCACAGGCGTTCTCACAGAGCCCGCGAGGACCGCATCTCGTGATTAAAGGCCGTGGAACTTCATGACGTTATCACATGCCGCTAAAAAATTTTATCCACCCTATATCTTAGCGACAACCATCTCCCATAATGCAGAGAAAACTGGCTCATGCTTCCACCCAACAACACTCGTTCTACGATCCAACGCTGAAAGGAATTAATTCATGCCGCTAACAAACGAACTGATTGACTTCCCCATCTTGTCCCAACGCCACTAAGCTAAGAGTTTTTTTGCCCTCTCTATGTCTTCGTCTTTCTCTAGTTTTTGCCCCGACCACAATCCATAACCATATGGTGACCAATAGAATGCATTATTCATGAGTGATTTCTTCCTGTTCGGCTCAACCACGATCAAAACGGATGTCCGACTTCCGAAACAAGTTGTTCGTTGAAGAAAGCTCAGATTGACCATAAGATTGGAGGAGGTTCCATGTTGTATGAGAGAAACAACACCAGTACAGTGGATTGGAAATATCAGCACCAATGATGGAAGGGGTTTCCGATTCTAAAGCATGTTGCAACAGAACAAGCGTAATTTCGCCCATTATTCATAAGTGTTTCAAATTGTGTCACAATACAGTATACAGCAATACACAAATGGATAGCTTACAATATGCTAGTATTATAAGGTTTGCTCAAAACCTAATTAACTTTCATCATTTCCAGTAGTGTGGGAAGTGCAAAATTGAAAAAAAAAATGTAACGCCAAGGTGAAGATCGAATTAACAATCCATACGATTAAATCGTTGCTGCGTCGAAACCGCGTATTGCGAAGCAAACCAAACGTACCGCAGATAACGGTATTTTATGAATGAAACCACTTTTTCCCTTCATAACCTATCTCGTCGCGTGTGGAGTTATTTTTTCTTCTCCCACTTTTCGCCCATTGAGCGACCGGACGGATTCGTTGACTCAATATGAATGAACAAGCTACCCGAGTGACGCGTGAGCGTTCGGCGCGGACAGACGGCTCGGGATCGGATGGATGGATGGATGAATGAAATGAAAAAAATAAAGACCTTCCGCAACAACGGCAGCAACAACAACGAGGCCGACCAACAACAACAAACGGCAACAGCAACACAAACCCAATCGAAACATTCACATACAGACACTTGGGCCGGGCCCATCGCTTGTCTCTCGCTATAAACACCAACCACACCACCTCTCGTCTGGACTCGGACTCTTCACCGCACCCAGCCTGCCCATCCTGCCCAACCCTGCATACTCGTCTGCCACGCTGCCATGCATTTTGAATCGCCTTGGCTCCCACCCAGCGGGCTGGAGTATGTCATCGTTGCTGCCTCTCTAATTTCAGTAAGAGTAATGGGCCGCAAACGCACCCCGAATCCGATGGATGATCGAATACACGATCAGTGGAGTCAAACCTCGCACTTCAGCACGGCATGTCCATGCGATTTGTTGTTTTCGAATTTAGCAGCCTATCGAGCGCTGCAACTTAATTTGCAACTGTTTTTGCTCTCCAATGTTCGTTCATTCATCATTTACCACACGTGTTCTCCTTGTTTTCGAACACTCAAGCGCTCGAATTTATGTTTCACTTTTCATTAAACAGCGGTGTCAATGATCAGGTCCTTACAGAGGTCACCCAACACCGAATGCCCTCCATTGAAGTTCGACCAGTACTTCCCACCAAAGGTAACCATCGTTTAAAGGTCGCATATGAAATGGCCCGTAGACACCAAGGGGTAGGGCAGTGAAACAAAGTGGACTGCATTCCACACATCGCGACTGCATAATACTGCACCCGACATTGTGTGGGCGGTGGTGTCCGTCAATGGGAAGGCGGCCTCCTACCCAGAGGTCTAGGCGAATGAATAAACAAACTAATCATAAACCAACTGCAGCAAGGAGTTTCCTACGCAGCGAATGGTTTGGCGAATGGTGCAACAACGATGCAAGTTGAACGACAATCGAAGCAGAAAAAGAGAAACACAAATCCAACCATGTCTGTGCGCCAATTCAACGCGCCACTGACACTGACCTACGACAGCTCATTCCGGTCGTATAAAGTACCGCTGTTGATTACGGGCTTGTGCTGTGCACTGCAATGGATAAACGCAATGCTGCGACCGCCGTTCGACGCGTTTAAGAGCACTCATTAACAGTCAGGGAAACTTCCAAACGTGTCACACATGACAATGTATAGCTGCACTAGATTGCATTACAGACATGACTAAACTCCATCTCCATCTGGTGTTGTACGCATCCCTTCAAATGGCAAAAGTAAAATATCTATCACTGCGCTATGTGAAACCTTCAAATCCTATAAACACCATAAAAATACAGATTTCTTTTATTCCCTAACACAGAGCTTTGTGTTTGCATTGCTCTAAACCAGACATATAATCGAAATGAATGCGTAGGAGGCAATTGCACCAAAGATGCATTATTTATGATCGCCTATTTCGTGGTCCATCTGATAGCCACACACTGCATCCAGCGGTGTATCGATACTAGACGACGAAGGTGGAAGCATCCTTTGCCGACGTTTGCTCACAACAATGCCAACAACAACCTCCGCAGACTTTTGCCACTGGCGTGCTGTAACGATCGTAAAATATGATAATTCTGGCACAACCACGCCTCGAGAAGACCAGGCGTCAAGGGAACAGTGCCACCGCCAGGGGCGGCAGCGAGAAACAAACTAAATTAATTTCGCAACATTGTTGCGCCCTCTGTCATGCCGCTGCCGCCGACAGTTACACTGCCGTTTGCGGAAGGTGTTGTTGCAGGAAGGCTGGCTGCTGCTGAAGCGGGAATGTTTATGCATTTACTTACCACTTACCCGTGCAACGCCTTATTGTGTGCGGTACTGCCCACAAATTACCGGAAGGATCTGGTAGGTGGCGACCGGATTCGCCTACCACCATAGCACCATTCCCCCGAAGCCAAACACACCTCACCAAACAAGAATGAAGACTCACATGCCCGCACACAATGGCAAAGAGCGTCATCAAAAGCCCACCCTCTCTTCTGCAGCACAGGGAAATAAGATAGCACGCCACCATTACGTCGGCGGCACCCGAGCTCGCTAGCAGAATGGCCCGAGGCGTTACTATAAATTATCCGCCAACATTTTGGCCCATTTCTTCTGGCCTCAGTGCCGGCGAAAGATGCAGTTATGCCGATGGAACAGGAATCAATGGTCTGAATGGCATGGGCTGGGTGCCGTTTTCATGAAAGAAGGAAAAGGGAAGTCGACGGTCGAGGGTCGGCTCAGTTCCGGTGCGGCAGAGTGTAATTTATTGAGGTACGAAAAACGTTTCTAATTACCGACCATAGCGCCGACCCTCGCGCTTTGTCTGATATCGTCGTGCAACAGCTGAAAGTATCTTGTAGTACTCATCATCATGTGCATGGGTGGTGCTTTTTCACACTACCGACAGTGAGGTACGGTACAGATACCCGCCCATGCAAAGAACTCACTACCATATCTGGCATACCGCATGCGTGTTCGATGATTAATGCGATCATGGACACCGGACATTGGTGCTTATTACGGAATGAGTTAGTTGACACTTGAAGGCATAGTGGCGTTTTTATATCACAAACACCCACCAAGAAACCATTAAATTTTTGCAGCAAGAGTTGCTTCGATAATACTTTTCAAAAAAAACCCTGAGCCTTGCTGTATCGCTCGCTTCTCACATGGAACGATGCTAACATACTTTCCGACATTGTAACGCAGCACATTCAAAAGCGTTCTCTTAAATGCTGCAAACTCCATACCATAACCGTTTGCATTCAACGAGTTTTGCGAGTCGCGAGAATGGCCTGCGCGTGCACACGATTACTTTTCCATTTCCATCTTTTCATTGCTTCAACCCCGTGCCGACGTCTCAGAGTGCGCGCCGGTAACGTTTGCTTTGGCTACTGCACGGCTACGCACTGCTTATTCCTTATAATATTTTGTATCGAAAGCACACATACGCCTTATGCTGCAGTTAACCTTGATTATGACATTTAATATCAAGCATGTGCGAAGCCACACATGCGCATCGCGCTTACATACATACTGCACACCATTGCACTGTAGCGAAGCTACTCGGAATCCTTCCATTGATCTTTGTCCATATTCGTGGCGCGCCTACACGAGCAGCAACGGAAAGTTGGTTGCATCTTAACCAGTGTTACGGGTTTATATGTACACAACGTTTTCGCCGAAGCTCAGCAGCATCAGCGGCACCAATATTAATAATCAATTTATTTTTCTTATTTTGCTATCATACGTTAAGGCGCACAGCTACACGTTTCCTTCAGGCAACGCCTTTGTTCACACGAATTGATCTCATCCTCGGTGTAGCTTATCACCTTCGTCATACAGCTTTTCTCCATCAGCTTCGGCATACCGACTGATACCGGTAAGCGAACTGCACACACAGCTGAGACGTGACTACGGTTCTGCTTCATAAATTATCGCATCGTGATGGGGAATAATTGTGGTGACGTTTTGTATGCGATGCAACCCCCAAACACCTGAGAAGGAAGAGAGCAACACTGTGGCGAAGGGCACGGTGATGTTGCTGATAGTGAGGGTCAGCGGCACATTATAAACCGCCATCAACTATAACGTTTCATATTTCTTCAATATTTTGCTCCTTTCCGCCCTACCACCACCACCCCCAACACACACACACACAACACATGGCGTCGTGGGGAGGTCTGATGACCGGCGTCTTCGATGCGCGGCAACTAGCAACAATGTTGCAAATTAAATTGCGCTCAATTTGCTCACGCCCTCATCTCCCACCATGCCAGAGAGGTGGTGCAGTCGAGCAGGGCTATGGCAGAAGTACCGAGTGTTCAACCGGCAGCAACTGGTTCCTTGCACCTTGAGAAAAGCGGTTGTGGCGTTGTCATAACCGTCAGTGCAACCAACGCCTTTTTCTAAATGACTAGAAAATGCATGAAGCATCCACGAGAGCCATTCGAGAGCTGCACTTCAACCTACTTTGATATCCTAAGTGAAGTCCTCTTCTACTGTAGAATCTTATGCATTGGAAACCATCGATGGAATAGTGCCTGCATAATTTTATGATTTATTATAGAAGCACCTTTTTTCATTTTTTTTTATGTTTCGTTACTTGAAATATAATAGCAATATACTTCTCATCTAATAACTGAAAACCTAACCGAATACGAGGATTACACTCAATTCTTGTTTTATTTAAACGATAAATGTATGTAAAACCAATCCATGAAATATCATTCACATCATACAAAAACGTAAGGTACTTTTCTTTAAGTTTTATTTGCTTTTACAGATTTTTACGGGACAGCAATCGCCGTGCAAATAAAACAACGATTTATGCCAACGACCATCACCGCGAAGATCGGACTTTCTATAAACAACTCAACACCTCTTTCCTTATTGGCATTGCTGTACAGTCGTTTCAATACTGGAAGATGTTTTGCTTTCAGTTTTCTTGCAAGTAAAATTTTGAATCGCATGCTTCTTTAATTTGTTACTATACGGTGCAGTGTATTTAACTATCGAACTTTACAAAACAGCTCCAAAAAGTCTAGCAAAAAAAGGTTCATTGCAGGGTATCTAAGAAAAATTTCTTACATAGCGTAGAACATTTCATAAAATTATCAAGATAAATGATAAAAGCACCTTTGCATTCCATGTTTGCAAATTGTATAACTTTATAGCTACATGAGATATGTGAGCAACAAGATTAATTGTACCAGGCACCGCAAAAGCAAAAGCCGTCGAACGAAATGCAATTCACGTCCGAACATTTCAATACTAGCCAACATACTTACAACGTTCCTTGTAATTGCGGTTTAATAAAGCCATACAAATAAAATTCTTCTGTCTAGTAACCGAGCATAGATTCTGCACAGATTCCTGCGCCTAAACGTTCCCACAGTACGGCGCGAGATGCATGCTTCGATACCTAATAACCGGTACGACAAACAACGTCAACGACACGGGGCGTCAATAATGAACTGCACAGACGGCTTCCCTGCCTATATCCATTAATCCGTTACTGCACTTACGACCCGTCGAACCGATGACCGCAGAGGATGCACCCTTCCAGATTTAACATGGCTAGTTTACTTAAGCTTCTCGGAACATCCACATTTTCCCTAGCAAACAGGCTGAGCTGGTCGCTCTTGCTAATAGTCACCAGAAAAACAGTTCTTCGGAGCACTACCGTGGAGGCGTCTTCTTTTTACCCAGTTTTAGTTGCAGCCTTTTGAGACGAGTGCCGCGACGCGGATGGAGAAAAAATCAAATCCCGCACGAATATCGAACACACGCGGATCCCTAACATCGTCAAGCAGCGCACATCGTCGATATTGCCGATCATAAAAAGGCTGTTTAGCATAGGAAAAATTTTAAGCTTCCCGATCAGCACTGGTCTGCACACATCGTCGTTGCGGGACAGGGCCTGCAGCAGCAGAAGGTAACGAAAGATCCCCGGGACTTTGGTAATAAATACGACTGCAGTTTGCAACGCGCTGTTGCTGCGGTTAACCAAGACCGAGACTATCGACAGGCGACGACGGTAACGCTTCTCTCCCCAGATCCACCACTCTTAGTCAGACGGGCAGTAAAACGGCCAGAATACCCGACCGAACTCATGTGGTCAGTCAACTGTACGCAGCGGCGAGCCAGTCGACCGTGCACGCTACGCTGTATTTAAATTATGCTAGGTCAGGGTATGAAGCATTTATTTTAATTTTTAATTACACCGTCCTTCTCGCAGCCTCGTGTGTAAGTGCAACGAAATGATAAGCATGCGCGCAGCTTCACCAGAACCAATATGATATGAACTAAGCAAATTATATTCAAAATGTATTGATTTACTTTAAATTCCAGGTCAAATGATTTTCCTCATTTAACTCCCATGGGTTAAAATACAAACTCTACCAAGATTTTAAAACTATTTAAACAGACGCAAACAACATAAGCCGCGCAAAAACGTTTAATGCCTATTCCGCTTAATGTTTTCGTGATCGGTTCATTTGCCGTTCGAAGCCAACCCCAAGATTGCCAACTAGCGTGTGGGTTTGGCGGAGAAGGGTCGAGACCGTGCATATGGCAATGAAAACTCCAATCGGTATTTAATCTTCGCTGGACCACCACGTCGCAACGCAATCAACTGCAATTGGTTTCTCGAGCTTAACCTCAACCTTTCCTGTAGTCGTCTGAGACGATCCTGTCTTCTGCTCCCTTCCGTATGCGTGATGCACCTTAGTCCAGAGACCTACCGAGCTGAATCAGTCGGCTTATTTATAGAAACACTCGATTGGTAGCGTGGGTTCATGTTTTTATCCCACAACACGCACGGTGAATTCAAGGAGTTTGCTTAACAACTTTACGTTTTGTGTTCAAAAACTTTTCCTTGTTACTATGCGTGTCATTTTACCGAAAAAGAATTGTGAAAACTCACTCCAGCATCATACGTTATATTGAATGTCAGTTATTAAATAAATTTATTTAAAATCCGATTAAAGAAAATAAATTAATAAAATAAAATTTATTTAATCGATTTACATCAATATGATGGAGACGCCTGGTCATAGGTAAAATATCAAACTCATAACAAACTCAGTCTAGTAATAAACGGATTTAACATTCCTTGCATTTGCAAAAACAAAATAAACATCATGTTGTTACTATGAATTGAGAACATAATCTTACCTTGCTTAACTTCTCGCCCTCGTGGTGTGGTAGCATCTGCCGAAGGCTCTGAAATCCCGCATTGATGCTCTGCATTCGGCGTCTTTCGTTGCTGTTCGCGATTTCGCGACGCATTCGCTTTTCATCCTTATCCATCGGAAGATTGTTGCCGTTACTACTGCTCGACGAAGAACTGTTAACGCCACTGTTATTGTTATTGCTGATGCTGTTGTTGTTATTGTTGTTTCCACCGCTTCCGTTTTCGTCACTTTTCAATCGCACATATCTGCAAAAAAAGGATAAGAATCAAATCATTACTAAAGTGTTTTTTTTTCACAGAAAAAATATTTTCCTCATATTTTAAAACAATAAATAAGTTTAAATAGTTCGAATTTGTTTTTGCATTTTATACGAGAAAAAACTGAAACATGCAAGACGTTGGAACTGATATGTTTACATACAAGATCGTCAACTACGCTCGATACGGCGTTTGGTAGCTAGATTTTGAGAATGACGAGCTGCCATTCTATTTCTACACACAATCTATACGCACACATAACTCTCTGTATTTGCAGAAAAACGGGGACAAAACACATGGGGACGCAAATACTGCACAAAACAACGCAACGAGCTGACCTAAATTTCGTTTTCTTCACATTCTTTTATCAGCTGGCAAAAATTAGAAAAGCTAGAAAAGTATCGTTCAAGGCGGCCTATACCGTTATGCCCCAGAAAGTGGCAGGGATGATGTGAGGCCTTTAGAAATTCTGCTACTATTTCAGAAATACTATGCTCAAGCGCATTAAAATCGATATATTATCACAATGCACCTTAGTTATTGGATTTTTTATGGGTTTTTAAATGACAATTTTTTCAACTCGATCAATAAAAGTGAGGATCGATTTCATCAACCAGCTGATTTCATTTTCTCAAACTGCACCCAAATCAGCTGCTTACATACCATCCACGACATATCATTTGACAATTATTGGCCTTTCGCCAGCTGCGAATTCAATTTTGGCCTTCCTAGCAGTTTCGATTTCATTCAGTTCTCAGTTCAGAAATCTGGTTTAACATGCATGCTGCTCCCCAACATCCCATGTGGCTAGCGAATAGCGAGTCTGTCTGTTTGTCATGTCGCACAAGTTTATGCAGGCACTTACAAAAGGTGTTAAACGAAAGTTGTAAGCCGATGGTACACGAACTACATCCGTAATATATAGATGCAATCATGTCGCCGATCTTTCCAACAGCATGTAACGCAGAGTCGAAGTGCGTGCCTCGCACGTAGCCGGCACACACGTACGCACACACGATAAAATGGTTATTTTTACCTCATTTCCTTCCGCGCATTGGTGTGAAACTACGAGCAGAAGGCACGACAAAATGACCGGCCGGCCGGCCGGCCGGCAGGCGTCAGTAACTAGTCAAAAATAGACCCCCAACGATTGCAGTCGGGTTGGTTGATCGAAAAAAAGAGCGAGACCGCATGTAACGCGGCACGAGCTGCTCTCGGCTCTCCATCATTTAGACTTCATTGTGGGGTTTTCCACAGACCCAAAAAAAAAACCCCAACCACTTTGCACAGCGCTGTCTCGTCGACTCGTGCGTTTGCAGGCGGCATATGCGTGTTTGATGCGTACGTGTTTTACGGCACGCTTCATGACACAAAAACACACACAAACTCCTATCCACCCCCGCCGCCTTCTTGTGGCGCGCAACCGCATGTGCTGCCATATTCGATGTAACATTGCACTGCCTAGGTTAGAAGTAGATGGCCCAGCGAACGACCTTTACCACCAGACGACGTCTATTCAAAACGCCGTCAAATTTGACAGGTGTAGCTGACCCAGTTATGATAATCTGTTTTAGGCGCGTAACAAGGTGATGTCTTGGTCGGTAGCAACATAGTTGCTGCTTTTCACCGGCAAGTGCTACTACCGAGGCACAGCTTATTTTGTTTTCTCGATGAATATACGCCGCAAAAGGAAGGGAAGTTTAAGTATAGCTTTATGCGCTATTAGACACATCAAAGTGAGACAAATACGGTAAGACGAACGTATTGTTCAAAACCTTACTAATAACGGAACACAACACAACAAAAAACGCACAAACATAGAAATCGTAATTTTAATCCGGTATTGTCCTGGAGGTTAGGTGCTGTAATTTGTTTTACTGTTGCTGCAAGGTAAATTTAAGCGGAGAAGCTTCTCATCAGCCACATTTCGTTCGCTTTCCAACGTTAGCAATGCAGCAGCAATAACCTTCCATCCTGGTTTTGTTGACAAGAGCGAAAAAGAAACTTACTGCAGCGTTTTATGTGTACCTATCCACAATAAAATGTCCCAAAAGCAAGCATCTCGTCTACTGGCATATTTATTTTCCACACAAACACGCCCCGAAACACAATCATACGCAAGGGATGACAACATAACGAAAATCCGATTATCGAAAACGCTCGTTATGCGATTCGTTGTTTCTCTTCCACAATTTTTACGATTCAATAGTTTTATGCTTTATGGAAATCAAGCTTATATTTACAACTTGCGCCCTCGAGCAACGATTCGAATGGACAGCCATGGTGGGGCATACCTCTGTGTTACCGTACGAAGAACTATTGGCTAGCTCCGTACTAGATTTCCTGGAACAGAACCAGTAAGACGCACTTTTTTGCGTAAAACGAAAGCCATAAAGTTTGAATTCATATTTTACGACACTTTAGCCTTTGTGTAAGCGGTTGGCTGTTGATCGCAGTCTTGAATTATGGCGGTCGTTTGGTGGCTTTTTTTCCCGAAATAGTGTGTATGTTTGCTGCAATAGGATTATAGCTAGAGCGCTTAGGCAGCGCGCTGCATTGGATATACAAAACCACAAATACGTCGCATTACAAGGTATAGGCACTATTTTCTCCTTAGCTGCATGCTAAGTAAAACAGTCAATACACCGACCGTCATCGATTGCTTGTTATGTTTAGCATTGTTATGTGATAACACACGTGCCTCGAGGGGGATGGCTGCAAAATCATCGGGTTTCCTTCGTTGCACTGGTGCTAATTTGTAACACATGAGTTTGACTTTTACTCCGGATCGCACTCGAACGCAAAACCTGGACCAAAACTGGACCATCACCCTTCTGCTTTACCCAGATGAAACGCTAACACACGTGGTATAGTAATTATCTTCGAGCTGAGAATGCGTGAGAGAGGAATATCGTCCAACAATCCGTACCGCAGCAGCCTGATGCAGCAGCTGGCGAAGTCCAACGTTCCTTACGCTCTCGCTTTCATTGGCGGCACCTGATAGTAAAAACCTTCTCGATGAATTAAAAATAAGCGCAGGTGCGACCGCATACACGCTCTGCTCCATTAATACCCTAAGCCCTTTTCATTTCATTTTCTCGTTGAAACGGAAGACATACGAGACGTCTGTCGTGCGAACACAATAATCGGGCACAAGAAACCAGGAAATCTACACTCTACTGGGATGCGCACATTCGCGAAAAATAGCAAGGGCACTCGAAACTCTATCTAGTGCACGATTCCACCCCCCGATGAAATGCCCAGGAGCGTGGGCAACAAAAAAAAAACACACAAACGCGCTCCACTCACATGCGCTCAACATTTTTGGGAATCGGATGTTCGTGTGTGTCGCCCGCCATTGGGGTGAGCCATTTGGGTGAAACGCAAAAACCATGTGAATCGTGCTCGGTCTCAAGGTTAGCCTACATTATTGCGAGCTTCGGCGATAACGTCGCGGATATAACGATCCGCCCCGGGCAATCGGCACCATAGACGGATGGCGGAAGGGTGGGGATGGGTCGAGGGGGGAGGGGGTTCCGAAAATTGAAGCATACACATAAACACGCACCACACCACACAACTATAGTCCAACACCCAATGGGAATCAGTGGTGGACGGTATGGATCAGGCAAAAATGACAGAAATAGCGAACAGAAGCAAGCACGGCAAGAGTGTGAGTGAAACAACAACCGACGGGGGGGGGGCTAGAGATCGCAGAAATTTCGCAAATAATTTCATCCAATTCGTCCCTTCGCAGCGAGAAGGTAGTGGTATATAAGTCCAACACCAACTCGCCACGCAAGAATTTCTATACGAGCGCCACCGAGCGCGCGTGTTCTGCCGCGCATTTTGTAAAGGAGTTTCGAGATTTTTTTTTTTTTGACGCCCCTTCTCCGATCAGATGCGCGATCGTCGCGCAGATGATCGCCACATAGAACACGAAAGAATCCGGTTCTGACAATCCAATAGGTGGTAGGTCCATGTGGCCACGGCATCGCATGCGTGTATGCGTGAGATTTAAAAGCGTTCTTCACCTCGCACGCGTGGTCAGGGTGGATTTAAATGGCCATCTCTCTTGGCACGGCTTGTGACTCCCAGCCAACGCATCAACGTGAAGAGGAAGAAGAAGAAGAAGCTCTTCGAGTCGCGCACTGCCGACAAACACATTCACAACGCGCGACTCCACAATACAACCCCCCTCGAAGAGGCTTGCATGGTTTGGGGCTGATTCCCGCCAGCCGAGTTCACACATCGAGAGTAATTTCCACTCTCGCTCGTTCGATCGCTCTCTCTCTCTCTCTCTCTCTCTCGCTCGCACGCTTCCTTCTTCGTGATGGCGCGTTATACCGCTCGATCACACGCACAATCCCACCCCATGGAATCATCGAGCGCAACGACGCGTGGGCCCGGCCGAGTGAAGAGAGAGAGACAGAGAGAGAGAGAGAGAGAGAGAGAGAGAGAGAGAGAGAGTCAGGACGCACGCGGCGGACAGACAGCTGTGTTATGCGCAAAAATCGGCTGATTTGACCGAACGCGCCAACGTTCGCCCCCCCGACCAAAAGGTTCAAGGTGAGAGAGACTGACGTGCGAGAAGAGTGGCGCAAATATTGCGAGCCCCACCACAGCGTGCCCAACGTGTCGAGAACTGTTGTTAAAATGAGCGGGAACGAGATATTGCGCGCCAACAAGTAACGTCCGCTCCATTGCATCTCCCATCACCACCTTTGGTCCTATGCGCTCTACAAGCCCAGCATGGTTCAGCATGGTCAGCATGGCTCCACTCTCCACAACGCCGGCCGGCTCCAGCCGACGGAAGAGCACCGGCGGCAGCGTTGTATGCGTAAATTTGCTTCTTTTTGGCGTTCTTCACGCAGCGAGTTTTTATTAAATTTGGAGCCGCTTTTGCCGCCACAGCTCAACGGCTGATTTTGGAACGGGGGTCGGCAGTTCGCACGAATTCATGGTCACGCCGCAGAAGCCAAAATACTTCTTTTTCATCGCAACCCGATTTGATACACATGACTCACTTTTCGCACATGGTAGCTCCCTGCTGCTTGTATTCGGTGTTTCATTCGGTGTTATACGAAATCAAGAGTTATAAAACAATGCCTGTCTGGTCATGGGACATCACAAAACTAAGGTTGCATATTTTTCATTTTAATAATCCATATTTCCCGACACGCAATTCCAGAAAGCCAACATTATGCAATTGATGTGTATTGATGACCTACACTTTTCTCCAATCGCATGTGTCGTCTTCGAACACAGCATCGTCTAAGAGTCTCCAAAATATCAATTATTAGGGCAAAAAGCATTGTAATTCCATTTATGATGTAATAGTATAGCGCGAGTCCAACATTTGCAATTGCTAAGCTATTTATGAATGTATATTTCACAACTCAAGTTGTTCAAATTGCTTTCGCCTTTTTTGTAAACATTACATGAAATTTCTGTTTCGTTTATTGTAATGAGAACGAATGGCCTGTACAAATCAGGTAGTACGGCATCGGCATTGGCTTAAATCTATACTCACTATAGTAACGGACGAACAGTAGCTATTTCTACGACTTTGTCCAGCATTGACACGACCTATATTCCGAAAAGAAAAATTGCGATGAAGTGGCATTCAACAGCAGCATTTTCCTTCGCGATTGATTCCATTTGATTTTTGCACACTTAGAAATCCTGCCACGGCAGGCCAAACCCTTTTGGATCTTGCTCTTCCATTGAACAATCGAGGTTTGTCTTTTTTCGTCTTGTCGGCTCGAGAAACATCAACGACTGCCCTCAATGTAGGGGGTTAAAAATAACTCTCCACATGTCTTCCACACAACCAAGCTGATAAAATAAAAGAAACGATTTTATGCCGCGTGTTGGTGGCGATCCTTCGATCAAAAATGTAAGACATCCATTTTCCCCCATTTTTTTTCCCTTCTCACATCGTTTTCTTGCACTTTGATTTCTCTTTCGTTTCGAAACAGGTCAGCCCCGTCCGTTGGCAACAGCCTGCCCACCGACGTCCCACACATGAAGGTGCACAATCCAGGTTATGTTGGCCCAACAAACTTCCACTCACTCCTCTCTCTCTCTCTCTCTCTCTCTTTCTTTGCATCTTTGCGCGTATCCTTCTCCCATCAAGTGCGGCCTGAAAGCAGTAGTCCTTCCGACGCCTATTTTCCATGCCTCCCAAATAATCACCCCGCATAACGTGGGAACTACGATTCAACACCCTAAAATGTCCCTGAACGGTCGTCGTCGTGAGTCGGGCGAATGTAAAGCTCTCAAACAGGAGAACCCTCTCCAATGTACACCAAAAGAGCAGAGACAAAAAAAGAAACCCACCCAAGGATAGCCACAATTTTGCAAAACAAAGAAACTGAATGAAACGCATAGACAAGATGCTTCTTTGCGAACGAAAGGGAAGAAATTCGACCCGAACGGAGTGATCCGTAGGGCCGACCGAGCTACGAGCCGGTTAATGTACCGACATTTTAAAGGGCCAATGTAACAGGACGCTGATTACGTGTTGTCCTTCGCGTCTTCTTGCGCTCTTTCTCGTTATCTGCCAACGCGTTGGTCCTAAATGAATGTTGACTGCACAACTGAACTGAATACCGTGCGCTTTTGATATGTTGCAGTAGGAAAACCAAAGTTTCAATAAAGAGTTGCAAGTTTAGTATGATTTTTTTTAGCACAATAAACAATGCAAGCTGTAACATATCAGTTCATATAATTTTCTGTCGTTTTATTTGGGATTTAAATTTACAATGAATAAGGCGATTAGCGATGCTCATCTTCAAAATAACAAGCCTGCTTATCAGAAGATACATGCATCTATTGGGAGAAGGAGATCTAGCCATAAACAGCTTTTTACAACAAAAAAATCCGTATAAAACAAGTTGATAATTCTGTAACACATCACTCGTCTCAAGAAAAGTGCCCAAGGAAAAAAGACCTTCCTCTCAAAAGTCGAAACAGAGTGGGTGGTGGCAGGCTGAAGCGTCCATTCGTCCAGACGATATGCTCCAGAAAGCATTGTGCCTGTTCATTATACACGCCGCGCTTGCCAAGGCCCCCTGGCCCTAGCCAGCTAAAGAAAAAGAAGAGTTTGCGAGTAAGAAGACGAAAACAGCTGAAAAAGATAATCATTCCCTTGTGCACCCGGCGACCCTTTTTCGCTTAAGCGCGTTCCATTCTGGCGAAGGAAACCGTTGACGGTACACGAAACCAGAGTGCATCACAATGCAGATCCCACAGCTCGCCCGATATATGCACTTCATCATTCATTTGCCACAACGAGACAGAGGCCCACCACCATTTTCCGACGCTTCTCAGCCACCTACTGGTAAAATCCCAACTCAAGGTGATCCATTCCCGGTGGCCAGGGAGCGAGAGCATGGCCACGAACCGGAACGAGAGGAGCCAAAGCGCAAAGATAGCGCAAAAACCATCACAACCGCCTCTTTCGGCACCACACGGACGACCGTGGGCGAATGCAACATGCAACGTAACTCCGGTGGGTCTTCTCCCCCAAAAACAGGTTCACAGTGTGCATGATCAACTGAAATAATGCCGCAACGTTCGAGTCGCGCGTCCAAAACTCCAACAGGCGTCAAGAGTGAAAAACTCATCCAAAAATCGAGAGCGCTCGAATACGCAGCAAGTGTGGTTTGTGCGCAAATAAGCGCCACATCAGATAAGTCATTGCGGGTGCAGTGAGAAGCTGAAGCGATGCGAATGTTAATGTGACCACGTTCTCCAGACATCAGACACAAAAACCCCCAAACCGGTGTGTAAAACGGACGCTCAGAGACCGACGGGACAGGCTCGGACCTCGGACAGAACTCGACGCAGACAACAAATGGACGGAAAAGACGATCCGAAGGCGGCGATAGTACCTTGGCCATAGGGCCAACCTCCTGCTCCTTTTCGCTCCGGTGGTGCCAGGAGAGTGATAAAACGAGAAGGCAATGTTTGCAAGGAGACAGGCCAGCAACGAGGCAGAGCTGGCAGAAAGCTCCCCTTGACAGCAGACTATGCCGACGTACCCACCCCACGTGACCCCACTGCCTTCGCCCGTCAACTCCCAGGGCAAAACCCCGGGGACATGCAACCTCAACCCCAAAAACCCCTCTCCCACGCCTGGGAGATGGGCGTAAAATAGGAGCAGTGCAAAAGCAGAGTGCAGCCAGCGTCGCCGTCTCTTTTGTTCCTCCGAAAGTCGTTCGTCATGCGCACGCCTGCAACGAAATGCATTATAAGCGAAGTGCAGCAGACGTTCCCCTTCGCCCCTTTGGGGTGGCCACAAACCACCAACCACCCCCCTCCTCCTTCCACAAACCAATGCCACCGAGGGATCAGCCGGGTCGATTGGCGGCTGGGGGTCGGTCAGTTGAAAGCAGACATGCACGTTTTTTTTTAACGCTTCTCTCTGTCCATTCCGCGACCCGCGATCATTCCCCATTCGATCGTGAACTACGGCAAGTGCGGGTGAACGAGTCGCAGTGCAGGATGCATCGGGGTGAGCTGCATCGTCGTCCAATAAATAAGCGCACTTATATACAACAGCGCTATGTACTCCTGTATGAGCACGTACGTGCGTGTGCGCGTATTTATGACCTACTTTTACACCGACGGTGGATGCGCGCCTGCGTCCTTCTCTACCCTCGACCACAACTCTGTTCGTCCGTGTGTATGTCGGTGGCTCTCCTTGGGCCTGCATTTAGCAGTCGTCGGACGTAATCTTTGCTCGTGTGTCTGGGCCACACAGACCGGGCGAGGTTGATATCATTTCTGGTTTTCGGCGAGTGCACAATGCAGGACTTGTCCGAGAAATGAGAAATCATCTCAAAGATCCATTCTATTAAACGACAACATCCTGCTGTGGATTATCATTCTCACGATCGCTGAACTATCGGAAAGGATCTGAAGGAATTTATCTTCATAATTCCATGTAACTTCTTTCATCTAATAAAATTTTTAATCTAATAAAATAAATTAGTAAAATAGGTTAAGCTAAATTTATGATTATTTGAGAACATTGCCTGCAGTGCGTTGTGCCGGGCCCCTACATTCCTAGATGCTTACAACATCCGCAGAGTGTCATCCCGCCCATCATGATTCATCCCGACTGCTAACCCGAGCGATTTGTAACCGGAACGTGCCAACAACCAGACCCATGCGGTACGCCGTTCTCCTGCTTATTGTTGCCAATCTAATTTTTGCCACGGAAGTTCGCGAACACTCGAAACACGCCACAAACGAGAGAGCATGGCAAAGCGGCATCCAACCGCCGTTCAACAAGTTACTTCGCGGAAAGAATCCATCCTGTCCGTAGCACGAGAAGAAGCCGGCAAGAAGATGGGCAAGCAGGATTCGACAAATAGGCCATGGTGAAAATTTAGAACCAACACCAACGATACGCCGGTGGTCCACTTCAGAACAGTGCGACGAATGCAGTGCTGGTGCGGTGGAATGGTCCGCAGTTTCCGTTTCACTTCCCCAAGGCTGAATCAGTTTAAAGATAGCATCGAGTTTGCTGGTGGCAATCGTTAGCATACGATAGCGCTTCCGTCTCAGGCAAGCGTTGAGAAGGTGGCAGCGATTTTGCTTGGAAGGCAGGAATGCGTACAAGGGGAACAAGCAAATAAAAAAAAAAAGGACGGCATCGCAATCTGCGAAAATCTGCACCAAAGGCATACACACGATCGAGCGAACTCTCTGTTTTGCTGCCGACTCGATCTTGATGAAAGTGTGCTGATATCAAAACGGCACACGCCTGAGGGAACAGAAAACAAGAGGAAGAAAAGTCCCACAGAATGTAGAACGGTTTTCGTCTTGTTTTCGTTTGACAGCCACACAACAGTTTATTTTAAACCATGTTTCAAGCCGAAATGGGCTGCCACTACACACACACACACACACACACACGCCGGTAGAGGAATGCAATAAACCGAGATCAGCATATGTGATCCCCCCCGTCTGTTTGATAAGAGAACTCGAACTCGAACAAGAGCAGAAGCGTTACTATCCCCTCGGTACAGGCAAATTGTTCCAATGTCGAGAAAAAGGACGTCGTAGATGAAGATGATGCAGAAGCGGGGGAAAAAAACGCGACACCGGAAGCAACTTGCAAATGGGTGTGTTTGTTTGAGATTTTTGTTTTGGCTCATTTTCAAGGACTATCCCAGCACCGAACCGCGAATGGTACGCGATTGACCGTTGAATCGGGTGGGTAATTTATGCACGACATAGAGTTGGGATTTGATCATCTCGCACACACCACATCGAATGAAAGTGAAAACATATTCAATTTGAACAGAAATTAAAAAAAACAGAACGATAATCGTGACAACCCATGCGCCCGCCCATATGCCATTCAAATTTATTCTAATGCTGCGAATGGCAATCTGGGAGAGCTAGACAGGTACAGAAATGGGTCACACTATCATGAGTGCTGCATTAAAAAACCGTGCGCTTGCAATTGCTCGCTTATTTGAATCGACATGAGACATCACGTGCAATTATAACGCGACGCTTGAAGATGACACACTGTCACCCCATCGTTACCGTAACAACTTAACTTTTAGGACCCTGAAAAAAAAGGGTAGCCATCTACGGCGGGGGGTGGGTTTTAATTACAACAAACCATGGCCACTTTCCTCGCGTTCTCGCGACAGTGGTTATTTTCGTACTCAAAGCGATGGCGCTTCCGCAACTGTCAGCGTATCCTGAGCGCATTCTTCCTCTTCCGACACACAGACCCCACCGAATGATTCTGCCGGTTAAGATTTGCTTGTGACTCACGCGAAGCTCTCAAACTGTGGCGTGGTCTTGGACAACAAAAAAAAAAGCGTCTCAAAGACGACCGCAAAACGAGCTGTATTTAAGCCTGTCACTCCATTCCGACGACGCGTCTTAGTGGTTGGTAGGTGTGTGTGTTTTTTCCCTTCCATTCGGTGATTTTTTTTCCTCCTCGTGAATGGACGGGCGGGCTATTTTTCGCGTGCACGTCTCAAGCGACTGCGACAGGTGGCGCCTCGTAACAGCGGCACAAGATCCGTAACATTGCACTGAGTGAAACGAACGAGCGAGACACAACAAAGTGGGCACACATCGACGAGAAACGCGACATTGTAAATCGTCTCACGGACGGAACCCCATCATCTTCCGTCTAGAGTGGCTTGATTTTTCTTCACACGTTTCCTGACGGTGGGCGTATGCATATTCGCACACACGATTCGAGGCAATAAGTGTGGGCTGCATCAGATTATTTAATCGTCGCGACAAAACATTGGCACCGGCTGCAGACGACCTTTTTTTTAAATAATAAATTGCTGCTTAAGAGCTGCCTTTTCTCTCTATTTACGTTATTCATATTGCTTCTGCAACAGCGCGTGTACAGCTGGCATAGTAACAACATAAAAGATGCTTCAATATTAGAAACATTTCCCAATTTAAACACGATCGAAAAACAATGGTATTATTTATTGCTATTGTTAAACGTGTATTTTTCACACTTTTGATACTTGCGTCAAACAGATCACAGAATACACGCTGCAAATGCAAATAAGCGGGCTCAACGATTTTCTTTTAAAACCTTGTCAGCTGATGGCATCCGTTAGGCCACCTCATGCCACCCTACGATGAGCTCACTTATTCTCACACTCCTCACTTACGTCAAGTGCTCTCTAGCAACCAGCACCAGACGCTTTTACGGACATTATCCACGGCAAACGATCGGTGACTCTCCCCGCCGACACATCCAAGATCCGAAGTCCGAAGGAAACCGGAAGGTGGGTAGAACACATATGGCACTGTGCCAAACAATCTTCGAAACAATAACGCGAGCGACGCTTACGATGACGACAGGCCTTTTTACCATGAATGGATTCGTGTAGGTGGCCGCGCGCGTCTGGCTAGCCGCTGACCGTGAGATCGACCGTGTGGAGCAAATTTGTCATAGCTAGCTCGGGTGTCGGTGAAACGAGACCAACTAAATCGAATTTTGTATTGTTTGCTAACCATTGCATAAGTGTAATTTCTGTGAATTTTTAATCCCTTGGCTTAACTTACTCGAGCCACGAACTAGTTCAACTAAAACCACACAAGACAACCTACTTGGTGAACATCGGTGTTTCCGAAATTGGGCACGTACTGTATTTCCCGATCGTCCAAAACAGGCAACCAGCTTACGGCATCAAATTCATTGACTCGTCTGGTTGACCGAGTGCGTTGGTGGTCCGCCACACAGTCGTAGTAATCGTAGAAACGCGTGACTCACCACGTTTGCCTACAAGGTAGTCTGGCGAGTCATAAACAGATCGACGACATCGCTGTTCCGATCGTCTGTTGTGTGTCAGGGTAAGGGTGCAAAATTGCCATGCAATTTGTAGCGATGCAACTGCTCAGAATTCAACTGTTTTTGTTTTGTTTTAACTTTATGATCCTCTAAACACCACTTGTTTCAGGCATGCTATCTAAGCGACTATCTTTCGGGTTGTGATAATTATCAAATTGATCAAGATACATACATGTTTGCTTCCGATTGACCAAAAACTATCGTTGGCATCGGAACAAATTGTCAGTTCAAAATAATCGCTTACAATTCATTTTCTCATTGCTGCCAACTGCGCTTTGTACGATTAGTATTCATTCGCTAATCACTATCGATTTCAGTTAGGGTTTCAGTTGGTTTCCAATTCCAGCTTTTCATAAATTGAGTTCGATGTGACCAGTTGATTTTCAAGCTACAATTAAACGTTTTTGATGCGGTTAATAATTTACAAACATCTCTCTCCCAACATGTCCACTCGAACAAAGCGAGTTCTTCTACACTCTTACATACATGTATAAGTAGTAAATAAAAAAACACACATTCGTCTGAGTTCATGTTCAGAATTGCTCTTCCAAAAACCTAAAAATAAAACTCGCAAAAATCTAAACTTGCCAAAATGAAGTTTCAAGAGATACCGCAGCAGCGAGAGCCAAATATCGTTTCTCGTGGTTTTGCATGTTCGTCGAAATTTATTTGAACCAAATTAGCACATATAACCTACACCACAGGCTAGATCCGTCCTACGCGTGCATCCCTCGTGAAATGAAAGTGAAATTTTCCCTAACGCCGAATGATCACATACACAATACACACACACACACGTCGAGGAGATCGAGCGATGAGTGCAAAATTTCAAAAATAGATCCGCACCTTAGGTGTGGCGGTCATAGACGGGCCAACATCTACATCATCGTCATCATTTTCATCATCAATGGAGCATTACGAAGGGATGGCATGCCGAAGGCGAGAGAGGGAAGATTAAGGGTGTGAACTTTCCTTTTCACCATTTCCACACATTTTCATAGGAGAGAGACACATTTTTGAACAGCAGTCGATGAACAGCGGTAAATGAAAATCTGATTAAAGAGCGAACGTTTAACACCAAAAATGACAAATCGTCGCAAGGACTTCGGTAATCAAAAGCCCAACCAACCACAAATTAACCTCGGACGCGTCCACCGACCGACATAAATAGCATACACACGCGGGTCTAGCTGTTACTACAGCTGTTTCAAACGATGGTCTCGGTCAAACAACTCATTTCGATGTCGCGACGCGATTACATTTTCGCGCCATCATCATCCTCTCCCTTGCTCTTGGCACGTTTGAAAATTCTACTGCTTCCTTTCCGCCCCAGCCACACACACACGAAAGTTTCTGCGTCACCAGCGTCATCTGATGGAATAAATTATTCACCCGGACCCGTGAACGTCGACCTTTGCCTTCGTCGGCTAACTACCACCAGACAGGTTTTCATCCTTAGGTATGTCCCTCTGTCGCGGGTCACATAGGCGACCATTGCTACCTTTTGGTAATTCTTTGGTATTTTTGCGCACATCCTCTTCATAACTTCTCCATGAGAAGGACTCCATGGAATATGATAAAATATTGCTATTTAAACATTGAGCGAATAAAAGTCCCATCACCCCATGGAACCAATCCGCACCTGTGTGTATAAGAATAACCTAAATATTCTACAACGAACAGGTTCCACCACACCTTCAGTGCTGTGTGCGCGGGCTCTTTTCTTGCTCTACCTCTATAAAACACATGTTCCAAACACGTGTTTCTAATTTCCTCCTCCAGAGCTGCGGGGATGACGAAAAAGATGGTACCAACACAAAACCAAACACAGGTTGTCGTAGTGAGGTTGTAAACGCCGCGCCCAAAGCTAAACCCAACCCGGTACTACCCAACGGAAAAGCCGGGCTCACTTTTCTGCCGGCGTGTGCGCACAATATAATGACGAAAAAGGTGCCCTCTCTCTCCTGCTACTTTCGTTTCCCGGGCGTTCTCTGGAGGACGTCACGTGCCAGCTACAGGGTGTGGGTCTGGAGCCTTTCCACTTCCTTCCCAGTCGACTTCTTATCAGGCCGCGTTTCTCTTCCCTGCACTACTCAAACGCGTGTGAGAATACGTCGTAGTAGAGCAGATAACAACTGCATATGCGTTTTAGATAGATACTATGTATGGATCAACCGCTTACTAAGGGGCAAGATAACACTAATTCAGAATTCAACTAACCGCGATTCTGAACTCAAATATATGGACGGACGTTCACCTAAATCAATCTTGCTTGCAAAACTAACAACATCAAGCAGACAGGCAATTTTCCATCTACCTACTGGTGGGACAATAAGGGTCAGCAGCATTATTGCCACCCAACACAGAACACCTCCCTGAATTCTTCCAGTCAAACGCAACGCAAAAGGCCACCCACCCACAATCGAAAGCTGAAACCATAATTAATTACCACTCTGATCGAAAACTACGAATCCTCCCCATCGCTTGGCTTGACCCGAAGCCAGAGAACCCGGATTCGAGTGACAAAAAAAAACAGCATTTCCCAGACACACAACCCGTGGTGCGAAAAGAAGAATGCTTTCCACGATCGATCGAAACTTGCGAAGGCTATCCAACCACAAGACTCAACCCATTCATACGTGACGATTACGGACACCCCAGCCCCGAATGCATCGGTTGTACGAAAGGTGGTATAAGAGACCGAGACCGTCTATCGTAAGCCGCAGACTCGTCAGTTTCGACTCTCCTCCACCAACGGAAGCAACTCCCCTTTGCAGTTTGCTCTACACACAAACACCCACACACACACACACACACATACATGTACCCACACTCATTGCATGCACGTCAATAAACTTCTCCTTTCCCGCAACTACCGGTGGTGGTCGACGTTCGGAGGCACAAATAGCTAAATTACGACGCTAAACTGGAATGACGCATGCAAGGACAGTGCCAGCCAGAATGAGGCTAGGCTGCAGCTGAACAACAATGGGTGGAGCTTGAGGGTGGTCGGGTGGTGCATGCTGCACTTGATTCATGCGATGCACTTGGCGCTCAAACAATCGCGCTCGCTCCAAAACGTCACACACCACTCTGACGCCAGGCGCTGCTGCCAGCCGTTGCAACGGAAAAGCAAAACAAAGCCGGAGAAAAGCCATCACCCATCCACCCTTCCGAGGAACCGATCGATATTGAGCGGGAAAAAGCGGCTGTCGATGGCATTCGCTCTCGCTCGTAGACTGAGCGCGGTAGTTGTTGCGAGCAAATTCCGAGATTCCGAGGAATGATGAAAATGCATTTCTACGAAGCGTACCTACACGAATTCTCGAACAACATTTAACGCTTTGCTTTCCATCGCCATCGAGTCACCATGAAAGGCATGTTTTTTAAGCAAATGTGTTTGCATCGAGGGCTCGAGCTAAACCACCACCACAACCCACCCCACCCAAAAACCACCCAAACACGCGTGGCCAGATGGAGATTGTGCACTATCCGCGAGATACCTGGTGGTGGTTCGGAGAGAACAGGTAAAAAAAACACCCCAGACGACGTTGCTTGGCGCCAACAATCCAATATCGGCGCCATCATCATCATCATCATCATCATTACCCGTAACTCCATAATCATTGCACCTCTCGTTCCCGTGCGCAGTGGTGGTGAGTTTAGATATCCGCGAAGGTCGTCAGAATGATGATTACGCGCGCCTGGCCGTGCACCATTCAACAGCACATGCATTGTAACGTGCCGTGGAGCTTTGGCGCCTGCAACGACCACAGGGAGAGACAGAAAGAGAGCCGTAGGTTTCGAGCGAGAGAGCACGAAAACAATTGCATGTTTAGCAGGTGAGCTAGTTGTGGTGCATTTGTGGCGACGATCGACGATACTTGCATACCCAGAAGCCGCAGATAAGCTTCGTTCAACTCTCGGTTGTTTCGCTTCCCGGAAATCCCATGCCATGGAATATGCTCTCGTAAAAATCTCAGCGAACCCTCTTATAAAACTGGACACAAAAACGCTTCATTTCGACACCTTGAACACCGCTACACTAAATGGTGTAACTACGACACCGCCTGGCACTATAATTATGGATTAGCGCGTTTCTTAGCGGGCTTCTACATTCGTCCAAGAACGCGCACTAGCTATGATTAGACGCGAGCTCATATACATTGTAGAATTGCTACCAACTATTCCTTAGCTGGTAACGGTGGTGTAACGATAGTGGCCAACCGACGACGGCGTGGTTTGATTTACGACCGTTTCAACGGAACCATAAAGCGTCCCTCAGGGTGCAACTGCATTCACATTTAGCGCGCAAACATTGTATGTGTACGCGGGGCAATATAAGTCCCACTTGGGCGATGAACTAGGCTGAAGCAACAACGGGGATTGCACTTTCCGCTGTTCCTGGTAAAGCTGAAAACGTCATCATCCTCGACACGCCCGCACATACATTGGCCGTGGTCCAAGAGAGAGAGAGCCGAAATTCAACCCCTACTTGCTTTTTGGCGCCACGAACAAATCGGGAGGGAAGGAATAGGCTATTTCGAGTCACCCGAATGCATTACATCCAGACTATTTTAGAGATGCATCGTCGATGCAAACAATGTAAGCTGCTGCATAGGGAGAATCGCGCCAGTGAAGTACGTGCGTCAGACTTGCACTACACAGCGATTGCAGTCTGCTCTTATCGACGTCGCCGGCACTTGACATACATGATCGATTTTCCTCACATTTTTCGCTTTTTTCTAACCACAGCACCCCACGTTTTCCCCACGCAACGCTGATAAGTGCATGGTTTCCCATGCAGCTCGTGATAAGAGCACGAGTGAGTGAAAGTTGAACTAGGATTTACAACAACAACAACAAAAAACGAGAACTCAACGGCATCTCCTTCCGCCAACCCATTCTCGCTACGTGTCCTTGCTGTAATCGGGGCCGTCGCTTGTAATTAGTCCCACATCCGATGGCCTGGAGGACACGCAGCAAGCGACGGGAGCATCAAAACGTCACGCTACGGTTTTTTGCGTGGAATTAGCGAAATGGCGGATGCACGCGGTTGCGATGCGAGGGTAACAATAGTAGTAGTAGTAGTAGTAGTAGTAGTAATTGTGGCCGTACAAGTAGTAGCGTAGCACCAGCACACCCAGCAGTAGTAGTAGTACGCCGTTCTGTTGAATGAAGAGATAGACTGAGCTATTTTTAGCAAGCGTAATTACTGGTGCCATCTTGTGGTGCGCCTCCATGCATCCAGCACGTTTCAAACTAGCAACAGCGAGATGTGATCGGTTGGAATGGCAGGAAAAAAGAAACAAAACGACAGACTAGCGACGGAGGAGAATGCCCGAGTATATGCTTTGCGCGCTATTCGTCGCCGAGCAAACCGCAAGTATGACAGAAAAATCTGACTCATGATAATGAGAACTTCCATCCGATTACGTCCTTCTCCGCTTATCGTTGGCCTCGCACTCGAGTATTTTTACTTTTTCTTCGTCGTTTAGTCGTTTGCGTGGCTTCGAATGCGGTGCCGGTCTCATGACAACGCCTGGAGTCGTTGGTTGGGCGAATTGGACTAATACAAAATATTTGAATCTAGATCAGCTGTTTGATAATATTTAGGAAAATGGATGTTTTCTTACATTTTACTGTCACGAATCGCATTTCTTCAGCAAAGCAGGTGAAAACATATACATGCTTTACTACAAACTTCACTGCTTGTAGACGCAGTAAAGCGTCGTTGATGTTAGTTCATCTGAATGTGGCTTATGCCGAAGGGCCGATATGCCTTATAGAAACAACAAAACAACCTCACCAACAATACTGCACAAAAAGGCTTGAAAAAAAAAGAAACAATCATACGCCGCCAACAGCAAAACAGCTGACAAAACAAACCTCCTTCGCGCACACGGGGTACCAAACTCCCAACACCAGTGAACCGTGTTTGTGTGACAAGCTGCATCCACATGCACTGGAGCACTAACACAACAGTGTGGTAGCGTTTTAAAATACGAATCGCCCGTTTTCCTCACTTTTCACTTTCCTTCCCATCGCGACCCGTTCGATAAGTGAAGGGGGGGGGGAGTTTCCCCTGTCTCAGCCACCGCCTCCTTTTCCATTACAAAAAAAGGGTCCCCCTCCCCATGCTCGATTAGGTTTCCCCTTCATCATACGACGGCGACGGCGACGACGTTCTTGTTCTAGGTTCACCGTTCGTTCTACGGGTTTGCAACTGTGTTGGGGTTTCGATAATTGAATTTAACGTAAAATTGTTTTATGATGCTACATGGCCCATGTTCCACGGCGTTTCACTTGTAACGTTTGTGAGCGAATCCGACATTCGACATGGTATGTTTGTTTCTGGCTAATTCGAACACTCGTTCACCCATGACCCATGGAACACAGCGCAGCAGGAAGCAGCAAAACGCACAGGGTGCTTTTCCGTGGAAAAAGGACTCCATAATTGCATTAGAATGAGCAAAAAAACAGTGGCAGCGCCGGTCGAAGGGCTGCAACCAAGCGCATCGCAATGAAAACGAAAGAGAGCAGAAAGAAAGTGTTTGTTGGCTCCCTAGCGTATTCTCTTCCATGTGCACACACACACACACGCACACACACTCGTGCACCATCGTCAGAACGAGAAGCACAGCTCGATAGACCGCAACAACATTAGGGCAAAAACCAGCCCAAAGCCGTCCTCTAAAGAAAAAGATAGAGAGAGAGAGAGAGAGAGAGAGAGAGAGAGAGAGAGAGAGCTAAATAATCATCCACCATGCACGATGACGTTCTACAACCATCTGATGATGATGATGCCCTCAAATCAGGTGCACGTTTGTCGAAATCGAATGGGAGTCATGTCTGAGTATAGGTGTTTTTTGGACAGGCTTCTTCATTCTAGCATGCGGCCGTGCTTTGCAGTCAACGAAATACCCAAAAAACCACACGATCAAATCCACTGCCCACCTTGCTTATTATCTGCACACGCCGCGTGTAAAAGATGCACGACGAAATGCACCACACATTACATTAGACGTGGTACCAACAACTACCATCATCAACATCTTAGCGTGTGCCTACTACGATAGCCCGGGGATGAACGCGCGCGCGGCTGACTCAGTCAGCAGCAGTGAACAGCTGGCGATTTGTTATTAGTTTGGGAAACCATCCCAACCAACCGGGCCGGGACCGAGCGTCATATAAATATACACCAACACAGCAAACCCACGCGGCCCAGCTGTACACGCCCAAAGTGCAACAGCTGACTGCCACAAATCGTGCTCAAATTGTTATTTGCTTTCATGACGCCGCCATTGCGCCACGGGCATGCCAACATAGTAGGGGATGATTTTGTGTGTGCCGATTTCCGACAAAACAATAGGGATGAGTTTACACTCGCTCGTTCGCTACTCTCCAGCGTTACCCAGCTGCGAATAGCGAATGTTTTTCCAAGCTCCTGCTGCTGCTGCTGCTGCTGTGGTGGGTCAGTGGGCGCGAAAAATGGCCACACTCACACCCGACCATCGTACTACCACGTCACACGCAAAACAAGGCGCATCCCAGCGAAGGGAGAGAAGAAGAAAATGGTATAAAAATTACTGCGTAATTTCGTTACCAAAACAACGTCGCCATCGTCGCACACCGCCGCTGCGTCACACCGTTCTCGTGAGCAACGACGGCGCTTACATTTCGAGTGATTGAGTGCGTGTGTGTGTGTGTGATTCGTTGGTAAGGACGTTGTACGCGGAAGAGGAAGGGAAGGGCGCGCGGTGCACTAACCGGCAGCAATAAAACACAACACAAAATACACCGCGTGCCCCGTCACACACCACAGCTGTTGGTGGAGTGTCGTTTGGTCGCGAGGGAGAGAAAGCAAGTGTGGCGCAAGAAGAGAAGCGAGATAGCGAGAAAGAGAAAGAGAGAGAGAGAGAGAGAGGAGAGAGAGCGAATGAACGCGAAGGTAAACGCGCTTGGGGTGCCAGCGTTCGTTCGACCGGCAAACGGAAGGAAAACACCAACGAGGCAAAAGGCAAGGCAAGGTGCGCGCTCTGTTACTCCAACAGGGATTGGTGGGGCGACGAGAAAGGAGGAAGCTTCCACCCTCCAGCACCCACACTTGCACCCATCCGAGGGCATCCCAAATGCAAGGGAAGTTATGCAATCCGGCTTCGTTGAAGTCGTCGACGAGGCGAGGATGATAAGAGCGCGCCAAATCTGCTCCCAGTGTTTACAATAATAAGCTCAGCTGATACCAGGAATTTACGCTCATCGAACTGCGCATTGACGACGGGCAGGGCAGCAGCATACGCGCGGGATTCATTCGACAGAAAGCGGGAATCTGCGGTAAACATTGGCCACCAAAACCCGGCAGCAGGCCGCCATTTAAAGAGCCCGCACCGACCGTGGATTCGATCTTTATCGAATTACCGGCGCGTGTACGGCAACGGGGACAAGTGAAACGAATCGAAACCGAACGACGCAATGGCTACGTACGTGTGCATGGCCCCGACCGGAAAACCACAGAGGACCAAAGAGAATACATTGCAGCGTTACGCAAACATATGGTCTCTGTTAGCATCTGATAAGTAGAATGCAAGGCACCGGCGTTACGCACGAAGAAAGCAGAGTCGCATACACCACTCAGCAGCATCGGATTGGCAGCAGTGTGGTTAGAGATGTAGCTGACCGTCGCTGTGGTAACCGCACACCATCAAAGGCGGCCGTTCTTGTAGACGGCGGCAGCCACCGGGTTCGAAACGACGGCTACGCTGCTAGGCTGTGCTCCCGATTTTCCCTACACAGAGAGGATTCGATCGATCCCTGCTGGTCCACCAATACTGACGCAAACGGTGCGTCTATTCCAGCCCGACCGGCCCGGTGCTATTATTGCCATGGCCTGAGCCCGGGCAGGCCCTATGTTTTGACGGGAAGATCAGCGCGAACAATGTGGCGTCCCGTAGCGGCGGAAACGGCAAGTACAGCCACACACACACACACACGCATACAGCAGGGACGCCCTGTTCCGAAGAGTGCATTGGAAGGAGAGAAAAAAAAGAAGCGTAGCAACCGGGAACTAGTTTTGCCTCCTCCTCTTCCAGGGGGCAGCGTTCCCACATAAATTTGAGCATGCGTGCGGTTGCTCGTTGTGTGCGAGAGTGAAGGAATACCAGTGAAGGAACCTGTATGCATCGGCCAGGCCGGGCCGGGCCGGGCCGGGTCGGGCCCTGCCATTAGCACCAGCGGCACCCGGTGGCGGAGGAGCAAACGGGCTGCACACAAGAACAGCCCTCAGCAGAACAAGGACGAAAGAACGGACGGGCAAGATTGAACGGACGGGACCGTGTGTGCGCGCGCGCGCACATACCACTATGTGTTTACGATTCCATTTTTACGCGCATTCCGTTCGTGTGTTGTAGCGTGCGTTTTTCCACTGGTTCTTCCGGCAAGCAGGCAGACACGGCCTTTTCCTGGCGCAGGGTGCGTGCGTTAGTGTGCGTGTGATGCAGCTCCGATTCCGCAGAGGCTTCTCTTCTCGAGCCAGCTTTTCTCTTGGCTTCTTCTGGAGCCGCGTCTTTGCAACCAAGCTGGCTAGCTGCTGCTGCTTGATTTGAGCAGAGAAATATTGCAATACGGCGGCGGTTTGGGTTGGGTTCAAATCCACCACTACGAAGAAGTAAACGCTAGCTACGTTTAGCGCCATTTCAATCTCTGCGACTCGGACCAGCAAGAAATAAGGATTTTTCGTCCTTACGCACCAACACACTCTAACGCCCAGCATCGGCACTACACACAGCTGTCGTAGTCAGCCGAAAAGTTCCATCTCACTTGTTCGCTTATCATAGCAGGCCGACGGAAAGGTTGCACCAATCGAGTACAGCTGAGCTAAGACTCCTGAACCAGAAACGCGCGCGTCCTGTCTGGCTTATAGTGCGTCTCTTTCGCTCTCTGCAATGCGCTGCATGGCGGAAGGAAATGCATGCTGTGTTGCAACCCACACCATCAAACGGCCAAGGGTCGCCGCATGTCTACGCATCTTTTTTTTTTCATTGCAGACGAAACCTGGCGTCCTCACCACCACCCTTCCCAACCCCTTTGGCGATGGAAGCGTCGACGCGCCAACGCATTGGGCGCGCCCAGTGGCTGTGTCTCAGGGATGTACGCGTACAGGTAACAGGGCACAGAACTCCCACAATTTTCCAAACGAATTTTCATTAAACATTTCACCGCAATCTGACCGAGAAGGGAAAAAATCATCAATCCTCAAGGAGCTCGACTTTTGAGACTCGAGCAAGCGACCAGGTGACAATGGTCGATTTTTGGGAAACGCAATTACACACACTCAAACACACACACACACACATGCGCATACTGGGTGTGTACAAGACCCGCTGGACGGAATCCTACCTACGTGGGGCAGGCCACAAGGCGCGCGCGAACACAGAAGGATGACACATCGTAGAACGTGAAAAGAAAATATCGATTTTTGCTGGGGACCAATTTTTTTTCTCCTCCCAACATATATTTTCCCGGTGTGTTTTCAGCGCGACCGACGTCGCTTGCTATGACGACAAAAGGTGGAAAATGGGCTGCTGCGATCTTCATCCAAACTTTGCACTATTCTGGCTGAAAGCGCAAGGTTTTTTTTTCGTTCTCGCAATAATGGCGCCCCGCGCGGGAGATTTGTGAAGTTTACCCAAAATGACTGTGAAAAAAAAGGGGGAGACAAATTCCACTCACCTCACTGTTTCTTCTTCGCATATCATATCCTGCATCGTGTCCAGTTGCATATGGTGCGATGTGTAATGCGGCTGCTCGTTGGGATCACTTGTCGCTGGAGATTCTTCGTTCCTGTCCCACACGTCGACTAACGACATCATCCGTGACGCGACGCACGCAAACACAACACATAGACGGTCCGCGAAATTTTCGGCACTTTTCCTAGGCTCTGCGCAAATAACTCCAGTGCCAGCGGCTCCTTGGTGCACTGGCGCCGATTTGGACAGCAATTGTTTTACAGCATGCACGGAACAGGATTTACTCTCCACCAAACTCAGCTGCAAAATTGTGACCCTCGACCGGCACTCGCTCCCCCCTCGCGAAACCCACCTCTGCACAAAACGAACGAAAGGCTCACTACTTCACGAGACGCCACCACCAGACGAATACACGACGACCGGGTATATATATATGCTTTATTATTACTTGCTATTTTACTGCAAAAAAGAAATATGCAACGAATTAAACCCACGCAAAAACCCTTTGCGAATCCCCACCCCACCCCTTCTATTAATTCACGATTTGCTTTTCCTCGCTCTCTCCCTGCGCTCCTGCTGGCCCACGGTGGAGTGAATCAAAACAAATCAACCGAACTAATCACACGCGCCTGCAGGCACATGCACACAAACACACCGGGCGCACCAGGGCAGAAAAAAAAATTGTGCGCCGATTTTTGCACTGACACCGACCGAAATCCCGCCAGACGAGCGGTGCCCACAAAAAACACAGCACACCCAAAACGCGAAACCGAATCGAGCCCACACGAAGGTCGAACGAAACAATTGCGTAGCACTGTGTGTTGTAGCGCAGCGCAGGAACGCAAAACGCGCCATTCATGTTACTACTGCACGGACGGTGACGCTGTAATAATAGCCGGCCCCCTTTTGATAGTTGCTCTCTTCGGAAAACATGTGGGCTTTTGCTTCACGGCACCAAACACCACCAAGCACACAACATTCGCAAACGGCACACGGTTTGTAGAAGCATCACAACATCCGTGCATCATCACTTTCTTTTGGGATTTTTTTTCCGAATCGAAACACAGTGCTGGGGGTTTTGCCGGGTTTTATCAAGTTTGACTCAGCAGCATTCTTCTTCTTTAAACCAATAACGCTTCAAACGCACACGGAGCATGCCTGGCACGGCGACACTTTTGTGACATATTTTTATCACGTCTTGCTCCCAAAAACAGCACCAAAGCCAGTTAAAAATGTTGCCTCCGTAAAACAAATATCAAAAACATGTCTTCTGCTTCACCACGCCTGCTTGCGATGCTGCTCACCAGAGGGAAAAACATCCACGAGCGAATCGTCCGAGCGAACGAACGAGCGAGCGAACCACCGATCGCACAACACACTTTGACGACTTTCAGTTGATTATTTCTGGGAACAAGATTGGTGGCGGGAAACAGCTGAGTAGAACGCTTTGCACCAAATGCCTCTCACGCACACCATCCCAGCACCGGCGAATGCGCCTGTGTGCGTGCTGCGAGCCCAAGATCGGTTTGTCGCGTCGTGCGGGCTAGGCGCAAATGTTCAGGGGTTTCAGGGGCTACTTCACCACTAATCACACACACACATACACACACCTACTGTATGTTTCTTTTGCGTACGAACACGCGTTCTCTCCTTCTCTCTCTCTCTCACACACACACACAAACACACGCATCCGTGATGAACTCGTGTACGGTGAGCGAATGAAGGCGAGAAAGAGACATCTGCGCTCTCTTCATATGGTTTAAATTTCGCGCCGGATGCCGGAATATTGCACTATTTTATGCTTCAAAGTGGGAAAACCACATTTTTACTATTTTAGCCGTTAATTTACGGCAGTCCAGTATGCGAATCAAATGCTAAAGAGCATGTTTTGCCGCAAAACAGAGCAAGGCTGTTTTACCAGACGCCGCCAATTCGGCTTGTGTGTGCGATTGAGCGCGTGCGTGCTTCCGAGCGAGATGGCGTGCTAGAGTATCGGGCGTGCGAGAGGAGAGAAAAATAAGGCTTGATGGGTGCGTGTGGCAGAGTAAGATGGCTGCCAAGCGCGCCCTCTGTCGGCCGGAATCGGTTACATCCGCAGATGGAGTGCCAATGCGCTCTATTGATGGGCGTGTACATTAGAAATTCATCGCGTTTTTCATTCCCCCATTGCTTTTCGCCCCGTGCGCAAAAAGTATCAGTTTCAAGCAGTGAACATAGGGGAAAAAGAAGTGAGTGCCTGGTGAACACTAGCCAAGGTGTGGTTTATTGTAGATCATCACATGAAAAAATAATGATATTTTCCGTACACTATCAGTCGCCTAAAAAGCATTGATTAACAAATTCAACTTGTTTGAAAACCAATTTTTTAGCAGTCATTTGCGAAGAGTATATATTCCAACCGTGTAGAAAGCGTCTGGCTCTTCCAGTTATACGTGAGTGTTTCTACGCACGGTTTACACACACGTGCGCGCCCAACGCGGCTCGGCTCAGCTTGAGCTTTTTGCGTAGCCTTCTGAAACTCTTGAGCTTTTCTGCTTCATTCCTTCGCTAAATCCTCTTTCAGCATCATTATAACAGCTAGCACATTTTTTGGCCATGGTGAGACTACCATCAAAATTTTGAATGATATATTGAACCAAGGGAAAGGTTTTATTCTCAAGGCAGCAATGAATTTTAATACGACGTTAAAAATTCAATGGCACGATGTACTCTACTGCTCATGGAAATTCAGGATTACATTTTGCAAGCGTTTATTCTCTCTGTTGGCCCCATCTTTATACCTATTCCATCGCAAGCTTCACTTGTGACTCTCGTCTTAGCTTGCTCTAAAAAGCTAGTAAATGTTTTATCGATGTTGTGAGAGGAGGTTAAGGTAGAGACACTTTCTTAAAACACTGGTCGAATCAATCGAATTACATTCAAAGCATACGTCAATAAGTCACGGGGTACGATTATTGTCCTCAGCACGACATGAAGATCCATCCTCTTACAAGATAGGAGATGGGGTATAGGCAAACAAAACAGTTAGAACGCCTGAGAAGGCTCCAAAATTTTTTTTCTCGTGTTTATCTCGCTTTTCCTATACCTACATCTCTACTACACAGACATATTGGCAAATTGTTCAATCTTATTATTGGTGAGTTTTCTCACATGGCGCAAATTGTGGAGATTTATAGACAACTGATGAGCTCCTGCTCTTTGAAGCATCAGAATAATAGGTTTTCAGCTTTATCAGTCGAGGGACACCCTATCTTTCTAAATCGGCATATTCCTGATCTTGAATCCTTTGCTCCAGACTCTTGCTACAGATTTTCGCCAGTTATCAAACTAGATTTCTGAAAGGCAAATCTATTACCGACCAAGTCATGACTAAAAAGCAAATCTTCCAGAAATGCCGAGATATCAGAAGTGCGGAATGAACAATGGAAGTTCATGCACCTAAAGAGCTTTCCTGGTAATCAGATCCGGTTGACTGTCGGATTTGTTCTAATCTTACCAGGAGATTGCGTCAAGGTAACGGATTATCGTGACTTTACACTAGAAAGTGTCATGCGAAGTCCGGGTCTCGATATCCACAGTCGATTCCGATATTTCATTTGCATCCTTAAAAATTCTTGGCTTCGAGAAGGATATCGACATCATCAAAAGAACAGCTGTGAACGAGTGTGAGGCATGCACGCGTTTCGAATACGACGCAGCAAGAATTGGTCCCGACGATCCATGCAAGTGTGATTAAATGCAGCAGCAGAATGAACGTCCCAGGGCAGAGACTGAATGGGAAGCAGCAATCAACTGTCGTCTCCGAACACTATTCTACAAACAATTCGATCAGAAAAACCAAAAGCGCGTGGCGTGTTTAAGCGACACATTCTATGGATCTTGTTTCGTGGTTTATTCGAGAGAAACACGAATAAAGGTGTTAAATAGAAACACGAACTTGCTGAGCTGAATAATAAACCAGATATCCTGATAGTGGCAAAGTCCGTCAGGATACGATGTCTACGGCATATTGAGATGATGACAGACTCTTGTATCATCAGTCGCAAGGAAGCGCAGCAAGCACCTTACCACAGCTCAAGAATTGAACAAGAAACAAGATTTGTCGGAGATTGTACATCGACGTGAAATCTGCAGCTGAAGAACTGTCCCCAAGGGGAGTTCAAACACGGGTTCTCCAGCAAAAAATAAACAGAAAAATAGAAAGGTGAAAAATATGCGGTGGTTCAGCAACATGAATAAAAACCCTCTTACCTGCTGGCTGGATGTGCTGCTCATCTTTCAAAATTCATCTGTTCGCTTTAGGCGACTTTAGGCGGGTATTTAACCAGCACTAAGTAACAGTATGTGCAACTAGGCAGTTTGTTTGCGCAATAAGTATGAAGCAGGACTCGTAAAGCAATTAGAGATCTGTTTCGGATTATGGACCCGATGTTAGAACATAATTCACAACCATTGCATTTCTGTGTATAGATATATTTTTTTAATAAAATATTTACTTGCCCATGCGCTTTCTTCTCGCACGAATTTCTCAGTACCCGAAATACGGTAGACTGAATTTGTCTCTGCTTAACGTGTTATACTTTAAACTTATATGTGCTTTACTGTTTAACCTATTCTCTTACGATCTATAAATGACTGTACAATCTTACCTTTTTTTGTATCAACGCTCAACTTTAAATTCCCTTCATTCCTATTTACGGCATTGTAAATTCCTACGTGTATCACTCCTACGCGGTTATAATATCTATTCCAGGCATTTTAGACTTTCAGCAACCAATCTAGGGTGATCGTATTAAAATCTTCTTAATTTTTTTTTTACAATATGCAACCTAACGAAGATAGGGTTTTTGCTTTAAAATAATCCAAAACTAAACATTAACTCCTATTTTATGCCCACTTTATTTCGCCTTCGAATTCATGACATGATATTTATTACTAATCACTGTTGATGGGCTCACTTTTAGTCACAGTTCTATCCTTGTGTTCATCTTATTGTAGAATTTTTGATTAACCTATATGTTAAACGAAACTTCAGAGTATATAAACAATTCTAATACGCCTATTATCTCTCTCTCTCTGTGTCCTGTCCCCACACACACACACACATCTTCTTCTTTTCGCTCTTTGTATATTGCAAACATTAGGAATTTCCTTATATTGCAGGCCATTACTCTGCTTTGATTTGTTATACACTCTTGATTTGCTTGTTCTCGTATTATCTTCTTTAAATGGGCAAATGTTTTGGTGTCATAAACAGATTGTTACATTCCAACACACAGTAATGCAAGCAACGCTCAATAAAGAGTAAAAACAAAACTTCTTTATCTATAACGCTACCACCAACATCCTTCTTTGAGTGTAATGGGCGGTCTACTTAACTGTTTTTTCTTCTTCTTTTTCTTCATTTCAATTACGTTAGTCCTGTGCAATAATAATAATAATATTCTCACAATGAAATCCTGGTGCGCAATAACGCTCGTAAAGACGCAAAAATCAAATCAATAGACTATGGGCTGACGTCGAACAGAAGCGGTGTACTGTGACAGGCTTAGCAATATATAGTGCTAGATGGCTTGTTTCCTTACTCGTTTAACAGTAAAGGTTTAGGTAATGTGTGCTTAACCGTGGTGAGAAGAATGATCGAAGCAAACTGTGCATCTCCGCCGATTAACTTGGATTTCTGGAGTATCGATTGATCAACAAAAATCACATTTTCCTTATAAAGATGCCACCTGACATATTGTTGATGTAATTCCCTGATTCATGTGTTCCTGTTTTGTTAACATGATGTGTGTTTTGTTAATGGTCTACTTTCTTTAATGGTGTGGATGGTCTACGTCAGTGGTGTGAATGATGAAAACTAAATTGATGATGATGAAGATGATGATGACTGTGGGTAGGTCATCCAAACCCATGAATTCTACTAACCCTGTGTTCTTGTTAAGGTTTTTGCTGTCGTTCTCGAATAGTTTACCTGCTGTGTTTGCCGAGAGCTTGTGCTTTTTTTTATGGTACTTTGTTTAGTGTCGTATGCTTACATTTAAGTTTCGAGTTTTCGGTTATCAACATAGTTGTAACCCCCCACAGGAATTTCACAAACCTCATTCGATTGCTCAAACAAATTTCCTACATTTGCAAGAATGCCTCTTCTGCGTACACTTAGCATTGGAGCAATTTACGCGAAAATCCAATAAAAAAATGCCTACAAACATGGCATGGCAAGACGATTCTGCAGCTGCAATGCCAATGTGGTGGAAGAAGATTCTAAAATATATAAAAACTTCTTGCCAGGAAGATAGTTCAACTAGCATTGACAAAGCTGGCGTATAAAAGATGGGAGTTTGGATTTGGAAAAGTTTTTATGAGGAAAATGTATCAGAGTAAAATGATAAAGAAAATTAAAATCATAAAGAAGTTAAAATTCCTGAACGTTATTTGGAGCTTGTAGTATATATAAAATAAAAATCACCGTATCAAAGGGAAACATATTTCAACATGAGAAAATCCATTTTTTTATTCAAGGATTTGTTAAAAAAATATTATCTGTTCACCAAAGCTATTTCAAAAGATAAAAAAAATAATTCACAAATGAAAGATGCTTCTTTTTCGCAATTTTACGTTCAAAACACCATTCCGTTTTTTAGTAGTTGGCTACCGCTCTTAATGAATGAATAGCTCGAAAATAATTTGTTAAAATAAAAATAGCTCAACAGAGTGTACTTTTCATTACGCACTTACACTTAGCAAGTAAGCAGCTTAGTGCTATAGGCTTTACTTAATCGCACTGCTTTGCTATTAGATGTCTGAATTCAAATAAATCTTACTTTTCTAATTAATGCTTCCATGATGAGGCAGCTTAAGCATGAACGAACGAAATAATAAAAAGGGCCATAAGTATAAATTGTGAAATAATATCCGAAAGAAACGCGTCTTTACATAATGGCGTACCATCAGTGAGCTAGAAAAAAATATCATTAATTCTGTGTTTAATTCAAATGATGCAAAATATGACTTGAACCCTTCCACGATGCAACTTTTCCAAATCCCCCGTAAAACTGTGTCAAAAAAAAAACAAATTAAAATCTACTAAAGAAATTTTTTTCCTGTCCCTTTCGACAGATGGCGGGATTTGGTGGGGTCTAATTTACACTTCAGCTGTTGAATGAGATCGAAAATTTTTAGCGCAGGCCCCACCTTCAGATTCAGTAAGGTGATAATATCATCCTTGCTAAGTTCCAACAATCGCTTACCATCGATTTCATTTTGTACGAACTGTTCCGTATGGACGGCACAGTCGTTAATAGTTAGAAACGTGGCAACATCTTTCACTTCCCAGCTGTCCGGCATTATCTGCCCAATGCTAGAGCCGCCCATACCGAACGAGGAAGACGAATTCGATAGACCGCCAACCCCGATCAAACCTGAATTGCTGCCATTGGAATTACTAAGGCCCCCACCAACACCACCGCTGACTGAATCGGGCGATCCGCCACTATTTATGGTATCATGATTGATTAAACGTGGTATCGTTTTCTCTATCTCGTTATCCGCAATTTCCGACGAAGGCGCTGTTGACGGATGCCCGGTGGCCGAGCTAGATTCACCATCTTCATCCTCCGTGCGCATGTCCACATCGTCGTGATCAATCATATTACCTGCGGCGGACACTACAGCACCAATGGTTCCACCAGACGAATGGTCAAATATTGGACCCAGGGAGCTAGTGCCGCTCAGTAGCGACGATGTCGTATTGTGATTTGGCTCGTGTTTGATGAGTGTGTGTAATGATGAGGTAACCGGTGATCCTCTAGCGATGCCACTAGCCAATGCCATGCCTAGCTGCTGAGGCTGATTGTGCTGCAGTTGCAGTTGATGGCCCATTAGAAGTGTCGCGCTATTATCACCTGAATACTGTTGAGATAGCTGACCGCCAAATTCGCTCGATCCCATATTTACAAGCGGATTGTAGTCGAGCTGGGCTGGATTTGTTGATAGTAGCTTTTGCTGTTCGAAATGTTGTTGCTCCTTCTTTATTCGCGCTGTACGTGTATTAGGTGCTGGTTGAGCTAAAAAATAAAATCATATAACGGATCACTATTTGAGTCCTTGGAAAGAGCATTTCACTGCAGCAAATGATCAACAAGAAGAAAAGCCGTGAGAAATATCTCCTAGAGATTGTACAATATTGTGTGTGGGATGATGATAGACATCTAACCACCGTGCAGATATTAAACGAAAGGTAAATGTACCAAATGCACTAAGGCCAAAAGTTCAATTGTAAGCTATTGGAGTCGATGGACGCGATGAATCTGATGCCGATTGATCTATACATGCTCCGAAATTAGTTACAACATTACAACATGATATTTGCCTAAAGGTTAATGATAATCACTATTTCCTAAATTACCGCACGTTTGTTAACACTACCCTAGTGAACTTACCATCATCGAGTAGTGGCTCGATTTTCAGCTTTTTCTTCCGTTTGCCTTTTTTGGTAGTTTTGGGCGAAATTTTCTGCGTGGGTACGACCTTGGGTAGAATACGAGGTCCTTCCAGTTTGTGGCCAACGAGAACACACCAACCGATTGGATATATGTCGGGACTTTCACTATCTAGCCACTGGTCATACTCGTCCTCCCAGCCATCAAAATGTACTTTCAACAACCGTCCAACGACTCGGGCGATCGTGGCTACACATATCAACCTTGGATCCATGAGATCTGCGGATTCTAACTTCATTCCAACCTAACCACCGAAAATCGACAAAAATAAACGTTAATACGCAACTTCAACTGTGTTTTGCTGCATCAAATGTATTGCATACCTTAAATCGTTGCCGAATTTGGTCCCGATTGAAGATGTTCTCCGTCGCCGGCTTACTGCTGGTATCCAACAGATACTGTTCCCAGGTAAACGTGGTAAGATCGTACCCTTTTGGAGGCGTGAGCGTAATATTATTTCGCGCACAGAAGCCAACCGGGAAAATGCAGGGAGATTTTTCGTGATAGCAAAACCAATCCGCACCATTCACGTCCGGATCGTACGAATCAATGCGCACCATAATATAACCGAACTTCAGCACCATCATGACAGTCGCTACACATATCGACGAGAGGTTCAGCGGATCCACAGCTTCGAGTTTCATGTTTTCTTCGAAGCCTGTCTGCTTGCCATCGTAACAGTACTCTTCGAATTGGAAGTTCGTTTTAAACAGGTCCATCGTAGCATCGTCTTCATTTGGCTCAAGTATTTGGTCACTAGCCGCTAAAAATGGTTAAGAGAAAATCGTAAGCAAAACGTAGCATAACATACTGATTCAATCACTGGTAGATATTATATACGGTACCATTCATTCTATCCATGTACTCGTCTGGGGCGGCCAAATTGTGTCCAACTGTCGTAGCCCAACCGACTGGGTGTATTAGTGGGGAGTCTTCATGGCACCAGAATCCGTACTCATCCGGTGAGCTGTCGTAGTATCGTACGTACAAACGCTTGCCAATTATCTTGCTAATGGTCGCTAGCTTCACCTGCGAGATGCGATTCTTGTCCACTACCTCCAGATTCAACCCTACCCTAAATCTTGACTTAAAACTGTCGCTAATTTTGTTGTAGAACGTCGACGGAAGCGTGCGCGCGTTCGAGAGCCGTTGTACAAGAAATTCCTTCCAATCCGGGGACGGTTTGCTAATGCTTTTCGGTGGAATAAGTGGTTTTCCACGAGTCGCACACCATCCCACCGGATGGACCTCGGCCGAGCACAAGTTCACCCAGAAATCTTTCGTTGGATTAGCGTCAAAACCTTCGTAGCGAAGCAGCGCCTTATACCCACATATACGCAGTACCGTGGCAACCCAGAAACTGTGTGGCGTGCCGCCGATCAGTGCCTGTTGAGCATCGCAGTCGGTGTTTTCTACCTCTACTTTCATACCGATTACTACATTGGGCCACATTTCATAACCGGGTGCGTGCCTAAAACACGTGACTGGGGCGGCGTTGAACTTCGGGTCCGCGAGGGCCTGAGTCCAGTCGTAGGAATTGTGGAATTCGTTCGGTTTTCGACGTATGCTGTTAATACGATCGTCTTGCGGACATGGCGAAGGCAGACTGCTTCCCTTCGGTAGCTGTGGAATTTCTTCTTGTGGTAATATCTCGTGCGACGTCCCGTCCGACACACCGATTGCTTTACATCCCAACAGACTGCTACTGTTGCTGCCATCTTGGCTGTTGCTATTGCTTACGAGACCACCGCTACCGGCAATGGTTTGTTGATTATGCGATGCTCCGGACATCTTGAACCGATACCCGAGTGTTTGTACTTGTTCTTGCTTGTGGTTCAGCTGCTGTTGCAGATGATGCAGTGGGGTGTGCTTGCTTTCCACCTCGCTTGCGGACGAATCCGAATCGTCTATCAGCTGATCCGGCGGCGTCGAAAGCAGACCGATGTGCGCTGCCTCGGTCGTCGTGGACGTAGTGGCAGGTCTGCTGCTATCGTCGTTCGATGAAACAGACGCCTTGCTGCCAGCTACTGGACGAAACGGTGCACTGTAGACCCGAAGCGTTTCGAATGAGCGAGCGCATGTCAGGCTACAGAACCGTCGCTGCTTTGTGTAGAATGAATGTTTCACTCCGATGGCACCGCACTTTTCACAGATTGCTGCAAGGAACGATATAACGAGACCGATGCATGAAAGTAGTACATCAAGGAATATATACGATAGCGATTTATAAATCGATCTGCATGAGAGACGTTAACCACAATAAAACACCACACAATTGGTAGCATCGTTCAAATGGTAAAATTCTTATGTTAAAACTATCTATAACTTTGCACAACAATGAAAAAACGGCAAATATTGCTTCATAAAAAAGATTCATGGTATCTGAATGGATTCAATTTTCAAAGGGGAATGGAACGAAACTGAAATTTTAACTAGCGCAAAGATAGTTTTTTTGTAAGTAATTCTTGTGTAGAAAAGCCCCCTATCAAGCTATCTAAATCCACGAAATCAAGAGCCAGAAAAACACCAAAATGCTAATTTGTCATGAATTTATCAACAACAGTTTGATTTTCGTACGGCGAACGTGTGTCAGTGCAAAGTGTGCATGATATTGAGCTCAACTAACTGATACAAATCTTTTATGAAATGATATGTTTCTATTCTACACTAAAAGGGAGATAAAGTGGCCACAAAAAAAAAGAAAAACAACAATAAAACGGAAGAAAACATACGATAAATAAAAACAAAAACCTACCCATGCCATCGCGCTGTATAGGAATCACCGACGGATCTATGTCACCCTTGTAAGCAATTGGAGTTTTCAGTACTAAGCCGGGCCGTTTTACCGGTCTAATTTTTTTACTCGGCATTCGCTCCACAGGCATTGCCGCACCGTATATATTCGAGGCATAGGCTAATCCACCGCCATGAGTACCAAGCTGGCCTTGTTGCCGTTGCTGATGGAAGCGTGGTTCGCTTTGGTTTCCAGCAACCCTTTGCTCCATGTCCATGCTCTCCGACTCTCCGGGACTGCACCTGCTGTTGCTGTTGCTACTGTTGCTGTTGGACGCATCCGGTATGACATCGTAGTCAAGGAAGTGGCCCTGTACTTGCAGCAGATTGGCATCATTCATAAGTTTGTACGGCAGCAGGTTATCCTGACCCACGGCAGAGAGATAGTCATTTCCACCGCCATTTTCCATCATCTGCTGGTACTGTTCATAGCTTTGCAGCGACGGATGGTCATCGTCCTCGGCGGTATCCTCCAGCCCGTCGTTGTTACCATCCTCGTCGGATACGACAGGCCCTGACGTTGCCAGCACCCTGCCATCTAGGGACAGCTTTGCAGCAGTGCTTGCGTCCAGTAGACGCATTCCAACACCGGCGAGGGTCTGCGGTCCTATGCCGGGCGCAGATGGCGCGTCAGCTGTCGAAACGCTACTCGCAGCGGCCAGCGCACCGGTTTGATCCAGAAATCCGTATCCACTGAGGGCCAACTGCTGATGCAAAAGTTGCTGCTGCTGTTGCGCCTGCTGCTGCTGGAGATTGAACAATTCCGGATTAGTCAGCGCCAGTGCTTCAGAAGCATTCGACACTGCGGCCAACCCGGTTGGTGTTGGAATGGCCGTCACATGCCCGCTGTATTCACTGATCAACGAACTGATCGCAGCGGGATTCATGTCCTGATCGTACGACGCGTTCGTTTCGTTAATCCAGCAACGATTCAAGATTCCATCCAGTAGCAGACCGGGACGCAAATTTGCGGGCACATTTATATACATATACGACATGTACTCGCGTGCATACACGTACATGCACAGAGATCAACGGACAATTAGTATGAGGGCAGGGAAAAACACCCCAGTAAGGCACACGTATTGCAGGTGGAATAGTTATTTTGTGGAACATAAACGTTGCACGATGCAGTTGGAGTTAGATTGTGTATCGTTATGTTTTCATTTTGCCGGTGTGGTTTTTTTTAAACAGCCCGATTACAATGACATTAAATAGCACGGCGCAGGTACCATTGTGTGGATGATTGCGAATCCCCGACGAGTAATTTTTAGAAGGCGGTTTCGTACGATTTCGCGATGCGATCCGTTCAGGGGCACGCGTTTCGTTTCGATGGTGACATGTTATAATGATGAAGGATGGCGCAAGTGGTGGTGTGCAGCAGTGATTTTGTGTAACATAATAGAAAGACAAAATCAAACAAGCACAAAAACGGGGAAAATAGAAGAAAAAGAAATGCAAATTAGAGAAGATGGAAACCAAAAATACTGTAACTCAAACATTAGCTGTGGGGAGATTTAATGGATCCTAGTATGCTTAATTTACTAGAGTCTATGTGTATGTGTGGGTGAGTGTATGTGAGAGATTATTCCAATTAGGTTTCGCTAAATCGAAAACGATGCATTTTGGTATTTACAACGCACGCATAAATGAAAGCTGTTGATTTTTTGGTTCTGGTTCTCGAGCCAGGCTAGCCAAACTAGGAACACAAATATGAACAGGTTGCATTGTACCGCTCTTTGCAAGGATACACATATTTTTCGTTATACTAGCGCTAAATGCTGCTTACCATTGCATGTGATTGTTGTGTGATGTCCTCCATAACGTTTGCCACCGGTGGTCCGTAATAATTTGTCATGTTCTCATCAAGCGGCGATGCAATCTGTCCCATCCAAACCATAGTACCGAACTCTTGTGGATTCATACTAGGTAACACTCGATTGAAAACTGTAAAGAAAGGTTTATTAAATAAGATCTGACGGTATTTGTTTCGATATAGATCTTTACGGTGTGCGTTTACGCATTAACTGCGATCAATAGTCAGCATTTTCGTCTGGTAAGCTCGAAGCGTTCCTCAAATTGCATTTGCAAAAGACCAATAAAATATGTAATGTAAAAAATTCACTATATTTAGGCACATAAACAACATATTGTGTATGTGTGTGTGTCTACCAAGTTCGGCAATTAGTTGTTTTACACTTCTGTATTTTTGCGCGTGAACATACACACGAACGTAGTAGCATTGAGCTACTCGTGTGTTGTTGTTGTTTCCTCGAAACAAACACTGGAACTGCTCACACTTTTTTTCTAACCATGCTCTACATTACCTTTGAAAAGGAGAATAAGTTCTTACCGCAGGTTTTGTGGGATCAATGCGATTTATTTGGATTGTTATTCAACCCACTAAAACAACACATCACTGAAGTCAAACAAAAAGACTCCATCACGCGTATCGCGGTACCTTCAACGCACTACTCATATATGAGCAACAAATAAACTACATTTTAAGGATGCTCATTAGTGTAAAGCAGGAAACGAGGACAGAACACACACGCTCATACGTTACATGCATACTGTGAAACAAATCCACACAACGCCTGTCATACGGTTCCTTTTTGCGTTCCTTTCTTCCTTCCTTTACGAGCGCATGCAGAGCGAGGCTTTACCTAGGCGTGTGGGCGCAAAGGGCTTATGCACTCAGCTTTGCCCATTTTGCGACAGACGCGTTTTGCTGCTATTGCCGCTGCCGTTCATCACGACCGAATTTACTTACCGTTCATATTTTAACACTAGCACGACATATCGCGAGCTCCAGGCGCGGTGTCTGCGTTTTTTCCCGTCTCAAACTAGCAGCACGCACGCACACTTATCGTCCCAAGCCGTCGTCGCTGGCTGCATTCGATACTTGCAAATGATGCTGACTGCGAATAAATGGTCCAGAACATATGTTCTACCTGACAGCGTTCTAGCTTGCCCACCTTCCAGCCTGCGATTTCGATGTGCGTTCCCAACAGAATGTGTAAGGCAGATGTTGCCAAGTGCAAAACACGCTATCCAAAAATATTTTCCTATTGAAGGCGTACGCTACGCAAAGCGAGTCCTCGAGAACAATTGTGATGGATAATGTTCGAAAAGTAACAAACGTTTGGCATTAGGCGCGAAAAGGGGTTGCCCGATGGGACCTTATAGTCAGATGAACTCCTTTGACAGCTGTCAAACAGGGCGGGCAAAGCCAAACTTTGAATCGTTCGAAAGTAGTGTTGGGCAGGCAACATTTAGTCTGATCTGACATGAATTGTCCAACTGAATATTCCTTTTCACGTTTTCGCTCTTATGTGCCAACTTATTCCCGCTTTTACCATTGCCAATTGCGTAGACATTTCATTTTTATCGCCCCCCCCTTCCCTCTCCCTCCCCCACGTACAATATCTCGCACATGTGCGCACACCTACTGCCAAACTACATCGCTTTTCGCGATCGACTTCTACAACCAGTATCATTCCAGTGCGCCAAGAGCGGTGAAAGTAGTGTTTTGGTGTGGCAAGTGTTTCGATTGACGCATAAAATTTTCTTCAAGCTGTGTTGTGAATTAAGAGAGACAGAGAGAATTCAAGAAATTTACATTCAATCAAGTCGGTAAGCGATATTTGAACCTTTGATATCTGGAGTGGTTTGATCACGTTGATCGCGTGATTTCATCATTTCTTAGTGTTGATGTCAGCTCTTTGAGCAATCCGTTACTGTAGTTTACGCTAAAATTTGCATTTATTTTGTTCTAGACATCAACAGCAAGCAAGATGGAGTCAAAACGTAAGTTCAAGAAAAGTAAGTGGCGTAAATATTTTATGAATGCTGAAAATCCGTTTAAACGTGATTCAAAGGAGTTAATGAAGCAAATCAAACTTGACCAGAAAACCCTAGTTAAGTTTATGAGGAATCTAGAAGCTAATTCAGATCAGATGAATGAAACATTGCGCCAATTGATGTGCAGCATCTCAGCGGGAGAAGAATAAAAAAGGTAGAAAAACCGGCTTTTGCGAAAATGTAACTAATTACGCACATCCAAAAATAAATGCATTCTAACGTACGCGGATAAGAACACTAAACATAAACATAACTATTTTATATTTTTTTATGTTCAGTTTTTAATTCAATATCAATAAAATATGTGCCATAGATATATGTTACATTCTTTCTTCTTCCATGAAATTGATGCTCGTGTTCTGCAGAGAATTTGTAAAAATTTCGTGGGATTTTTACACGAATCGGATTGTTACTGCGCCTTCTTACAGTTGTTTAATGATGGTTAATACCAAGTGTTGGTGATGAGGAATGATTTAAAAAAAATTCTAGTTATATTTGTTAGGAGTTTTTTTTCTTGTTATTTAACTTTCTCAATCTTTTACTTTATATTATTTGCTAGAGAATTTTTCAATTAAGGAAAGCGAGTGTCGAATGCAAGCCATTAAGGGAAGTGTACGTAACGAAAGTGCAAATGGGTAATGGTTGCAAAAATTCAATCCATTTAGAATTAATACGAAGTTAGAACTTAATACATTGACTGACAAGTTTATTTTCAAGAAATATTCTTGGTAGTCAATAAAAAATTTCAGGCCACAGTGATACAGTAGCAAGCATGTATGTTTGCTCTTGTATTATTAGGTTGATGTGCGTCAATCGCGGTACAGTTCTTTTGGATGGGTATCCGTTCGTGTAATGAAAATAAATTCATTTAATTTTTATTATTTTTCTTTCAACGCTATGTGTTCTACATCGCTTTTATTTCTGTCGCATATCAAAACTCATTTCCACAATATCTTGGATAATTCGTTCGAGCATATGGGACGGGGCACTTTGCTATGGAGGCAATAAGGATAACTGTTCATTTAATCTAGCTCCGTTAGCGAATTCCCCGTCTTCTGTACAGGGTCCCGATTAAAGTAGACGGTTGTTAGGATGACTGGTATTTGCGAAAATTAACACATAGAATCATGTTCCATCGAAAACCTCTATTGACGATGTTATTAGTTTTGCATGGTAATCGTAACGGAGATACAGGTCAACACAGCGTGCTTTTCTAGTTTATTTTTGTAGTACACAAGAACTAACAATAGGCTGCGTTGCACAATAGTCTCCAACGAATTCCGAGAACTTTTTATCTCACAATTGCACTTGATATAGCTTAGTTGCAGGGCGACAATATTCAAAAGCGAATTAGAGAGAATGTGTTGGCGGTAGAACCAACTTCTGGATGGAATTGCTTTTATTTTTTTAGGGTACCGTAGGTGATAAATAAATCAAAAATCAAACTACCGTATTTTAATGTGTATAACGACCCCCTTTTTGCTTAAAAATTACCAAAGTCGAATTAAGGTGGTTATTACGCGTTATACACGCGTAATAACATTTTCATTCTTGCGTAATGGATTAACAGTCGTTTCAAAATTGGTCGTAAATCTGTGGTTTCAAAATGTTTGGAGCTGGAAAGTATGCTTTCCTTTCCGGCTATACCGAAAACATTTACAGTATAATACAAGATAACAGACTTAACAACGGAACACATTATGATAACTTTCTTAACGCAAAAAACTGAGTAAATAAGAAATTAAATCAAATAAATGTGACGAGTTGATGTAATTATTTCTTCGAGACGCTATTTGTAAATTCTAAATGTTTGATAGACGATTTACCAGTTGTTCCAAACTGTTGTAGTCCATTCTGGAGGAGTCGTTTAAGTTTCAATTTATTCAATGGTCCAAATCTGCTCGAGATAAGACGTAAATGGTGACGAATTTTAAACATAAAAGCTTTTTTTGGATTTGGACAATATTGTTGCTGCACCGAAAAATTTAAACATGTTGTAATACGAGCCATCAATTATGTCTTTGTGAACCACAAGACTGCAGTGATGAAGGAAAGTTCAGAATTTCAATGATTTCCAGAAGTCCATATATTACAGGTGATGGAAGTTTCGATTGATTTCCGGCCGCATTCCGATTCGTTTTCATTTATTTATAGTAGATAGATATATAGTGAAACACTATTTTCCGATCGGTGCACTTATGATGGTGTTTTTGCGTTGTATATCTGTATTCAATTTACTATCAAATTTATTTTCTTGATTTAAAAAAAACAAGCCACGTTTTGAGTATATATGCTATGTAATGTGGCACCTATATAATTAGGAATAGTAAGTTTTAAATTTTGCTTCATGTTACCAATAAGAACGGGTGTGTCTTTAAACGCTCCGTGGATAACGGACAGTGACCCCAACGCGTTGCTGTTAGCTATCCTTTGGTGGGACTAGGTGGGTTCATCCGCATCTTTTCGTCTTACGCATTGTGAGTGCTCGATCAAAATCGACCTGATCGTTTTAGTCTAGTTCGTATTACCACTACTCGTATTAGTCAAATTAGTGGTGTGTTCTACTTTTTTTGTGTACGTGGTGGAATGCGTCATATTATTGAATATCCTTGTTTAGATCGTGATCTCTGGTTCAATAATGCTGGAAGGACTAGCGAATGTTTCGGAAGATTAGTTGGAATATACGACTAAATACAAAAGTCAGTCGGCTTCACTACAGACAGCATCTGTGGCAAAGAATTAGTAGCAAGATATTAACGTCCCAAGGAACCAACAATAACCCGTCCACATACTTACTCGCAACATGGGATGATAGTTCTGTAGTATTTTTTCATAAAAAGTTCAAAAATAAAGAACACTAACACCGTTTCCATCGCAATGTAGAAGAAAATACCGTTTTTTGTGAACAATTTCGTACGAGAAAAAAATTTTCCCTTGTGTAAAAAAACAATATGCGTCAGTTTAATGCTTTTGGCACGAGAAAATAGCATAGGTAAGAAGAACGATAACAACTTGAGCTCTTTTACCGTCTTTTACCGTTTATCGCAAAAAGAGAACATTATTCGTTTAAAATTATAGATGATGTCCGGTTTGACTAAAATTTGGCTCACATGTTTCTTTTTGTTTTTTATTTTCTTCTAAAAGAATCCCAAACTTTCTTCACCCTGAAGAAGGAAAATGGGGGAACCCCACACAACTCTTTTGCCAAAAAGTTTATAATTATTGCTCAAAAAGGCAACTATCGACTGGTTTTCATGAAATTTTTCGTACAAGCATCTTCGTTTTGTAAAAGAATGCAAAACTTCAGCTACTCTTTTGGGGACACACATACAAACACTGTCTGAAAAGTCTACAATATTCGCTAAAAGCTACAAAAGACGACCGATTCAGCCGAATATGTCATAGCTAAACATTTCCTAAAAAAAGTAATAACATTTTTAACTGATTATGCCCGGGATAAGGCAAAGAAAGAGAGTAAATGCCCATTGCATATTACATCGGCGGCTCATGTGGAGTCGTCCATACGGCTTGTCCTTCACATTAAAGAAAAAAAAGGATCAAAGTTTAATTCAGCTGAAATCGGATAACGATGATTATTGTTTTCCGAAATATAGAGTTCCCAAACACGTCTGATGTAAATAAAATGAGCCATAAGACTCTATAAAAAGCTCATGCTTACTCCATGCAAAGAATAGAAACCTTGCTGCTTTCTCTTTTCGAAATATTGCAAAAAATTACTAAAACTTGGCATGTACCCTTCAACATAGTCCAAGCTAAAAGTGGAAAAACATCAGCTCTCCCGTTATGGGACGGGGACCAATCCAACCAAGGGATTGATATGACGCATTCAAGAATAATGAAAAAGGACTCAAGAGGTGTTTCAATAAGATGGATGAGGAAAATAAAAGGTATATGTAGTATGATTTACTTATTCCATGCCGCGAAAAAGGCCAACGATGAGGCAAAAAGTTATCGGTAAGAATTAGACGTACGATCAGAGGTATACAGCAATTGTGGTTTGCAAAGGGAAGGGAAAAAAGGAGTTGATTTAAAATCCCTACGTTGATATGATGTTGTGGTTAAATAAAACAAGTATGATTCAAGTATGTAGCGAGGATTGAAAGCGTAAAATTGTTGAAAGAGTTTTGAAGTTTGAAAAGGTGAGGTACAGTGAATTGTGTAACCTGTTTCAAGCGAGCGAGAGAGACAGATTGATGTAGCAAAGTAGAAAATTAATTAAGATAGAAAACGAAGTAAGACGAATCAATGGTTTGTATTAATATAACAAATTTGAAATCAATTATGCCATTTAAAACAGCTTTAGCCCTTTTCTCCTTCAATGGTCGCTCGGTCAAGGCCTGCCTTGTTAAGGCTTTTAATTTTCTTCTTCTTCTTTGCTAGGCTTTGCGCACGGTAAGTTACAAGATTCCAGCTTCCTGGGCCCTCCTGTATAAATCCGTGGCTAAGAGGACTAATCCTCCATCTTAGTTATACTATGGACCGGCAGCTATAGGCCATATGTCCTAAGGCTTTTAATGACATTATTTAAATTAATTCACGTATTTATTCACGTATTTGGAAAGACAGTCTAGTGTGTGAAGGTGTTTCAGTTGAGATTTTAAATCGAAACCAAATATACGATAGTATAGCCTGGGTAAAACTTTACGACGCAATGAGCTCATTTGCAATGCACGATAAACATAATAGAATTAAAAATGATTTTGCCCAAAGTACATGCCCGGTGATGGTAGATGGAAAACTCTCAAGGTCTCCTCTACCATCCGAAACTTATGAATGGAATCCTCGGGGATATGCTCTTGACATAGAAATAATCGGTTTGCTGTAATTGTCCTGTGAAGTTTTCCTGGATTAGTTCAACTCTTGAAATAGCGAGGAAAAAAAACTGCACACATTTCACATTCAATGTTCATCTTTTATTGTATTGTGATAAAACTAGTCCATTAGCATATTGTTGCAGAATTTGCGTGTCGGAATACATTGTCGCATTGGTTATCATCTGATATGTGGATTACAACAATCCAATCACATTTTGTTTTATATATATATATAGTACTCACTGGATCACTGTGCATGGTGAAACGAGAATGTGACTATGTTTGACGTTATTGCTCTTAAGATATTTGCTACTAACCATCGGTAAAGGACTAGTTCCTGCTCATCGCTTCCGCGCTACTGCTAATCCACCCATAGGGCGGGTGTTATGTGTATTTTCACTAAGCACTTCATGCTGATTTACTACATAGATTGCACTCACCCTAATTGCTGGCTCATGGGCTAGTTAATTATTCATAAATGTATAATGTGTATATTTCCTGTGTAATGCTTACAAAGCGGTCAACTGACTGACTGGGAATGTAAATTGCGATCACTTCAAATGACGACTAATACTTCAATAAAACTTAAAATACTAATTCTATATCAATAAAATTTAAAATACTAATGCTATATCAATAAAATTTTCTGAGTAGCAGTTTCCACTTTGAGAGGGACCCATTTTCTCCTACGTTAAAATGGTGGGGTAGGTTTTCAGAGGTTTATGGATTGCTTGTATTGCTAGGAATTGTTAAAAATTGTGCATGGTGCATTTTTCGTATTGCTTGTCTGCCATGCGCATTGATATTACCGTACATATTACTGGCCGATGGATGCAATATCACACTTAATGACTCCGTGATTCTGAAGTACGGTAATGTAAAGTTGCTCGATCTGTTTGTCTGAAGCTGTCGGCTCATCGCCTGCTGCTCCCTGGAATGTGGACTTCGGAATGATAAAGGCTGATCGCTTGGCAAACGACTGCGGACGATCCGTGCCGAGCAGTGGTCGTTCCGGTGAGAATCCAATTTGATAGTGATAGAGTATGGCATGCACTCGTGCCGCTTCGGTGGGTTCAGAAAGTGACAATTCCAATGCAGTTTCATGCAACTTACCGTCGAACTGTATGTCCGCCAACTTTTTGGGCTCGGACAGGTTGCGATAGGAAAATGGCCCCAGATCCAGATGATTTTCGGTTTCCAACGATGCGAGATATTTGTCAATTTGGAACTGCTCCAGTTCTTGGTTCTCCACACGGCTACACTTTACTATCCACTCCGATTCGATGGCGCTGCCGTGCAACTCCAACGTGCAAGGTACAACCGTACCAATAGGTTTCAACTTAACCAGCAGGGACTGATAAAGACAGAAATGTTCGCTATTTATCTGCCCGAAGACATCCACCGGCTGGAGGATGATTAGATCGAGGGTGTAGTCATTCAGCAAAAATATCTCCTGCATTGAGCTCACTAGCATAATGCTACCCATTGGGATGTCGTTTTGATTTGCAATAAATTCAACCAAATCCTCCGCCTGATCGAGACAGAAAAGCATACGTGCCTTTCCTTCCTTCAGCAGCTTAAGTCCAGCATATGGGAATAGCGAGAGATCAAGTATTTTTTCCATATCATCGAGTGTCGTCGTCTCCGTCGCCTCTATAAGGCTGGTGTAGTACTCGGTGTCATTGAGAAACTCCAAAACGTGCTCATCCACACTGATCTGGTTGTCCACCGAGTTCAGGTTGTGCGCAATGGAGAGCGCCCCATCTTTGCATGATAGCGTAAGCTTTAGCCGTTGGTCCTTGGCAACCGGAAGACGTTGGTTGAGCCGAAAGATGGCCTGATTCCAACACGTGCTGGTAGTGGGATCCGTACTGATGACTTGTTTTTCATCCAGCTGCAGATCGAACCACACGACAAACCCATCCAATAACAGACCATCGTCGAGGCACGTCAACTCCACCTGACCCTCCTCGGTGCCTTCCTGATAGCGCATCAGACAATCGAGATCATTAAAATCAACTTCCATCGCTGCGACGGTGTCTGTAACGAACTCGAAGTCATCATTCGCTTGGATCCGCCCGATGTCCTCGGCATCATAGCACTTTGTGCCCTCTTTGGAGAGCAAACAGTTACTGGGTAGTGAAAAGTCCTCGATAAAGGATTCGTTGATTAAAATATTGCTTGCTGTTAAGGCGCGCGATTGGTAACCGGACACGTGCAGTGTAACCTTTGCGGGAATTATCTTCCCCTCCGGTAGCAGGAGGTGTTTTTTCGCATGAATCAGCGTTTCTAGGATGCCTTCCCCGAAGGCGCCGGAATCGAGCGTCTCAGTTACAATCAACGAAAACCGCTCACCGATCTTAAGATCCTGCGAGAAGCTTTGAAACAAACAGATGCGATCGCTCAGCCCATTCGCGCCAAAAACGTCCCTCGCTATTTGTACCATTATTTCGGAACCGTCACAGGCGGCGGCTTTACGTATGCCCTCGCATTGCAGCGCATACATCGACAGCAACCCGGTCCCAGTGCCAATGTCAAGCACTTCGTTGTACCCGTTCGCAATCTGGCTCTCGATAGCCGCTCGAAAAGCTGCGTTGCGCACAACGTCGTTCAGCATCCGGAAGTGCCATCGTTCTACCAGCTCGCACTTGGTATTTTGCAGGTTTTGGTATGCCTTCAAGTAGCGAGAATCCTGCAGCAGCACACGCTCAAAACAAATGGAAGCCTCCAGCGAGCGACCATATCTGAAAGGAAGTGAAATAAGCACATCATCAAAAAAAAGCCTCATATTAAAGTACATTTATTTGAAACGTGATTTGCCACTACATCTATTACGTATTTGATGATTTTTTTTCTTCTAATTTTGATTCTATGATCGGTTACACTTATTTATCGGTTACGGTTCAGCTTACGGTTTATTTTCTTGTACCTGCTGTCTTAATTCTATTTATATATTTAGTTTTTTAAATCGATCCTCATTCATTGCTATGTTTTGCGTTGCGAGAGACAATTTTACTTAAAGCATTTTTGTTTCATTACTCAGTATGAATTACATTCCATGATGTTCGATAGGAAACTATAATAATTTGCGACGTGTTTAGTTAGTTTTACCACGCTGTACTGCGCACTGTTTCGCACGTTTGTTGCTCATAAAAAATACATGCTTACCTCGGTTCTACAGTCACATTTTTCACATACTTATTTACATTACTACGTGGTTAAAAACTTGTTGAAAAGTAACGCACTTTAGGTTCATTTGTTCAATCAATTTTTCCCATGCGTTGATTGCAGTTTGTACTGCCGGCAGCGCTAATAGTTCGGCGGGAACGCTGAACGATATTAATGGAACGAATGAAATAGCTCGCTGCTGTGACTGGAGTCCTGCCTGATATACCACCAAGGGTACTTGCGAAAGACAATTCTCTTGTGAAAATTGGCCGTCGAACCAATAAACGACAGGATAGCCAATAAACAAACCATAAATGGTAGTAAGGCAAACCACGTCATCAAGCGGCCAGTGAATGATTAGCGTGTGCTTATTTTCTGCTTTGTCTGCTTTGTGCTCAAGCTGATCATTGAGCACCCTCCTCAGCTGTTCTTGCATCCGTTCGGTCAGTTCATAGTAAAAATTAGCTAGATGTAGGTCGGCCTGCCGGGGAAAAACGAGTCCTGCGGACACATCAATAAGCAACGGTCTGAATTTTTGACCCGCGAATCGATTAATATCGCATACGCCAAAGTCGCCCGACACTTCGTGTCCGAATTGAAGTATCACAAGAGAGTGCTGTATCAGATGTTTCTCCTTCAGGGTGTCAAGCAAAAGCCTTACTTCGCTTACGGTTAAACACCCAACGTCCCACAGGAAGCCTAATTTAAATCCTTTATCGATCGCGTGTAATTGTTGAGCTATTTCCTTGATCTTTCCTTTCGCTCTTACTTTTGCCCTTAGGCATCGTGACAAGTGGCGATAAATATCGTTCATTAGGTTCAGCAAGCAGCCTGTATTGGCGCGATTTGGAGTGGTTTTTGCGCCTACCTTTGCAATCGTACGCCCGTCTCGTTCAGTAGCTCAGGATGCTCGGGGAAATATTCCAGTCCTTGCTCGATAATTTCGAACACTTGTTCGATTTTGCCCTCCTGTTCAAGCTGATCCGCGTACTTGGTCACCACAAACAGAAACAGCTCCCGCAACGGATCCTCTTCTTCCGCTTCCGGAGATGGAGGCGAACGCTGGTCCAGAACTTTCGTGGCACTTGCAAAAGCCTTCTTAAATTTAGCCTGTGCGATGAAATCGTACACAACTCTCAGCTCACCAATTTCTTCATCACTGCTCATCTTTTAGTTACGGTTTCCACCTATCAGCGCGACAAACGACAGCTGGGTCGTCCTTAATTGCTGGGTCCTAGTTGTAAGTATTACGCCGAGCTGCCGTCGAAAATGAGGTATCGACGTTTTCAGTACCGACGCTTGTAACAACCTGGTGATTATTTCCTCTCCTTTTCTGCTTGGAGCCCTGGCAGCTTTGGTGCCCGTCCGCTGCTACTACTGCTGGAGCAGGTGCTATTGATGCTCTTTGCCCATTGCGTTTCGATTTTTTTCCATCACTTGCGGGAGAGAGCATATTTTGTAAACAGAAATTTATGCGCCGACGCGACCAACTGTCAAACATCCTTAGTTCAAGGTCAGCGTTGGAACGGGCTCGGAGAAATTTATTTTAGGGAGCAATGCCATCTGTTTCTAGGCGCTTTTGCGTGAAGATACAAAAAAAAACAGTCGTGAGAAATATACCTTACCTGAAGAGAATTTCGTTTATTTAGACTTACTTTTCAACCGACGCGCATCGTTTGTTCTGTCCCTTTGATGCGTGTGCTGCGATACGTCACTACAGCAAATGGGAGTAAGCGGACAGCTTTCATGGTATCTTGGAATAGTAGCGGAAATCAAGCTTCACTTTGAATTAAAATAATACAAAAACAAACTAATTTTTTTTTTTCATAGTTTACAGTAGTGCCCCTACAAGGGGCAACAAATCAACGGGACCGGCAAGCAGCGACACAGCTGTAGCTGGCTATTGGTGACTAGAATGTAAACAAATCCCTACACGAACACCAACAACATGTTCGCTAGTAGTGTTGGTATCGTTGTGTCCATACTCGTTGTACTCGTTGCAAAATTTTGATCGTCACCGTATGGTAACAAAAAAAAACACACAACATTCGTCTGGTTTGATAAGACAAGCGGTCGTGCGCGATCTCGCTAAAATCATTGCTCATACTTTCGATACACGTTGAAACCGCGGACTAGAGTTCAAAAGTGACTATACGGTTTTCAGCTATGGTTTGTTACGTATAAAACGGATGAAAAGTATCGAGGAACCAGGTTACGTGTTGCTGCGATTTTGCAGATAAGTTACTCAAGTGAAACGGTGTGTTGTATACGAGAGGAGATAATGCGTTTCACTACGGTTGCCTTTTCCATGATCGTGTTTATTGTAATATTTTCGATATTTGTTGCAAACCTGGCAAGTTTAATCGGCATTGATAAACAGCTCAGCAACCGGCTCGACGCCGCCTCGAAAGATGGCCAGCGCAGGCACAACAAGCGGTTGCTGTTGGACGATAGCCACAATCATTTAATGTGGTTTTTACAGGTGCGTTTATCATGCTGCGTTTAGTTCAATGCATAAAGCAATTCTTCGTTTGTACCTTCAATTCACAGGTTTCTGATATTCATATAAGCATGTATCTGGATCCGGCTCGGGTACCGCAGCTGGTTGAGTTTTGTAATCGCACCGTGGATATAATTGCACCAGCCGTAGTACTAGCATCGGGGGATCTGACCGACGCAAAAACATCAAACTTTCTTGGCTCCCAGCAACACGAACAAGAATGGCGCTGGTACCACGAGGTGTTACGTGACACGAACGTGATGAACAAAACGATATGGCTGGACATACGCGGAAACCATGACAATTTCAATGTTCCTGCGCTTCACGCGCGGCAGGATATGTTCACAAACTTTTCAGCGCAAGGAAAGCACCATACGCGATCGTACATGCATCAGCTTATGGCCGGTGGAGAACGGTATACCTTCATAGCGGTGGATGCTTGCTTGGATCCGGGTCCGAAACGTCCCTTCAATTTCGTAGGAATGCTTTCACTCAACGAGACGCAGCATTTGATAAATCTTGCCGAACGATCAAGAGAACTTGACACGAACTACACCATCTGGTTCGGGCACTATCCTACATCCTGTATCCTCACGCCAGGGCTGGGAACCGGAGGTATCCGTAACCTGATCGGACGCTATCGGGAAGCTTACGCGTATCTTTCCGGACATTTTCACACCCTCGGCGGTGCAGTGCCGCGGATGTACGCGCTGCAAACGGAAGGTTTCCTCGAGCTTGAGCTAGGTGATTGGATGCGCAACCGACGGTATCGGTTGGCCGCGTTTGACCACGGGCTGTTCTCGTTTGTCGACGTGCATCACAACCAGTGGCCGGTGGTGCTGGTGACAAACCCAAAGGATGCGTTATTTAACATGCCGGAAAAAGAAGATCTTGCCTCGATTGCCGAGTCTACGCATATCCGCTTGCTGGTGTTTTCACCGGCTAAAATTACCGAATGCCAGGTAAAAATTAATGGTGGCACCTGGCTGGACTGCAAACGTGTCAGCCGGGAGTTGTTCGTGGTGCCGTGGGAACCATCGCAGTACAAGCGAGGACTCCATAAACTGTCTGTCTACGTGCTGGATGCAGACGGCAGGAGCCGTGTGATGGAACAACAATTTACTTTAGATGGGTCTCGGTTGAGATTCGATTTTTTGGCAAAGCTGGTGCTAATGTACGACACAAACAAAATTTTTCAGGCATTTTTTAGCGTGGCGTTAATCATTTACTTGGTGCCTTTGTGTGTATTTCGAATATGGCACACACTCGTGCGGAGTAAGTACAAGATATAGAGTTTATACAATTCTTAATAGCATTATCGCGGAATCATTACCAGGAATGATTTTAATATGCGCTCAAATTTTGTAAGAAGTATGACTTTTTGTTCATGTCTTGGCTTTTGTATTTTCGATATTAGCTCTGATTCTCATAAAAAATCAGTAATGTAACTTCAAATTGTTAAAAAATGATAACATAAGCTTAAGTATCCATATATACAATGGAATAAATCCATATAGCATAATTATTTATTGTTATAGTGAGTAGATGTAAAATTGGTAATAATATTTTTTTATAATAATTGATAGCCGATAATATGAAATTGATGATCGATACGATGCACGATATTTCTCTTACCAACTAGTTTTAATTTACGGCTGCTAAAAATTAATATGAAATGTGTTGTCATTTTAGGAGGAACCTTAATGAAGCCACGTCTACGAACATTATGCTGCGGGAGCTGGATTCGCAAAATGTGGATCCTTTCAACCGTGGATCGTTTAATGTTTCCCATCGTGGGATACTGTTTGTACCTAACATGCGGACCATGGTCCATCGGAGAAGTCATTGACGGCCACATGGGGGTTGTATTTGTGTGGGGTATTTTTGTGAATAATGCCTTCCTCCCTGGTACATTGACATACTTGTACGGGTTTTTCCAATTGATGCTTTGTCAGCTGCCATTAACCATCATCTTTGCTAACAACATCGTCAGACGGTAAGAAGCGACGGCTTATCGCTTGAATTGAACATAACATGATTGTTTTTTTTATCCCATTTCCAACATAGATTTTATCGTCGCGGCGGGGAAAAGAACTACGGTTGGATGGTAGGACTTTGGAAAAATTCTGCCTTTATTTTGATTATGGCCGTGGAAGTTTTGTTGGCAGGAATATTTTGGAATGCGTATGGATTGCTAGCTTTCATTATTACACCACTACGTGCCTGGTCGATACTGTTGAATTTGATACTCTGGTACCAGTCACGTTACATTCCAGAAAAATGTCTTCGTTCTGCGTCAACCGTTTGGTCATCCTCCGAACCTAAACTCTCATCCCTAGCCCATTGAGAATGGCTGAAGCGTAGGATAATCAAACAATTGAAAAGCAACAAAAAAGTTCAAACTGAAATGTGAAGAAGTATGAATGTTTCGCAGGATTTTTTCCTCTTTGTTCGTCTAGCATTGAAGTCTGCAAGAATATGTTTGTATTGTAATTGATTATAGTTCAAAGAACATTTTAGTAAATGCACATAATGTTTCTTTGTTTAACAAGCTCTAGTCGTCGTTTTCAAGGTTCTATAAGCATTATATGAAGAAGATGAACTGTATTCGTCAAAATATTTGTACTGAAAAATGAAAACAGTTAAAGGATAGTGATTCAAAGAAACGGAAAAGCAAACATTTACATAGTGAAAGCTATATTATCCACCGTCACATTACCAAAAATAAAAAAAAATTAAAGATAATATATCTGATATATTTTGCAACTGATACAAGCAATAGCGTATACCTGTTGTAAAATGTGTGAAACCAAAGTGTATAGCTGCTACAACAAGCATAGATGCTACTGACAAATTTATTTTATAGGTGATGTTGGTGGAGCGTAACATATTTGTATAAAGTATTAAATTGTAACAAATGTGTTTTTTCACTATTACTAACATTATTGTACATATTTGATACGATGTTGTGATAACATAATAAAATGTATATGTGAAAAAACAAGGGTGTTTAGGGGTTCCGTGTAAGTTATAATGCCACCAGTATAGTAAAAAATCGTTTTCTAAAGTGTCTGTACCCACCATACATCGAAGCAAATCTCGTGAAATGGATGAAACCATTGCACATAGTGGTGTAATAAAACGGATTCTGTTTCTTACATCAGAGATAAAATAAACTCATTTTTTTTCATTAATTCCTTCCATTTTTGTCGATGAAATTCCTGGAATCTAAAGATCGTTTGTCCACAATTTTTCTGCAAGGAAACAGAATGGTGATTAAACAAATGTTGCGAGTAAGAAGTTTGCAAACTTAGCTCAACGGCGTGCCAAGAGCCATTTTATTGCCCGTTTTCCAAAGCGGCTGTCTCCGCTTCAATTTATGATGATTATACTACATGACATCATGACGTAATACATTACGTTTTGTTTTCGCTACCTGCTCCATTTTCCCATGGCCCATCCACCTCACGTGCATTTATGATGCATTTATAGGCCTCGTGCACTGTCCAACTCCTACTCCTCTTTCACGCAACGTTATGGTCCAGTATTATCCAACATCCCAGCTGGCTAATTCTAATAATGTGCTGATTGATGATGCGGCTTCTCGCAACGAAGATGTACTGCTCGCAGTTGACTCGCGGTTTTAGTGCACCAGTGCAAACTGCATTCAGCGAGGGCCTGGTTGTCCGTAAGTGGTGTATTAGACTCGCGGTTATGATACAGTTTAGCGAACGAAAAGTAAAAATGAGTGCCGTCCTGAAAATTGCATCCTTTTCGTTCATCCTAATGCTGGTGGAAGCTGGTAAGCCGCCTAGGTCTACGCTGAAACATGTACCCTGGGAACCAAAGCGCGTGATTTTGTTTTCCCGCCATCACAGAGCTACCGAAACCGTTCGTTTGTGTTACGCAGATGGAAATTAACAGCACGGAAGGTGCGTTGAAAAATGCGCTTTTCTGTGGTACCGGTTACAACCCGCGCTACCGGCCGGTGAAGTATCAGCAGGATCGTTTAGCCATGTACATTGGAGCAGAAGTGAGAAATGTGGAAAAGGTGCGTAGTGTGTCCCAGCAGCCTTAGTTGTTCACGTTTATACTAATGGTAACATTCCACCGTTGCTCGCTCGAATTAGGTTCGTGAGGATGATGCAAAGCTGGAAGTGACCCTTGAGCTGCTGATGGTATGATTTTTTTAACGGTTTTTAAATGGCGCATGGGGTTAGTGATTGAGAATGAAATGGTTGTTTTTTGTTTGTCTCCCAGCAATGGTACGACGCATTTCTACACTGGAACAAGCGAACCAGTGGAAACATAGAAACTATCAACGTATCGGAGCATGACCTCTGGACACCAACGTTTGCGGCTAAATCCTTTCAAAAGTACTATTCGCTGGCACGTGCGTGCGTTGTGCAAATAGGCTTGTAACGGGGTTTATTTTTTGGTTTCTTGTTGTAGAACACCACGCATCCAAAGCACGAAACAGTGCTCCCGAGTTAAGAGCCATCTTAGCTACGACGGGGAAGTGATCTACACCCTGCTATGCACATTCACCGTCGACTGCTACAAAGAAGCGCGGTATTGGGCTTTTGACACAAAAATTTGCACCCTGCGCATTTTCTCCCTCGAGTACGACACGAACCAGCTGTCGTTGTTTCATTTTCAACGCCGCTTGTCTTACCCCAGCTATCCGTTGCTGCCATACAAGATCACCTCCTTCCAGATGGCCACCGTAAACAGCACCATGAGTCCCGAGTTTCGGATGGACATTGTCATCGAAAGGCTTATAGGATCACATTTGGTGGTGTTTCTGGTGTTGATCGTCAGTAAGTTTTATCTCAAGTTGGCGCGTGTCTCTATCATACAACAACGTATAACGTGATGCCTTTTCCTCTTTCCACCGTAGTATTCTGCTTACTGAACCTTTTAAGTCTGTGGCTGGAAATTGGCTCAAGCGCACGATCGATAATGGTCATTTTGAGCATCGTGATGCAGAGTCTCTACATGATCATACTGTACTGGTACGGGCTAGTGAAGATGGAACCGGCGCTTGGTTTGGCGCACCTGTTGCTGGGTACGGTTTGTTTCGGGAGCATCGCGTTCGGATGGACATACTACGCCCGCGGCCAGATACGACCTACCAACAGATTTGCACAATGTCCCCGCTCGGTAGCACAATTTGTCGGATTTCTGATGAAAAATCGACCCTTATCATCGTATCTCTCTATCGGATATCTCAATGAGAGCAGCAAAAAGGACACGTTGAGAGAGTGGGAAAATGCTCAAATGGCCACCGACACGGAACGGCAACACGACGAAGACACGGATACTGCCGCGAACGATGAGATCGAAGTGAATTGGAAACAAGTAGCACAACCACTCGATCGTATACTGTTCTGCATCATGCTCACTGCCTACGTACTGATGTTCGTCATCTATATATTCTAATGGGGTGAATTGGTGATGTTCTTTTCGGAACATGTTTTACACACAATCAAAATAAATGCGATTTAAGAAGATTGTATCTAATTCACAAAAGCTAGCAAATTAAGTTGGCACCACCTGTCTGGAAAGTTTGTAGCCGTATCTCGGATATGCGTAATGTAATTATGGAGCAAAATAAAGTAAAAATCCCACAAGTACAACCACTGTTAACACACTTCACAGAAAAGCGATCACAAAATTCGTCCCTACCGTTTAGGCTCAAGATAGCATTTCTTCAAAGGCATTTATGTTTTGTATGAGCGAAACATATGCCTGAAGCAACCATCCTTGCCAGCGAGTTATATATACCTGATGTGTGATGTGATACATATATCACCAGCGTATTCTTAATGTACCGATACAGTTCTTAACCCCCCGGCAAATGGCCTTCAATGCCACAGAATCGGCAGTATTTGCAAGTATTAGTTTGTATTTGGACACTTATTAGTAACAGCCCAATCAAATTGTTGGCTGTGCCTTAATTATAAGAGGATATACCGTATTTTTTCGAGTATAATGGGCATTTTGGGTTTAAAAAGAAAAATTCTTATAAAATAGAACCTACGCATTTTATTCGGAAGTCACCAAATCAGCAAGTGAGCATGAATACTCATTTAGCAGTCATTCCCGGAGAGTTGATATCACAGCTTCAACCTCTGAACGTCTCCAGTAACAAACTGTTGGCCAGAATCATACGGCAACAGGAAGGCACAGAAAGCCTACAATATCACAAGTTTGCCGATGAGTCGCTTATGCTTGGGGTGACATAAAAATGGGAGTCATTTGAGAAGCCATTCAAGAAAATTGGAATTTCAAATGCTTTGTATTAAACAGAAGATAGTGATCTCTACAAAGATGACGATTCAGACCTTGAAGATGTAGCTGATCTGAAACTTGATGAGATCGACAGCGATGAAGAAGAATTCATTTATGATGAAGAAGTA